>NC_133141.1:67504399-67854549 GCF_048418815.1 Hemitrygon akajei
AACACAGTGTGCGCAACCAGGTTACCATCACAGCTTCAGGTTCCGGGTGAACCCCTCGTATTGCTGTCTGGGAAATGAAGTTCTTTATTATACATACATAATAAAACATCTTTCCCCGCCCCCTTGAAAGACAGACATACAATACTATGTCCTCATAAACCTGCAAGGAACAATAATCTTTTCCAACAAAGATATCTGCATTCCGTAGCTGGTCTCTTTTCTTTTTTTTGCTGAATTTCCAGCTGTTCAACATTTCAACTTCAATTGTAATGAGCAACTACAGTCCCTTATCCACTCAACAACTTTCAGTCAGTCTCTGAGATGGTTTCATGGTCCTTTTGGTCTGGTAGTTGTTTCCACAGGAGTATTGCTTGCATTTGCTGTGTTACTATTTGTGTTTTTTTCCTGAGAACTCTGATCAACGTGGTCATCGTTTACAAATGCTGACCCCCTTTGCTGTACTGACAGGTAATGTCACAGCCATGGGTCGGAGCCTGTGGTCGTAGATCCATACGGTTCCTTCTCAGAGGTCTCCCTTGCTCTGTCTGAATCTGCTAGGAATGTGGAGTGACTTCCTCTTGCACGTATCCTGACAGGGACCATGTTCCAGAATTGTGAACTCAGATTGGAGTTTGATCTCCAGGCTTCAGAACTGGTAGGCTTTTCATCAACTTGTCATGATACTGTTTCTGTTTTTCTTTCCCTTTCACTTTAGCCAGTTTGACCTTGTGTGCTGCTGCAGGTGTCAACATGTTTTCATGCATTGGAAGGTTAGTGTGTATGTGTCGACCCATCAGCATTTGGGCTGGTGAAAGGGCATTTTGCAGAGACACACTTCTGTAAATCATGAACACAAAGTACACTGCAGATGCAGGGGTCAAAGCAACACATACAACAAGCTGGAGGAACTCAGCAGGTCGGGCAGCATCCGTGGAAACGAGCAGCCACCTCCTCTCTTACCCCCACCATTCAGTGCCCCAAACAGTCCTTCCAGGTGAGGCAACACCTCACTTGTGAGTCTGTTGGGGTCATCTATTGCATCCGGTGCTCCCCAACCTTTGTGTCATCAGCAAATTTACTGACCCATCCCTCCACTTCCTCATCCAGGTAAGTTATTAAATCCACAGAGTAGGGGTCCCAGAACAGATCCCTGAGACACACTACTGGTCACCGACCTCCATGTAGAATATGACCCATCTACAACTGGTCTTTGTCTTCAGTGAGCAAGCCAGTTCTGGATCCACAAAGCAAAGTCCCCTTGGATCCCGTGCCTCCTTACTTTCTCAATAAGCCTTGCATGGGATACCTTATCAAATGTCTTGCTGAAATCTTAATGCACTACATCTGTATGCTCTGCCTTCATCAACGTGTTTAGTCACATCCTCACAAAATTCAATCAGGCTCATAAGCCACAACCTCCCTTTGACAAAGCCATGCTGACCATTCCTTATGATATGCCTCTCCAAGTGTTTATAAATCCTGCCTCTCAGGATCTTCTCCATCAACTTACTGACCACTGAAGTAAGACTCACTAGCCTATAATGTCCTGGGCTATCTTTACTCCCTTTCTTGAATAAGGGAACAACATCTGCAACCCTCCAATCCTCTGGAACATCTCCCGTCATTGCCAGAGGCTCAGCAATCTCCTCCCTCACCTCCCAGAGTAGCCTGAGGTATATCTCATAAGGTCCAAGAGACTTATCCAACTTGATTCTTTCCAGAAGCTCCAGCACATTCTCTTTCTTAATGTCTATATGCTCAAGCTTTTCAGTCCACTGTAAGTTATCTCTACAATTGCCAATATCCTTTTCTGTAGTGAATACTGAAGCAAAGTATTCCTCGAGTTTGCACCGTAATTCTGAATTCCCACATGTAACTTTAAGTGAGGGAAATTTTGACAAAATGCTGCGTTTCTCCCTGGGGTGAAAGGCTTATGAATGGCCATAATCAGGGTCAAGGGCTGGCTTAGGTCTTCAGGGTTCTCGACCTGATGTTACCTGATCACAATAGGTGCCATCCTAACAGATATATCTGGGTAAAACCTCTCCCAGAAATATCTCCACACTAATTCCCACACTACAAAATATAAATAAAGGGTACCAGTTAAACATTACGTACTTACAACCGCAGAGAATGTACTCTGCAATCTGCCACAGATGTGCATCTAAACTCATGAAGCCTGCTGTATTCCTTTGTATCAGTTACACCAAGACACACACACTCGCAAACATGCTTGCTGAAGTACAGTTCCTGCAACGAGTATACACGCCTCCACTGGCATCCCGAACCTTCAGTAACCATCCTTCGCAACTGGTAGCCCCGTCTAACGAAATTAACACACAAAGATTAGCCTCTTACATAAAGGCACGTGCACGCACGCACACTACTTTTATCTACCAGTACAGTTTTCTATTTGTTCGTGATACCTAGCGATCCCGTAGCCACTGACCTGAACAGGTCCAAGTGAGAGTGCTAATTTTAAAAATACTCACCCACTTAGACTGCTGAGATCATTTTCCCCACAAAGGGCCACAAGAAGGTTTCCCACTCCTGACACCAAATGTGGCATGGACAAAGTCACTGGAGAGAAGTAATGGTAAATATTAAGCAGCCTCTCTATTCAACAAAATGAGATACAGCAGGCTTCAGATGGAGACCCTTTCAGAGGACAATGGTCTGTCTGACCCAACGCTACACGACGTTTTATGTGCTAAAGATCAAAGGAAAATTTTATATTTACAATGCATCCACAATGCTTTCTTTGAACTAGACACAAACCTCACACCTCCCGCTTCGCACCTGCACCACAGACATGTCAGTGAATCTTAATTAGCATTGCCTGGTTTTCCAAATAACTGTGGTTCACAGGAACCCGGGAGCTGCATTTTAGATTTAATCCATAGTTCATATTCGCATCTGAAGACTGGTGGCTCAAAGTCAGTTGCTGAAATTATTTGCCATATGTGCTGACTGCAAAAACATTCTAACAGAGGCCAACTCATTGTGTCTGTTTAAAACAGAGGTTGAAAGGTTCTTGGAAAAGGTAGGAGAATGGGGTTGAGAGGGATAATCAATCAGCTATGATGGGATGACAAGAGCAGACTTGATGGGCCGAGTAGCCTAATGTTTTACGGTCTTATGGTTCAATTGAAGAAGAAATTAGTGAAGCTGCACCTGAAGTATTATGTTCAGTTTTGGTCGCTCTGCTCTCGGAATGATGGCATTAAGCTGGAAAAAGTCAGAGAAGATTTACGAGGCTGTTGCTGGCTCTCATGGGACTGAGTTATGGACAGAGATTGTGCAGATTTGGACTTTTGCCTTGGAGAATGAGGGGTGACCTTATACAGGTGTATAAAACCATGAGGGGCACAGAGAGAGTGAATATGCATGGTCTTTCCCATAGAACATTACAGCACAGAAACAGGCCTTTTGGCCCTTCTTGGCTGTGCCGAACCATTTATCTGCCTAGTTCCACTGACCTGCACCTGGACCATATCCCTCCAAACCCCTCTCATCCATATACCTGTCCAAGTTTTTCTTAAATGTCAAAAGTGAGCCCACATTCACCGCTTCATCTGGCAGCTCATTCCACACTCCCACCACTCTCTGTGTGAAGAAGCCCCCCCAATGTTCCCTTTAAACTTTTCCCCCTTCACCCTCCATACCTGTTTTTTTTCTCCCCTGGCCTCAGTGGAAAAAGCCTGCTTGCATTCACTCTATCTATACCCATCATAATTTTATACATCTCTATCAAATCACCCCTCATTCTCCTACACTCCAGGGAATAAAGTCCTAACCTATTCAACCTTTGTCTGTAACTCAGTTTCTCAAGTCCCGGCAACATCCTTGTAAACCTTCTCTGCACTCTTTCAACCTTATTAATATCCTTCCTGTAATTAGGTGACCAAAACTGCACACAATACTCCAAATTCAGTCTCACCCAGTCTTATACAATGTCACGATTACATTCTAACTCTTATACTCAATACTTTGATTTATAAAGGCCAATGTACCAAAAGCTCTCTTTACAACCCTATCTACTTGTGACAGTTGGGGAATCAAAAACCAGAAAGCACAGGTTTAAGGTGTGAGAGAGAGATTTAATAGGGGCCCGAGGGAAAAATTATTAACCGAGCGAGAGGTCCAAATATGGGACAAGCTGCCAGAGAATGTGGTTGAGGCAGGAACATACATTAACAACATTTAAAAGACACTCAGACAGGTTGATGGATAGAAAGGGTTTAGAGAGCTACAGGCCAAATGCAGGCAGATGGGAATGGCTCAGATGGGGATCCCTCTGCTCCCTCCCCCTCCATTACTCCCCTAACCCCAGGTCATCCAAACCAGCTGGTACAATTGGCTCAAGGATGATAAATGTCATTAACAGATCTGGTCAAATGGAATCCCCTGATTGGCTTTGGGATATTGATATCATTGAGAAATCATTCCAGACCGGTTTCTGTGATTAGCTGTGGGACAATAACATCACCAACTTCGTTGACCGAGCCCTTGGCTGTGAGTGTTCCCAGAACTCGCAACTCCAACAGTTTCTGCAGCAATGACTCCTGCGATTGGCTGTTGGGTTGTGCCTCCAGTAATGCTGATTGGCTCCAGAGCTTTGATGTCATCATGCAGCCCAACCAATTTCACCCAATTTTAATGGGTTCTGGGTCCTCTCCATTGGCTTGTGGTCTGTCTCACTGGTGATTGGTACATCCACTGTGACACAGTGATTCTGTCCATTCTCACCTATCGATGGTGGGTGGTCCTTCAGCAACAGAATCAGCTATTGGCTCCTATCCAATAACCCCATTGTTTGGTCCACAGAAGGATAGCTACTTAGTGACCTCATTGGCTGGCATGTCATTGCATTCCAGCCTAACATCTTCGTACCACAATATCGATGGGTGCATCACGATTCCAATTCAACAGCTCCTATTGGTCCATTGACTCAGGAGACCAGCTTCTTATCGTCACCACAGTTTACTGCACACTCTCCTGCAGGAGTTTGAGACCCAGTTGTCAAAGGGAAGGCACGTAAGTATTGCCACCATCTGAAAAGTGGACTACTTCTCTGTGGTTACAGCTGTATATTTATAGACAGTAAGACCCATACATTACTGTTACAAATATCATTAGAACTGGTGTGCCCACCGAGTCTGTTGGTGCAAAACTTAGTTACAGATACTCCGCTCCCAGAACACTGAGAAATTTAAAAACAAGTAGGAGGACAACAAGTTCATTTCTAAAAAAGAATCAGGAAGCTGATGCAGAGCAGTTTGGGCGAGAGTGATATGCTCTCTCATCCTGGTTTTAGTTAAAAGCCTAGCAGTGGTGTTCTGAATGAGTGTAGTTTGTCAAAAGATTGCTTTGGAAGGCCAGTTAAAAATTGCGATGCAGTAATCCAATCTATTCGATATAAAGGCATGAATTAGTTTTACAGCTCCAGTACATGACGAAAATGGGCATACCTTTGCAATATTTGTAAAGTGTAGAAATGCTGCTTTGGTTACTTTCTTCATGTGAGATTAAAAATTCAAATCTGAGTTAAGGATAACACCTAGGCTTGTTACTTCTGATTTTACAAGGGGAACCAAGTTCCCAGGTTTATCAAGAAGTATACTGTATCTGTTTTGGCTTTGGGACCAACTAAAAGTATTTCAGTTTTATCTTCATTTCTTGTTAGGAAATTATTGCTCATTCATTTGTTTATTGCAGCCATACCAGAAGGTGGAGAAGATAGGGTGTTATCATCATCAAGCTCAACTGAGATATGCAATTGTGTGTCATCGCCATAACTGTAGAAATCAAGCTTATGCTCTCTAATGAAGTCTCCAAATGGGAGCATGTATAAGGAGAAGATTAGGGGACCAAGACAGCTTCCCTGAACAACCCAGTTCTTAAGATTATCTAGGAGAAAATTGTAGCTGTTCTGGGGATTCGGGTCCATGGACTCAATTTCATTCAGAGTGTTGTTGCTTGTTTCTATTGTTTGCATGATTAGTGTTTTTCTTCTCTTTCTCTGCGCATTGGGTGATGGTCTTTTTTCTTTTTTAATTGGGTTCTTTTGGGTTTCTTGCCTTGGGGCTGCCTGAATGCAGACAAATCTCAAGGTTATATATTTTATACATACTTTGATAATAAATGTACTTTGCATCTTGAATCAGAACTGAGACTGTTGGCATCAGTGCTGAGCCTGAGGTTGCTGATAATTTTGGTAAAGCCTTTAAATACCCTACGCTCCTTCAACACCTCATTTGATTCAAATTGCCTACACCTGATAAGTAATTCCTTCTTCTAAACCAAGGCCTCAACATCACTTAAAAACCAAGGTTCCCTAAACATGTTAGCCTTGCCTTTTATTCCAAGAGGAACATGCAAATTCCTACTTTCAATATTTCACTTCTGAGGATGTTGCAGTTGCGAGGGAAGAGCGTAATAGGGAGGGGGTGGGGGAGTGGATCAGGGAGTCCAAAGTGAATGGTCCCTGCAAAACCCCATGATATCCTTACACTGGAAAGAGGGCAAAGGAGATTTCCAGTGATGTTGCTGGGACTGAGTTGTGAAGGGAGTTTGAGCAGGTTGACTCTGTCTTCCTTGGGTTGAGGAGAACAATGAGGGATCTTGTAGGTGTATAAAATCATTAATTGATTTACTATTGTCCCATGTACTGAGGTGCAATGAAAACCTTGTCCTGCATACTCTTCATACACATCAAATCGTTCCACGGTACTTTGAGGTAGAAGGAGCTAAAACAATAACAGAATGCAGAATAAAGTGTCAAAGTGCTGCACAGGTAGACAAGAAAGTGCAAGATCATAATGAGGTAGACTGTGAGGGCAAGAGTCCATTTTATCATATTAGGGAACCATTTAATAGAATTATAACAGTGTAGTGGAAGCTCTCCTTCAGCTTTGTAGGACATGCTTTCAGGCTTTTGTATGTTCTGCTCAATGGAAAGGAGAAGAAATAATGTCTGGGGAGGGAGTCATAATAGGCATCCGTTAATCTCGAGAGGCCATGGTTTTGTGCCTTGGAAAGTTTCCAGGGTGCAGGCCTCGGCAGGGTTGTATGATAGACCAGCAGTTGCCCATGCTGCAAGTCTCCCCTCTCCATGCCACCAGTGTTGTCCAAGGGAAAGGCAAGGACCCATGCAGCTTGGCACCGGTGTTGTCGCAGTTAAGTGCCTTGCTCAAGGACACAACACCCTGCCTTAGCTGAGGCTTGAACTACTGACCTTCGGATCACTAGACCAAAGCCTTAACAACTTGGCATAGAACATATTATGAACAGCAGGGCATTAGGGAGTTTGGTGGCACTGAGGAATCTAGGAGTACAGGTGCATTGTCCATTGAAAGCAGCTTCACAGGTACACAGGGTGGTGAAAGAAAGCATTTAGCATGCTAGCGTTCATTAGGGCATTAGAGCAGGGATATGACGTTGCAGTTGTATAAATCATTGGTGAGGCCACTCTTGGAGTACTATGTACAGTTTTGGTCATCCTTTTAAAGGGAAGATATGGTTAAACTGGAAAGAGTGCAGAGGAGATTTGCAAGGATTCTGCCAGGATGAGAAGGCCTCAGTTACAGGGAGAGATTGACCAGGCTAGGTCTTTAATCATCGGAATGCAACAGATGATGCGTGACCTTGGGGAAGTGTTTACAATGGGTTGTTAAGTCCTCAGACAAGGTCTGGAATCAAAAGGTTGAGAATGGTACGACTAATGTTCTGAGCTGCGTATGTTTAATACAAGAAATATTGTAGGACAGGCAGATGAGCTCAAGGCATGAATCAACACATGGAATGATGATATTGTAGCCATTAGTGTGACTTGTTTGCAGGAATGGTAGGACGGCAGCTCAGTATCCAGGGTTCCATTGCTTTAGAGATGGCAGACGGGGTGGGGGGAGATTAAAGGGTGGGGTATGGTGTTTCCAGTCAGGGAAAATGTTACGGCCGTGCTCAGTCAGGTCTAACTGGAGAACTCGTTTAGTGAGGCTTTATGGATGAAACTGAGGAATAAGAAAGGTATGACCACATTAATGGGGCTATATTACAGACCTCCCCCCTCCCCCCTCCCCCCCAACAGTCCACAGGATTTAGAGGAACAAATTTGGAGAGACTGTTGCAAGAAACATAAGGTTGATAGATGATTTTAACTTTCCACATATTGATTGGGACTCCCATACTGTGAAAGGACTAGATGGGTTAGAGGTTGTCAAATATGTTCAGGAAAGGTTCCTTAATAAGTAGAGAGAAGTCCCAATTATAGAGTGAGTGATACTTGATCTGTGAATGAGACAGGGTAGGTGACAGAAGTCTGTGTAGGGAACAATTCGCATCCACTGATCATAATGCCATTAGTTTCAAAGTAACTATGGAAAAGGATAGGTCAGGTGCTCTGGTTGAGATTCTAAATTGGGGAAAGGCCAATTTTGATGGTGTAAGAAAGGATCTGGCCGGTGTGAATTGGGACAGGCTGTTTTCCGTACTGCCACTTACTAAGTGTTCTCACTTGGTAAGTGGCAGTACAAAGCTTTTATGTGGCTGTCAGAATGAAAGGCAAAGATAACAGGTTTAGGGAACTTTGGTTTTCAAGAAAAATTGAGGCCCTGGTTAAAAAGGAGATGCATAGCAGGTATAGGTAGGGAGAAACAAATGAGGTACTTGAGTATCTGAAATGTTTAAGTATGCGAACCCTTTGGAAAGAAATTAGAAGGGCAAAAGGATGGCATGACGTGAAGGAGAATCCCAAAGGATTCGACAGGTAATTTAAGAGCAATAAAATTGAAAGGGACAAAATTGGTCCTCCAGAGAAGATAAGAATGGCAAACTATGCGTGGAGCCAAAAGCGGTGGGCAGACCAGGGCCGGATTAAGCTAGTGCGGGGCCTGTAGTATATGTCATAAAGGGGCCTTAAATTTTAAAATATGCACATAACTATTAAAACATAAATTATTTACTTGCATAGTAAAGTAATTCAACTTTTTAATTTGCTATACAGCCAGATAATACGACAAATGTCTGACACCTCAGTAATAGTATTACTTACATGTAGGTATCGAGTTCAAATGTCAAAAGTAACAAAACTACAATTTAAAAGTTAGATTTTCTAGATTTGGCATGAGCAAATTTGTTGATGATACGGGAAATGTCAACTTCACACAGAAGTTCATGTTCAATGCTCATTAGAGTGAGATTGTTCAATCTGTTTTGACCCATGGTGCTCCTTAGTTCATTTTTGATCCTTTTCAGTTTTGAAAATGAGCGTTCTCCACTGCAGTTAGTAACCATGAGTGACAAAGAGATGCGCAACTAGACCCCGGCCGGTGTTGCAGCCTTTACCCGAAGTACAGCTCCCAATCTCCGCCTTCTCCCCAGACCGCTCCGAGCGCATACCGTCCCGCCCACTGGCACTCCTCAGCCAATGATAACATGGTTCTCCCAGCGGTACTCGCTGATTGGCTGTGAGTGTGTCTGAGGACGGGCTGCTACCGGGAACTGGAGCTGTCAGTCTCAGTTTGTTCTTAGAATCAAAGGAAGTTTCCCGAAACTCAAAGTGAAAAGTAAATTTTATTATCAGAATGAAACTGGGTTCACAGCTTTTAGGAAATGCTTTGTTATGAACTCAATCCACAGTACTTTGTCAAAGAACAGAAGACTGATGGCTGAAGTTTAAGTGTAAATGAATCGTCTATCCAAAACTCACTCCAACAGTCGTGAGAATACGGCGAGAATGCCGAATTCACCGGAGTGCAGTTTGCAAGCATTTAGTGCGGGCGAGGCCCGTAGCATATGCTACTTTTGCTACTAGGTTAATCCGGCCCTGGGGGAGACCTGAAATGGATACTTTGATATCTGTATTTACTCGGGAGATGGACACAGAGTCTAGAATTGAGGCAAAGCAGCAGCGAGGTCACGAACCCTATATAGATTACAGAGGAGAGGAGGTATTTGCTGTCTTGAGGCAAATTAGGGTGGATAAATTCTCAGGGGATTGACTGTTCCCTCAGACCATGTGGGAGGCAAGTGTAGAAATTGCAGGGACCCTAGCAGAGATATTTAAATAATCTTTAGCGACAGGTGAGGTACTGGAGGATCGTTAATGTTGTTCTGTTGTTTAAGACAGGGTCTAAAAATATAAACCAGGAAATGATAGCCCCGCGAACATGATATCAGTAGTGGGAAAGTCATTGGAAGGTATTCTGAGGGACCGGATATTTGAGTATTTGGATGGACAGAGGCTGATTACAGATAGTCAGCATGGCTTTGTGCGTGGTAGGTCATGCTAAACCAATATTAGAGTCATAAAGTCATTGAGAAATACAGCACAGGAACTGGCAGTTTGGCCCGTGCTGAACTATTTAAACTGCTGGCTCTCTTTGACCCGATTCAAGTTGTTGGCCAGATAATTGGCTTTGTCATGGCTGACCCACTGGATGAGCCAATCAGTGCTTGAGTCATAGGAGCAGGCAATCGGTGCCATTGTGCTTGAGTCATTGGAGGAGATGCTGTTGTACTTGAGCCAATCAGTACTGTCTTAGTTGGATTGTTACGTGAGCCAGTTGGTGTTATCGTTGTTGAGTCATTGGAGGATCCAATTGCAATAGCCATACTGAAATTAGTTGACAAGCCAATCAGAGCTGACACTGGTGTCAATCAATGGGCCAGTCGGAGCTGTGGAATCCGAATCATGTTGAGCCCATCGGTGTTGTGCGACAAAGATGTTAGTCTGAAGTGCAATGATATGCCAGCCAAGAAGGCCACTGAGTAGTTATCCTTATGTGGTCCAATCAGTAGGGTTATTGGGTAGGGGCCAATGAGTGGGATTATTGGATATGAGCCAATATATGATGATGTTGCAGGTCAGCCAATGGATGATGGCAGTCCACTGGGGCCGACAGGTGATATTGTTGCTGAAGGACCACCCATGGGTGAAAGGTGAGAGCTGGAGAGGATCCCTTCACTTTGTCACAGGGGGTGAGCCAATCACCAGCAAGGCAGGCCCAATGGGGCCACAGGTGAAGCTCATCACAGGGGTGAAATAGGTTGGACTGCGCAATGACATCAATTCTCTGGAGCCAATCACCATCGCCATGGGCACAACCCAAGAGCCAATTGCAGAAGCTATTGCTGCAGAACCTGTTGGAGGTGAGAGTCCTGGGAATAATCACAGCCAAGAGCTTGGTCAGTGAAGATGATGATGATGTTTTCATCCTGGAGCCAATCACAGAGACCGGTGTGGAATGATTGGTTGATGTTATCAATGGCCTAGAGCCAATCAGGGAATTTGATTTGTCCAGATCTGTTGATGACATTATCATCCTTGAACCAATTCCACCAGCTGGTCTGGATGATCTGGGGTTAGGGGAGTAATGGAGGGGGAGGAAGCGGAGGGATCCCCATCTGAGCCAGTCCCATCTGTCTGCATTTAGCCCATAGCCCTCTAAATCTTTCTGATCCGTCTACCTGTCCAAGAGTTTTAAATGTTGATAATGTATGTATCTGCCTCAAGCACTTCCTCTGGCAACTTGTGTCATATATGGACTGCCATCTGGGTTAATAATTTTCCTCTCGGGTCCCAATTAAATCTTTCCCCTCTCATCTTAAACCTGTGCCCTCCAATTCTTGATTTCCCCAAACAGGAAAAAGACTGTGTGCATTCACCCTTTCTGTGGTCCTCATGGTTTTGTAAACCTGTATAAGGTCACCCCTCATTCTCCAAGGAATGAAGTCCCAACCTGCCCAACCTCTCTCCATAACTTAAGTCCCTTAACAGCTGACTGCAGTCTTGTGAATTTCCTCTGCACTCTTTCCAGCTTAATGGCATCTCTCTGACAGCAAAGTGGTCAAACCTGAACAGAATACTCCAGGGGCAGCTTCACTAATGTCTTCTTCAAATAGACCATAAGACATAGGAGCAGAATTAGGCTGCTCAGTCCATCGAGTCTGTTCTGCCATTCCATAATGGCTGATTGATTATCCCTTTCAACCCCATTCTCTTGCCTTCTCTCTGTGACCTTTGAAGCTCTGACAAATCAAGAACCTATCAACCTCCGCTTTAAATGTACTCAATGACTTGGCGGCCACAGCTATCCTGGCGATGAATTCCACATATTCACCATATCTGGCTGAAGAAATTCCTCTTCATCTCTGTTCTAAATGGATGTCTCTCTATTCTGAGGCTGTGTCCTCTGGTCCTAGATTCACCAACTATAGGAAACATCCTCTCTACATCCACTCTATCTATCCTTACAATATTCAACAGGTTTCAATGAAATCCACCCTTATTAGAACATAGAACTCAGAAAATACAACACTGGAAAAGGACATTTGCTCCACCATTCTATCATGGCTGATTTATTATCCTTCTTATCTGTAACATGATACCAGGTCCTGTAGTCAGTGGGCAAATTGATTGACTTGCTCACCTGGATCTCAAGAGGTCAGATTTTCCAACACTTCTCACCCAGATCTCCAATGACAGCAAACATTCTCACCTCGTGGTGTCCAGCCACAATGACAGGTCCCCTGTGGACTACATGGGGGAGATGGACGCAGTCTGTGAAAGTGAGGCAAAGCAGCAGCGAGGTCATGCACCCTATACAGATTACAGAGGAAGAGCTGTTAGTGAGCATTAGACATGTGGAAGGTTTTTGATGATCAATTGTACGGAGTACAGTAAAGGTCTGTGACTGGTGTTGTGCCGTAGGGATCGGTTGGTTGTTGTAATCTGTATGAACAATCTGGATGAGAATGTGGTAAACTGAATCAGCACATTTGTGGATGACACCAGGATTGGGGGTGTAGTGAACAGTGGGGATCAGAGTTCAGTTCCAGCACCGTCTGTAAGGAGTTTGGACTTCCGCCCTGTGGAATTCGTGCATTTCCTCTGGTCGCTCCGGTTTCTACCCTCAATCCAAAGGCGTCTGGTTAGTAGGTTATTTATGGTCATTGTAACTTGCTCCGTGATTAGTCTCGGGTTAAATCAGGGATTGTTGGCAGTGTGGTTCAAAAGGCTGGAAGGGACTATTCCACACTGTATCTCTAAATAAGATAAAAAAGAATAAAAATAAGTATTTGATCGAGGTCTACCAGAATTCTGAACCCCTGTTCTCTGCACCAATTCCTCAGCCATTCATTCATATGCACTTTCATCCTATTCCTGCCCTGACTAGCACTGGGAGTAATACAGAGATTCCTACCTTGGAGGTACTGCTTATCTGCCCCTTCCCTAACTCCCCATACTTACTGTGCAGGACATCTTCCCACTTTCTCCCCATGTCGTTATGCCAATGTGCACAACAATATCTGGTGCTCGCCCTCCCTCTTGAGAATCTTGAAGACCTGCACTTTGGTTAGACCAAAAGGCCATAAGGTTCTTACCAAAAGGTTTTTGAGGCTTCAGTTGTGTTAGGGCTGGTGTTGGGAGGTCGTTATGTACTGTGATTGCCATTGATACAAAGTTGCTTCAGGACCTTTCCTGGTTTTTGTTGGGGTTGGACATTTGGGAAGGTGAACAGTGGTTGACACTAGTTGGTTGAGTAGTAACCTCCTTCCACATTGATTCTGGTGTAGACTGTATTGGGTTTAGGGTGAGGTATCAGACTGCAGGCAGTAACACTCATATTTCAATGGTTCAGTGGTTCCATTGTTCAGTTGAATGTCAGAGAATGTAAACCATCTACAACCCAAAATCTTTACGCTTCACAGACATCCACGAAACAGAGAGAAGAAAACACCGAAGAATGAATGACAGGAAAATGTTAAAAACCCAAAGCCCCTTTACCCTCCCATGCACAATCAGCAGCAAAGTATCAACCCTCCCCCTTTTCCCTCCCCAGCAGAAAGCATAAGCCCCCACACCACCCAACACACAAACAATAGCAAACTCCAGAGACTATGATCTATCTTCCATCAAGAACGACTTCTCGTCCCAACACCTCAACATCCCAATCACTTCATTATTAGCCACACTGATTTGATCTAGTCATACAGAACCATGTAATGCCCTGGTTCCCAACTTTACTGTTAGGCTGTACGTATTTCATTTGGAACTTCTGTATGAGCTATCTGTCCTGCTTTCAGCCTTTTTGGGTTATTGTTGAACATAAAGGATGATGAGAAATGTGTGCCATCCAATTAGGATGGTGGAACTGGGGGGAGGTTTTTTTTTGTGAGAGACACTAAGGTTGGTCTTGGGTCTTCTGTTCGACGGGAGATGAAGCGAGAAGATGCTGGGGAGAACCTGTCGTAGGATACGACCCAGTGAGAGACCCATTTGTTCGAGATGGATTGCGAGTGATGGTCAGAAGGTGGTGTGTGCTTTCATGCAGACCGAAGGCCCAGTGCATGAGTGACAGAGAAGTTCAAGATGAGTTCCAACTTGTGCACATTTGACCTTTGTTTAGTTAAGTAAGATTCATAAATATAATTCCTTTAGTCATATGCAGTGTGCATATTATTTCTGTTATTTCTTAGCACTGAGTTGTAGCACGGTAGCAAATTACACAGTATGCACACAAACTGGGGCCTGGGGTGGGAGAGTCGTCTCAATCTCACGGGTTTGGCAGGACCGGAGTGTGTCTTCCCTCGACTTCAGCAGCCAAGGAAGTTTCAACCATACTTCATACAATATGGAGACAGGCCATTTGGCCCAGTTAGTCCATGCTGACCAAGATACCCCATCCAAGCTGGACCATTTTGCCAGCATTTGGCCCATAACCTTCTAAACCAGGGGTTCCCAACCTGGCTTTGATGGACCCCTCAGTTAATGGTAGGGGTCCGTGGCATGAAAAAGGTTGAGAAACTCTGTTCTAAACCTTTCCAATCTGTGTACCTGTTCAAAAGTTGTTATTGTACCTACCGCAACCACTTCCTCTGACAGCTCACTCCATATAGATACCACACTCTGTAAATAAAGTTGCCCCTCAAGTTCCTATTCAGTCTTTTCCCGCTCACCTTCAACCTATGCCCTCTAATTCTTAATTTCTTTCCTCTCAGAACAAAGCAGTGTGCATTCACCCTATCAATGCCCCTCGAAATTTTATACACCTCCATGAGATCACCTCCCTGTTTTCTTCACTTGAAGCAATAAAGTCCTAGCCCATCCAGTCTCCCCCTATAACTCAGTCCCTCAAATCCTGGCAACATCCTAATCAATCTCTGCTGCACTCTTTCCAGTTTAATAACAACTTTCCTATAGCAGGGCAAACAAAACTGAACATGATACTTCAAGTAACACTCACAAAATGCCAGAGAAACTCAGCAGGTCAGGCAGCACCTATGGAGGGGAATAAATGATCTCCTCAACTTCTTATTCTGGATTCTTCCCCCTTCCTTTTCAGTTATGATGAAGGGTCTCTGTCTGAAGCGTCAACCATTTGTTCCCCTCCATAGATGTTGCCTGATCTGCTGAGGTCTAATATTTTGTGTGAGTTGCTCTAGAATTTCCAGCATCTGCAAAATCCCTTGTGCACTGTAATCAACAAACGCTTAAACTCAATGTCTGATTTATGCAGGTGAGCGTGCCAAAAGCCTTCTTCATTACCCAGTCAACCTTTGACTCCAGTTTCAGTAAGCCTTGCATGTGTTCTCCAAGGTTTCTCTGTCCTACAACACTCCCCAAGGCCTTACCATTCACTCTGAGTGTCCAACCTGAATTTGACTTTCCAAAATTACAACATTCCAGACTTACCTGAAGTAAACTCCACTTGCCATTCCTCAGTCCATGTACTCAGCTGATCAAAATTTTTGATAACCTTTTTCTCTGTTCACTCTACCATCTATTTCAGGGTTATCTGCAAACTTACTAACCTTACCTTGTACATTCTCGGTGGGCAGGCAAGGAGAGAGGAAAGAAGATGAGGTATGGTGAAGGAGAGGGCGAGGGGGAGTGGGGGGAGGCCATTACTGAATGTTTGAGAAATCGATCGTTATGCCATCAGGTTGGAGACTACCCAGACGGAATATAAGGTGTTGTTCCTCCAACCTGAATGTGGCCTCATCACAACAGTGGTGGAGGTGATGGATGGACATATCAGAATAGGAATGGGAAGTGGAATTAAAATAGTTGGCCACTGGCGGACAGAGCGTAGGCACTCAGCAAAACAGTCTCCCAAACTACGTTGGGTCTCACCAATATACAGGAGGCCATACTGGGAGCACTGGCCACAGTACCGAACCCCAACAGACTCACAATTAAAGTGTCACTTCACCTGTGAGAGTTTGGGGCCCTTGATGGTAGTGAGGGAGGAGGTGTAGGGGCAGGTGTAGCACTTGTCCCGCTTGCAAGGATAAGCGGAAAGAGGGAGATTGGTGAGGAAGGACGAGTAGACAAGGGAGCTGCATAGGGAGTGATCCCTGCGGAAGCAGTAAGTGGGGGGGGGAGGGAAAGATGTACTTAGTGATGGCAAAAGTTCTGGAGAATTATGTGCTGGATGCAGAGGCTGGTGGGGTGGTAGGTGAGGACAAGAGGAACCCCATCCCTGGTAGGGTGACGGGAGAATGGAGTAAGAGCAGACGTTCCGTTGAAGGCAGCATTGATAGTGGAGGAAGGGAAGCCTCTTTCTTTGACAAAGGAGGACATTTCCTTTGTTCTAGAATGAAAATCCTCATCCAGAGAGCGGATGCAGCAAAGACGGAGGAATTCAGAGAAGGGGATAGCATTTTTTACAAGAAATGGGCTGGGAAGAGGTATAGTCTAGGCAGCTGTGAGTATCCGTGGGTTTATAATAGACATCAGTGGATAAGCTGTCTCCAGAGACAGAGACAGTGAGATTGAGAAAGCGGAGGGAGGTGTGGGAAATGGACCAGGTAATTTTGAGGGCAGGGTGGAAACTGCACTGTGGTAAACTATGTATACCTGTCTGGACCTGCCCCTCTGCTGACTGCTCCTGTGTCTCCTCCCACAGACCCCTGTATAAAGGCGATTGGAGGCACTGCTCCTCCCTCAGTCTCCAAGATGTTGTGGTCCCTTTTGCTGCTAATAAAAGCCTATCGTTCACCTCCCGTCTCCGAGAGTTATTGATGGTGCATCATGCACCAATGCAGTTGTCGATATAGCATAGGACACCTATGGTCATCAGTGTAGGCTTGGAAGATAAACTGTTCAACGTAGCCAACAAAAAGGCAGGCATAGCTGGGAGCGATGCGAGTTCCCATGGCTACACCTTTTGTTTGAAGGAAGTGGGAGGAGCCAAAGGAGAAATTATTAAGAGTGAGGACAAGTTCTGCGAGACAGAGAAGAGTGGTGGTGGAGGGGAACTGGTTAGGTCTGGAGTCCAGAAGAAGATGGAGAACTTTGAGGCCTTCTTGGTGTGGGATGGAGGTGTATAGGGATTTGATATCCATCATAAAAATAAGATGATGGGGCCAGAGAGCCTGAAATCCTTGAAAAGATCAAGAGAGTGTGAAACGTCACGGATGTTGGTAGCAAGGGACTGAACTACAGGGGGATAAAACAGTTGAGGTATGCCGTTATGAGTTCAGTGGGACTGATACAATGTATAAGCAGGTTTATGGATCTTGGGTAGGAGGTAGAAACGGGAAGTGTTTGGTGCAGGAACGATGAGGTTAGTGGCAGTCAATGTGAGATCCCCAGAGTCAATGAGGTTGGTGATTGGGCCTGCTGTTCCTTAGTGGGGAACTGTTCGAGGAGGAAGTAAGATGAGGTGTCAGAGAGTTGTCGTTGGGCCTCAGCAAGGTAGAGGTCAGTCCGCCATACTACTACAGCGCCCCATTTATCTGCGGGTTTGATGGTGAGGTTAGGATTAGCGAGGACGGAGTGGAGAGCACAGCGTTCGGAAGGGGTGAAGTTGGAATACTAGAGAGGAGTGTTGAAGTCGAGACGGTTGATGTCCCGTCGACAGTTGGCTATGAAAAGGTCCAGAGCAGGCAGAAGACCAGGGCTGGGTGTCCAGGAAGAAGAGGAGGGTTGAAGATGGGAGAAGGAGTCATTGGTGCGGGGTGGAGCATCCCTGCCAAAGAAGGAAGAACGGCGGCAGAAGAGCTCATCATCATGGTGGGCATGGAACTCGCTGAGGTACGAGCGCAGGGGGACAAAAGTCAGGCCCTTACTGAGGACGGGACACTCTGCCTCAGAGGGCAAGGTCGGAGGGAGTAGTGAAGACCCAGCACAAATGAAAGCTGGAATCAGAAGGGGGAAGAGGGTTGGTAGTGTCTGAGGGGCAGGGAGGTTTGGGGTGTTCAGGGATGGCAGGGTGAGATGGAGTCTCCGAGGGCTCAAGAGCTGGCGGTGGGACCAGAGAGAGACGGGGTTGCAGAGTGGTGGTGGGGGAAGGGGAGACGGGTTCCAGAGGCAGCACGTGAAGACCTGGCCTGGAGTCAGTTGGAGGTTGCACAATCGGCACTTTGGAGATGTCCGAGGTTGTTGGAACCCGTGATGATGTCTGTGGAGTCTGGATCTGAATCTGCTCTGGATCGTTGGAGCTGTTGAGGTCGGTAGCAGGGATCGTGGTCTGTGATCAGGGGAGACATCCGGGCCTGCCGGTGTTGGAGACGGCAGGTTCTGTGGTCTGTAGACGGGTGATCTTCTGATCCTTGCAGGATGTGAGAAAGTCGAAGAACTGGTGATTGAAAGTGTGGATCTGGCAAAGGATAAAGTAGCAGACAGGTCCATTACAGGCAGTGGAGAGGGAATCCCGGAGTTGTGGAAGTGACTAGGTTAGGGACACCAGGTATCTCCTCATGCGGGAAGTGTGGCGCATAGAACACGATGAGAGAAGCAGTGGGAGAAACAGTCGACGGATTCCCCCTTCTCCAGCCCTGTATCTCTTTCACGATCAACTTCCCAGCTGTTTACTTCATCCTCCCTGTTGTATTCTTTATACGTACTGTGGGTTACTAAGATCAAACCATATTCTGGAAGAATTAAAACTAGAACAGCAACAAAACCGAACCGTGTTTCTTACAGCCATGCTTTCTAGATCATTCTGTCATTTCTGCGCATTCTCAGATTGTGCATACTTGATACTTGTGCTCCAGTATCCAGTTTAAACAGAATATTGTTTTGGTTCACTTGCAATGGAATAGTCCAGTCATTCTTACTTTGTTTATTTTCACAAAGCAATCTATATAAAACTCCTCATATTCATTTTCAAGCACTGCATTTACTCGTTTTATTTTCTTTCTTCTTCTGCAACAGTGTGAAAAAAATGATTACTGTATATTCCAGAGTATAATCGGACTCAGAGTATAAGGAAACCCCCATTTTCAAGGTTAAAAAAGTGACTTTTTCATGTTACCTTTATATAAGCCGACCCCTTTTGTAGAGGTTTTTGATTTAACCGGAAAAGATTACAAGCTCTCACGTGCCGGTACTCAGGTTTACCGGATCCGGAACCTGGAAATTTGGTGAACCAGTACCTGCTAAGAAAACAGGCCTACACATTGTAGAGCGTTATAAGCAAATTCTTAATAAATAAATCAGGGAGGGAAATTTTGGATTAGGTCTCCAATGGTAAAGAATCCTCTGAAATGTAACCCCCGTGAAACCATTTAGCGCCCATCGTAATCTCGTTAAAACATAACACGAGGTGACAGGATCAGTACGTGTACTCAGTATTGAGTTTGTGACCACCATGTACAAAAGATTAAAACAAATGCGATATGATGCTGGCTTCAAGCTGAAGGTTGTTGATTTTGCTAAAGGAACGAATAATTCTGCAGCTGCTAGGAAGTTTAGTGTAAACGAGAAACAAGTGAGAGAGTGGAGAAAGGCAGAGGACACGCTGAGGGAAACGCCAAAGATGAAATGTGCAAACCGCGGGAAAACATGCCAGTGGCCGGAACTGGAAGAAAAAGTTTTAGAGTGGATGAATCACCAGCAATCGTCTGGATACATCGTTACCAGATAACTGATTCGAATTCAAGCATTGAAATGGGATGAAAAACACCGTGACGTCAGCGAAAATGTCAAAGCTACGCGAAGTTGGTGCACCCAATTTATGAATAGACGTGATCTTGTGTTGAGACAAAAAACAAAGATTGTTCAGAAAATTCCCGCGGGGTGTTGTTTTAGTTCAAGAACGCTGCTGGATGGACGAAGCAGGTTGCTTGAAGTGGGTTAAAGAGGTGTGGCGTCGACATCCCGAAGGTTTTGGGAAGGAAAAGTCGCTATTTGTCTGGGACATGTTCAAAGCGCACTTGTCAGGTGAGACAAAAGCAGCATTGAAAGCTGAAAATACAGACATTGCAGTCATTCCCGGTGGTTTGATGTCCGTGCTCCAGCCACGAGATGTGAGTTTAAACAAACCATTCAAAGAATTCATGCGTCGACAATGGAACGAATTTGACTCGAAAACAGCCAATAAATACGACCTGTCTTCCGTGTATTGGTTTTCGAAAGTTGGCACCCTCTGTATAAGCCGACCCTCTAATTTTAGGACCAAAATTTAGGGCCAGATGCTCGGCTTATACACAGGAATGAACGTTACTCTTACCGCAGCCATTGCACATTTTCCAATACGCCGGGCACTTTTGGTTGGAGCTGCTGCCCACAGCAATCACAAAGTTTTTTCCTTTCAGATGACGTCTTGCTCTCTGTTAGTATCATCGCTTCATTATTCTTTGTAATATAGAAACATAGAAAACCTACAGCACAATACAGGCCCTTTGGCCCACAAAGTCTCTTAAAAGACCCTATCATATCCGCCTCCACCACCGTCGCCAGCAGCCCATTCCACACACTCACCACTGTCTGAGTAAAAGACTTACCCCTGACATCTCCCCTGTGCCTACTCCCAAGCATCTTGTGGCAACCATTTTAGCCCTGGGAAAAAGCCTCTGACTATCCACACGATCAATGCCTCTCATCATCTTATACACCTCTATCAGGTCACCTGTCATCCTCCGTCGTTCCAAAAAGAAAAGGCCGACTTCACTCAACCTATTCACATAAGGCATGCTCCCCAATCCAGGCAACATCCTTGTAAATCTCCCCTGCACCCTTTCTATGGTTTCCACATCCTTCCTGTAGTAAGGCGACCAGAACTGAGCACAGTACTCCCAAATGGGGTCTCACCAGGGTCCTATATAGCTGCAACATTACCTCTCGGCTTCTAAATTCAATTCCACGATTGATGAAGGCCAATACACCGTACGCCTTCTTAACCAGAGAGTCAACCTGCGCAGCTGCTTTGAGAGTCCTATGTTTGCACTTTACAGCATCTACGCAGCTCTCAATAAAAAGCTCTTTTGCCTGAGACATTGCAGTTTCTGAAGCTTTGCAGAGAATCAAAGCATTTTCCAAATCTCTGTCTGGTTCTCTTAAGAGTCTTTCTCTCAGAACTTTATCCAGAATGCTGCAAACAATTCTGTCTTTTATGAGAGAGTCCGTCAGCTCTGCAAACTCGCATGTTCTTTGTGGCGTCTCAACTCCATAACAAATTGATCAATCGTTTGACCAGGTCTCCGCCAACATTTGAAAAATCTGTATCTTCGATTCTTCCGTTTTAGCGAAACGTATCATTTTTCCCGACCGACTTCTGACACCATGTTGTGTTCTTTATACATATTGTGTGTTACTAAGAACAAGCCATATTCCCGAAGAATTAAAACTAGAACTTTTATTTACAGCAACAAAACCAAACCATGTTTCTTACAGCTATGCTTTCTAGATCATTCCGTCATTTCTGCGCATGTTCTGAACTCTGTCCAATCACGTTCTTACACGTGACACGTGATATCACCACACTCCCCCTCCTGGTTTCACCAATCACCTTGCGTTTCTCTCTCTTTCCGCCACTTTTTATATCTATAACCATATAACAATTACAGCACGGAAACAGGCCATCTCGGCCCTTCTCGTCCATGCTGAACACACAGTCCGGAGACTCTTGTCACTTACTGGACATATAATCAATTTATGTATATAAGCTATTTTATGTATTTATATGTATTAAAGGTATTTTATCACTGTGTTCTTTATCTAATTGTGTTATGTTTGGTGCTGAATTGGTTGAGGAGTAACAATTATTTTGTTCTCCTTTACACTTATGTCCTGGGTTTGACATTTTAAAATCTTGAATCATCAATCTCTCATCAGTTGCTCGTTCCACATACCCATCACCTTCTGTGTGGGAAATGTATCACTCAGGTCCCCTTTAAATCTTTCCCCTTTCACCTTGAACTTGTGCCTCTACTCTTCAGACTCTCCTCTCTTAGGGAAAAGACTGTGACCACCCACGTTATCTCAGCCCCTCATAATTAAACACCCATAAGGTCAACCATCAGTTTCCAGAATTGCAGGGGAAACTATCTCAGTCTGTCCAGTCTCTTAAGCAAACCCCCACCCTGACCCAGTTAC
Source organism: Hemitrygon akajei (assembly GCF_048418815.1). Lineage (NCBI taxonomy): Eukaryota > Metazoa > Chordata > Chondrichthyes > Myliobatiformes > Dasyatidae > Hemitrygon > Hemitrygon akajei. Next base: position 67,526,727 of record NC_133141.1, read on the forward strand.
ACTTTGTGAATCTGTTTTGCACCATTTCCAGCTTATCAGCTCCTTTCGATAACAAGAAGACCAGACTGTGCACAGTGCTCTGAAAGTGATCTCCAGCAGTGACAGGCCTATTGTGGGCAACACTCCCACCTGCTGGTGTCCTGCTGCAATGACAGCTTCCCTGTGGGCAACACTCCCACCTGGTGGTGTCCTGCTGCAATGACAGCTTCCCTGTGGGCAACACTCCCACCTGGTGGTGTCCTGCTGCAATGACAGCTTCCCTGTGGGCAACACTCCCACCTAGTGGTGTCCTGCTGCAATGACAGCTTCCCTGTGGGCAACACTCCCACCTAGTGGTGTCCTGCTGCAATGACAGCTTCCCTGTGGGCAACACTCCCACCTGGTGGTGTCCTGCTGCAATGACAGCTTCCCTGTGGGCAACACTCCCACCTGGTGGTGTCCTGCTGCAATGACAGCTTCCCTGTGGGCAACACTCCCACCTGGTGGTGTCCTGCTGCAATGACAGCTTCCCTGTGGGCAACACTCCCAGCTGGTGGTGTCCTGCTGCAATGACAGCTTCCCTGTGGGGAACACTCCCACCTGGTGGTGTCCTGCTGCAATGACAGCTTCCCTGTGGGCAACACTCCCACCTGGTGGTGTCCTGCTGCAATGACAGCTTCCCTGTGGGGAACACTCCCACCTGGTGGTGTCCTGCTGCAATGACAGCTTCCCTGTGGGGAACACTCCCACCTGGTGGTGTCCTGCTGCAATGACAGCTTCCCTGTGGGGAACACTCCCACCTGGTGGTTTCCTGCTGCAATGACAGATTTCCTGTGTCCCACCTGGTGGTGTCCTGAGAGTCAGCAGGCTTAAAGTAGATATCAGTTGATAAGCCATCTCCAGAGATGGAGACAGAAAGATCAAGAAAGGGGAGGGAGGTGTCGGAAATGGACCAGGTAAATTTGAGGGCAGGGTGAAAGTTCCCACCTATGATTGTGACACTTCTCACCCTTTGAACTTTTTCAATGATTTTAAGTTCCCTGGCTCCCACCGCCTTATTTTTACCATGTACGACGTCCAGTCCCTATATACCCCCATCCCCCACCAGGAAGGTCTCAAAGCTCTCCGCTTCTTTTTGGTTTCCGGACCTAACCAATTCCCCTCTACCACCACTCTCCTCCGTCTAGTGGAATTAGTCCTTAGTCTCAATAATTTCTCCTTTGGCTCCTCGCACTTCCTCCAAACCAAAGGTGTAGCCATGGGCACCCGTATGGTCCCAGCTATGCCTGTCTTTTTGTTGGCTTTGTGGAACAGTCCATGTTCCAAGCCTGTACGGGTATCCGTCCCTCTCTTTTCCTTCGCTACATCGATGACTGCATTGGCTCTGCGTCCTGCACACATGTGGAGCTCGTTGACTTCATTAACTTTGCCTCCAACTTTCACCCTGCCCTCACATTTACCTGGTCCATTTCCAACACCCCTCTCCCCTTTCTTGATCTTTCTGTCTGCATCTCTGGATCCTCACCTACCACCCCACCAGCCTCCGGGTCCAACATATAATTCTCCATAACTTCCGCCACCTCCAACGGGATCCCACTACCAAGCACATCTTTCCCTCCCCCTCTTTCTGCTTTCTGCAGGGATCGCTCCCTATGCGACTCCATTGTCCACTCGTCCCCGCCATCCCTTCCCACCGATCTCCCTCCTGGCACTTATTCTTGTAAGTGGAACAAGTGCTACACCTGCCCTTACACTTCCTCCCTCATCACCATTCAGGGCCCCAAACAGTCCTTCCAGGTGAGGTGACACTTCACCTGTGAGTCAGCTGGTGTGGCCTTTTATATATTGGTGAGACCCGATGCAGACTGGGAGACCATTTCGCTGAACACCTACGCTCTGTCCGCCAGAAAAAGCAGGATCTCCCAGTGGCCACACATTTTAATTCCACGTCCCATTCCCATTCTGATATGTCCATCCATGACCTCCTCCACTGTTCTGATGAAGCCACACTCAGGTTGGAGGAACAACACCTTATATACCATCTGAGTAGCCTCCAATCTGATGACATGAACATTGATTTCTCTAACTTCTGTTAATGCCCTTCCCCCCCTTTTTACCCCATCCCTGATTTAATTATTCCCCCTCTCTTTTCTTTCTCTGCCCCTCTCACAATCACTCTTTGCCTGTTCTCCATCTCCCTCTGGTGCTCCCCTCCCCCTTTCTTTCTCAATGGATTTTAATAAGGTCCCCCGTTTCCTCATTCTTTTTAGCTCCAGGCCCAGACCCAGAGCCATCAAACACCCCTCATGTTAACCCGTTCATTCCTGGAATCATTCTTGTGAACCTCCTCTGCATCTTCTCCAATGCCATCTATTTCTCAGATATGGGGTTTACATTGCATTTACCTTCATTACACCAACTCAACCGGCAACCCAGGGATCGGTTGATTGTTGTTTGTCATGTATATCAACAATCTGGATGAGAATGTGGTAAACTGAATATACTGAATGTACTAAAGAATATCAGACGGAGGGTAATGCAGACAAGTGTAAGGTGTTGCACTTTGGGAGGACAAACCAGGGTAGGACTTACATGTCGAGTGGAAGGGCACTGAGGGGTGCGGTAGGACAGAGGGATCTGGGAATACAGATCCATAATTCGTTGAAAGTGGCATCATAGATAGGTAGGGTTGTAAAGAAAGCTTTTGCCCATTTGGCATTCATTAATCAAAATATTGAGTACAAGAGTTGAGATGTTTTCCTAATGTTGTCTAAGGTGTTGGTGAGTATCTTGTGCAGTTCTGGTCACCGACCACCAGGAAAGATGTGAATAAGATTGAAAGATAGATTTTACAAGGATGTTGCCAGTACTAGAGAACCTGATTTACAGGGAAAGGTTGAATATGTTAGGCCTTTATTCCCTGGAGTGGAGGAGAGATGGGGCACCACAGTAGCGTAGCGGATGGTGCAACGTTATTACAGCTCAGGCAGTCAAAGTTCAGGGTCAAATTCCAGTGCTGTTTGCAGGAAATTTGTACGTCCTCCCCATGGAATGTGTGGATTTTCTCCGGGTGTCCCAATTTCCTCTCACAGTCCAAACACCTAGTAGTTGGTAGGTTGATTGGTCATTGTAAATTGCCCCATGATTAGTCTCGGGTTAAATCGGCGGTTTCTGGTGGCGTGGCTGTAAGGGCCTACTCCGCGCTGTATCTCCAAGTATAGATGTCTGCAAGATTATGAAGGGGAGAGAAAGGGTTAGGCTTTGCTCCCCTGTGGTCAATACTGCCATCTGGTGGCGTTCCACTGCAGTCATGTCTCCACTGTGGGCAACACTCCCATCTGGTGGTATCCTGCTGTAATGACAGATTCAGGGTCAGCAAGTAAACCATTTATTCATTTCATCCTCATCACGTCATTGTAACCCAGCCGAATGACCAAGGCGTTTACTAAATATGGAGATGTTGAGGGTAACTGGCCTCACCTGGGCCAGACTTCCAAGTAACTGGCAGTCTGCAGAAGGACTTGGACAGATTGGGAGAATAGGCAAAGTGACAGATGGAATATAGTGTAGGGAAGTGTGTGGTCAAGTGCTTTGATAGAAGGAATAAAGACATAGACTATATTCTAAATGGGGAGAAAATTCAAAAATCAGAGGTAGAAAGGGACTTGGGAGTCCTTGTGCAGGATTCCTTAAATCCCTGTGTAGGGATCCTACCACTAAACATATCTTTACCTCCCCCCTGCCCCCCGCTTTCCACAGGGATTCCCTTGACCATTCGTCCCTCCCCACTAATCTCCCTCGAGACACTGATCTCGACAAGCAGCCTAAGTGCTACACCTGCCTATATGCCTCCTCCCTCACCTCCACTCAGGGTCCCAAACAAACCTTCTAAGTGAGGCAACACTTCACCTGCAAATCTGCAGAGGTTGTCTATTGTGTTCAGTGTTCCTGATGCAGCCTCCCTCCTCTACATTGTTGAGACCCGTCGTAAATTGGGGGACCACTTCATTGAGCAGCTCTGCACCATCTACCACAAGCGGAACTTCCCAGTGGCCAGACAGTTTAATTCTGATTCCCATTCCCGTTCTGCCATGTCAATCCATGGCCTCCTTTTGTGCCAAGGTGAGGCCACCCTCAGGGCGTGGAGCGATACCTTATATTCTGTTTGGTTACCCTCCAACCTGATGGCATGAATATCGATTTCCCCTTCCAGAGACCAAAACACCCCCCCACCCCCTTCCTCTATTCCCCACTCTGATCTTTCACTTCTTCTCACCTGCCTATTACTTCCCTCTGGTTCCCCTCCTCCTCCTTGATGGGCTGAATGGCCTCATTCTGCTCCAATGTCTTCATGGTCTTACGGTTTTATGTCAGGGTTTGAACTCTCCCTGAGTGGTCACACCTCAACATCTACGTATTTAGCAAAAAGCCTTGGTCGGTCATTGGCTGGGTGACAATAACGTGATGAGGGTGAAAGGAATAAATGGTTTTCTTGCTGATCTCAGATCCACCAGGTGGGTGTTATCCACAAGGGACCTGTGATTGCGGCAGTGTTGACCATAGAGGACCTAACCTTAACCTTTTCTTTCTCCCCCATAACTTTGTAGACCACTATCAAATTTTCATTTTATTTTATTTGGAAATACAGCGTGGAATAGGCCCTTCCAGCCCTTTGAGCTGCACCGCCAGCAACCCCCGATTTAACCCAGGACTAATCAAGGGGCAATTTACAATGACCAATTAGTCTTTGGACTGCGAGAAGAAACCAGAGCACCTGGAGGAAATCCACGCGGAGTCTCAAGATGGCGCTCATGGAGTTTCTAGGCTTCTAGGCTTTGCTCCAAACCTTTTACGTCTTTTTAACCTACAAACACCCCTTAAGGGATCTTCTTATACTTATTCTAAAGGGGTCTAAACATACAGAATTTTTCTTTTTAACTATTTGAATTATTCTCAACTTGCTGAAATGTCTAGAGCAAAAGAATCGAAACAGACGAAAGAACCGATAACTTTAGAAACAATTGTGAAGCTTATAGAAGACAAATTTGAAGAACTGGAGAGAAAAATAACCGTAAAGTTTTTTCGGTTTGACGAACATTTGAAATTAGTTGAAGAAAAGCTCCAGACACTTTCATTGGAATCACAAAAACAACAAGCAAGTATTTTGGTTCTTGAAGAAGCCGCTCGCAAGAAAGATCGTATAATTGAAAAAATACAAGAAGAGCAAACTTCGACTTCTCAACAGATGGATCGTTATAAAGTTAAAATTACTGATTTGGAAAATCGCTCTCGAAGACAAAATCTTCGATTAATTGGGATTCCGGAAAAATTTGAGAGCGGCGATCTTACCGTTTTCTTCTCTAAATTTCTAATGGATGTCTTGGGTCCAGAGGTACTGGACTCTCCCCTGGTAATCGATCGGGCACACCGTGTTTCCCGTTTTCGGTCTGATTCAAGTTTGAAACCACGACATGTAATTCTTCGGATCCATTACCCTCATACCAAAGAACGTTTGATTCGGGCGGCTCGAAAAAAGGGTATGATTTGCTATCAAGAGTTTAAATTTCGCATTCTGGAAGACTATAGCCCTGAAGTTTTAAGGGCTAGAATGGCTTTTAGATCGGTTATGTCAAAATTTCACCAGAAAGGCTACAAGCAAGCGCTGTTATTTCCAGCACACTTGAGAGTCACTCTTGACGACGGAACTTTTCGGCTGTTTAAATCTCCAGCGGATGCTCAAAGTTTTCTGGAACAATGACATTCTATCGGGCTGACTATTGTAATTTAGCCTATAGATTTGGATCTGTTACAGAATGATGTTTGGGGTTTTTTTTGGGTATGGCTTACATGTATTTCTTATATACGGTTAAAGCTTTTTTTTGCTCGGTTTATTTTGACTTTATTATTTTTCCATATTACTAATCTATTAGCGTTGAAAATAACTTTAGGGTTTTTTTTCTCCTTTTTGCTTTTCTTTTTAAGCTGATATATGCTTTTTTATACTCTTAACATTTAAATATTAAGATTTAAAAAAAAAATAAAATGTCGTTTCTTCTTCCCGACAGACTTTAGTGCTTGGAACGTCATATCTGTTTTGATGTGTTTGAAAGTTCTAAACTTTCATTTAAAATACCAATTCAGTATTAGTCATTTATGGGTTTTATCGTTTTAATTCTTTTTAACCCTTTTGTTTATATACATTTATAATACTAATTTTATATTTTAACTTTTGTTATACCAACCCTTTCTTATAATGTGGGTTGTTTGTATTTTTTTTTTACTTTGTTATGTCTGAGTTGCCGTCTTGAGACATGGGGGTAATTTTAGTATTAGATTGCTTGCTTGCCTTTTTTTGGCTTTTTTCCTGGGGTTCTGAGGGTGGAGGGAGGGGGATTTTTCTTTTTTCTTTTCTTTTTGCCTGCTTTCTGCTTAGTTTTATTTCATGGGCTTATATGAAACTACAAAAATGGTCGCAGTGCCGTGACTTCCGGTTTCTCCTTGAACTTACTTCCTTCTTCCGGGTTCATGAGTTCACTTTTTTTTCAAACTTATGTGTTAATTGTAATAAATATTGTCAATATGGATAGGACTATTAACTTTGTTTCTTGGAATACTAATGGTTTAAATCATCCGATCAAACGGAAAAAAACATTCAAAGTATTCCATAGAATGAATGCTAATGTTATTTTTGTACAAGAGACTCATGTAAGGAAGGTGGATAGTCAATGGTTGTTTAGGTTTTGGAAGGGCCAACAGTATCACTCAAATTCGCAAGCCAAAGTAAGAGGTGTTTCTATTTTTATAGATTCATCAACTTCTTTTATACATCATGAAATAATTTCAGATCCGCAAGGTAGATTTTTGCTTATTACTGGTCTACTTTTTAATCAAAAAGTTGTTTTAGTTAATGTTTATGCTCCAAATACTGATAGTCCTGAATTTTTTAAATGTTTATTTACATCCTTTCCTAATTTGAATCAATACAGATTGATAATGGATGGGGATTTTAACTGTTGTTTAAACCCTTTGATGGATAGATCCAAGCCCACCCAAACTCTTCCGAATAAATCGGCTTCTCTCATTAACTCTTTTATGATTGATTCAGCTATTTGTGAAATTTGGCGTTTTTTTACACCCTAACGACAAAGAATTTTCATACTTTTCCCATGTTTACCATAATTACTCAAGAATTGATTACTTTTTCATTGATCACCATTTAATTACAGATGTTATGGATTGTAAATATGACTCTATTACCATATCTGATCATGCACCTTTGAAGTTATCTATTAAGACGACGGATTCATATATTAATACTAAAGGTTGGAGGTTTAATCCTGTTTTATTGCAGGATCCTGACTTTGTCAACTTTATTAAACAGCAAATTGATTTGTTTTTCTCAACAAATTTTACAGCAGAGATCCCTAGTGGAACTTTGTGGGATACTTTTAAGGCATATATTCGTGGACAGATTATTTCATATTCTGCTGGAGTTAGGAAATGAACTAATTCTAAAATATTAACACTAGTTGATAAAATCAAAGCAATTGACAAGATTTATTCAATGACCCCTAGCAAAGAACTTTATAAAGAAAGAGTGGAACTTCAAATGGAGCATAGCTTACTATTATCCTCCTCGATTGAAAGTCAGTTAATTAAATCAAAAGCCCAATTCTATGTATATGGAGATAAGTCTGGTAAATTACTAGCTAACCAATTGAAAATTGTTTCGGATAAACGACAACTTACTAGGATTCGTAAACAAGATGGTACTTTGACGATCGATCACAAAGAGATAAATAAAGCCTTTCAAGATTTTTATAATTCCTTATATCAATCAGAATGTACTAAGGACTCTTCTATAATAAATGAATTTTTAAGGAAATTGAATATTCCAAAAGTAACTGTTGAGGATAGTGTATTTTTGGACACACCTATTACGGAGTCTGAAATAGAAAAGGCTATTTTTTCAATGAATTCGGGTAAAGCTTCTGGTCCAGATGGTTTTTCTACAGAATTTTTCAAATCTTTTTCTTCCATACTTTCTCCTTGGCTTTGTAAAATTTTTAAAGATGCATTAAGTATAGGTAAACTACCACAATCTTTTTATGAAGCTTCTATTTCTTTAATTCTTAAAAAAGATAAAGACCCTACTGAATGCGCATCCTATCGGCCTATATCCTTGTTGAATACGGATTTTAAGATTTTTAGTAAAATTTTGGCTATTAGATTAGAAAATATATTACCTCGAATTATTTCTGAAGATCAGACTGGATTTATTAAAAATCGCTATTCATCTTTTAATATTAGAAAATTAATTAATATTATTTATACCTCTTCATCTAAAATACCAGAATGTGTCATTTCTTTAGATGCCGAAAAAGCATTTGATAGAGTCGAATGGCCATATTTATTTAATACAATGCAACATTTTAATTTTAGTTCAAAATTTATTTCATGGATTAAATTAATATACCATAAACCCTTAGCTTCGGTTTTTACCAATAATCAAAGATCACCTTTTTTTCAGCTATTTCGTGGTACAAGGCAAGGTTGTCCTTTAAGTCCTTTACTATTTGACATTGCTTTAGAACCCTTGGCTATAGCTATTCGTGAATCACCCAATATTTTTGGTATTACCCGTGGGGAGACAACGTATAAGGTATCATTATATGCGGATGACTTGTTATTATATATATCTGACCCTGAAAGATCTATTCCTGCTATTTCTTCTTTGCTCGCTCAATTTAGTAACTTTTCTGGTTATAAATTGAATTTTAATAAGAGTGAACTATTTCCATTAAATATGCATGTTCCAATTTATAATCATGTACCATATAGAATTGTTACAGATTATTTTACTTATTTAGGTATTAAAATTACTAAAAAACATAAAGATTTATTTAAAATTAATTTTCTACTTTTAATCGATCAAATTAAGCAACTGGTTAATAGGTGGTCTCCATTATCTTTGTCTTTGGTAGGCAGAGTTAATGCTATTAAGATGATGATACTACCTAAATTTTTATATTTATTTCAAGCATTACCAATTTTTATTCCTAAATCTTTTTTTGATATGGTTGACTCTAAAATATCTTCTTATTTGTGGCAGAACAAAAATCCTAGACTAGGCAAAAAATATTTACAGAAGCCTAAGAAGGAGGGCGGCTTGGCTCTACCAAACTTAAGATTTTACTATTGGGCAGTTAATATACGGTATTTAATATTCTGGACACAAGAATTGACTACAGCTGCTTGCCCACAATGGGTAAATTTGGAATGTAAATCTGTGCAAGATTTTTCACTGATCTCAATCTTAGGATCTTCACTTCCTTTTTCATTATTCAAAATGAATAAACAGATAACTAATCCTATAGTCAAGTATACATTACGAATTTGGTTTCAATTTCGTAAATTTTTTGGGTTGAATAAGTTTATGCTGTCATGTCCTATAATATCTAACTACTTTTTTCGGCCTTCATCTATAGATCAAGCTTTTCTTTTATGGAAAACAAAAGGTATAACATGTTTTCGTGATCTGTTTTTGGATGATAACATTATGTCCTTTGAACAGCTATCTAATAAATATAATTTACCTAAAACCCATTTTTTTTTAGATATTTGCAAGTCAGAAATTTTCTGTATAATGAATTAAAGTCTTTTTCGAAAGAATGTCCATTGGACATTACAGAAAGAATTTTAGCCCTCAATCCTTGTCAAAAGGGTTTAGTAGCTATCATTTATAATATGATTATGAGTGTACAGCCAGATGTATCAGGAAAAATTAAGAAGGAATGGCAAGAAGAATTGCATTGTCCTATATCTACTGAGGAATGGGAAATTTTTTTATCATTGGTAAATTCGTCCTCTATTTATGCTAAACATGCCCTAATACAATTTAAGGTTGTACATAGAGCTCACATGTCTAAAGATAAACTTGCTCGATTTTATTCTTTTGTTAATTCAACCTGTGACAGATGTCATTCTGATGTTGCTTCACTGACTCATATGTTTTGGTCCTGTCCTTGTTTACAAAATTATTGGAAAGATATCTTTAATATTATCTCAAGAGTTTTAAATATCAATCTCCAACTGCATCCTTTTACTGCAATTTTTGGTTTACCAATGATAGATAATAATCGTCTATCCGCTTCATCTCAACGAATGATTGCATTTGTTACATTAATGGCTAGAAGATCTATTTTACTGAATTGGAAAGAAATTAACCCTCCAACTGTATTTCAGTGGTTTTCTCAAACTATTTCTTGTCTGAGTTTAGAAAAAATTAGAAGTGTGGTTTTTGATTCTTCAGTTAAATTTGAGGAAACTTGGAGACCATTTATTCAACATTTTCATATGAGTTAAATGGTCTGATCCTAAACCTTACTGTTATTATCCTTAATTATTTGGATGGAGGTTCGGAGTTATCGGCACTACTGTATGTATTTAACATTATGCAATTGCCCATGTTGGTTAGTTTTTTTTAAAAGTTTTCTTTTAGTTTTTGTTGGGGTTTTTTTTTTCTCTTTTTTGATTCTTTTACATTAATACTATGAGTTTGGGAGGCCTTATATATTGATTATTACATATCTGATTGTTTATTTAAACTATTAATTATGTACTCTCAAACGTTTTGTATTCATAGTTCACTAATGTTTTTCTTAAAATTAATAAAAAGATTTAAAAAGAAAGGAAATCCACGCATTCCATGAGGAGGACGTACAAACTCCTTACAGACGGCGCCAGAATTGAACTCCAAACTCAAACAGCCTGAGCTGTAATAACATCGCACGAATCGCTACGCTACTGTAGCACCCCATCTCTCCTCGTTCTCCCCCATTTTAGGGACTAAAGGCCCTACATGTTCAACCTTTCCCTATAAATCAGGTCCTCTAGTACTAGCAACATCCTTGTAAAGTTTATCTTTCAATGTAATTATGCTGGTAAGTGTGAGGTGCTACAGTTTGGTAGGAATAATCCAAATAGGACATACATGGTAAATGGTAGGGCATTGAAGAATGCAGTAGAACAGAGTGATCTAGGAATAATGATGCATAGTTCCCTGAAGGTGGAATCTCATGTGGATAGGGTGGTGAAGAAAGCTTTTGGTGTGCTGGCCTTTATAAATCAGAGCATTGAGTATAGGAGTTGGGATGTAATGTTAAAATTGTACAAGGCATTGGTAAGGCCAAATTTGGAGTATTGTGTACAGTTCTGGTCACTGAATTATAGGAAAGATGTCAACAAAATAGAGACAGTACAGAGGAGATTTACTAGAATGTTACCTGGTTTCAGCACCTAAGTTACAGAGAAAGATTGAACAAGTTAGGTCTTTATTCTTTGGAGCATAGAAGGTTGAGGGGGGACTTGATAGAGGTATTTAAAATTATGAGAGGGATAGATAGAGTTGACGTTGATGGGCTTTTTCCATTGAGAGTAGGGGAGATTCAACCAAGAGGATATGAGTTGAGAGTTAGGGGGCAAAAGTTTAGGGGTAACACGAGGGGGAATTTCTTTACTCAGAGTGGTAGCTGTGTGGAACGAGCTTCCAGTAGAAGTGGTAGAGGCAGGTTCGATATTGTCATTTAAAGTAAAATTGGATAGTTATATGGACAGGAAAGGAATGGAGGGTTATGAGCTGAGTGCAGGTCGGTGGGATTAGGTGAGAGTAAGCATTTGGCATGGACTAGAAGGGCCAAGATGGCCTGTTTCCATGCTGTAATCGTTATATGGTTATATGCAGCTAATTGACATCTTTCCTGTTGGTAGGTGACCAGAACTGCACAAAATACTCCAAATTAGGTCTCATCAACATCTTGTACAACTTCAGCCAAACATCCCAGCTCTTGAACTTAGTATGTTGATATATGAAGGCAAATAGGTCAAAAGTTTTCTTTATCTGTGTCACGGCTTTCAAGAAAATATGGATCTGTATTCCCAGATCCCTCTGTTCTACCGCACTCCTCAGTGCCCTTCCACTCGACATGCAAGTCCTACCCTGGTTTGTCCTCCCAAAGTGCAACAACTCACATTTGTCTGCATTAACTTCCATCTGACATTTTTCAGCCTTTTTCACCAAGCAGTTCAGATCCAGGTGCAAACTTTGATAGCCTTCCTCACTGCCCAGTACACCCCCAATCTTGGTGTCATCCACAAATCTGCTGGTTTAGGTTACACGTTGTCATCCAGGTCATTGATATCCTCACAAACAACAATCAACCGATCCCTGCGGCACAACACCAGTCACAGGCCTCGAGTCAGACAGGCAACCATCTACTACCTCTCTTTGGCTTCTCCCAGAAAACCAATGTCCAATCCAATTTACTACATCATCCTGAATGCCAAGCGACTGAACCTTCTTGACCAATCTCTCATATGGGACCTCATCAAAGACCTTGCTAAAGTCCACATAGACAACATCCATTGCCTTACCTTTGTCATTTTTCCTGCTAGCTTCCTTGGAAAAATCAATAAAATTGGTTAGATATGATGAAACAGACACAAGGACATGTTGACAACCCCCAATCAATTCTGGTCTATCCAAATACTTACATAGCCAGTCTGTCAGAATACCTGCCAATAACTTATTTTCTAAATGGGAAGCAAATTCGAAAATCAGTGGTGCAAAAGAAATTGGGAGTCCTCGTGCATAATTCCCTAAAGGTTAAATTGCAGGTTGAGTTGGTGGTAACGAAGACAAATGCAATGTTAACATTCATTTCAAGAGAACTAGATTACAACAGCAAGTCTGTAATGCTGAGGCTTTATAAGACATTGGTCAGACCACACGTAGCACTGTGAGGAGTCTTAGACCCCATATCTGAGAAAAGAGGTGCTGGCAATGGAGAGGATCCAGAGGACGTTCACAAGAATGATCCCAGGAATGAAAGGGTTCACAGATGAGGAGTGTTTGATGGCTCTGGGTCCTGGCCTGGAGCTAAGAAGGATGAGGGAGGGGGGAGTCTTATTTAATCCTATTGAATATTGAAAGGCCTAGATAGGGTGGATGTGGAGAGGAGGTTTCCTTTAGTGGGGAAGTCTTGGACCAGAGCACAGCCTCAGAACAGAGATGAGGAAAATGTGTCATTGCGGCAGGGAACCACCAGGTGGGAGTGTTGTCCACAATAATCCTGTCACTGCCGGAGGCCACATTCAGAGTACTGTGTGCAGTCTGGTCTCCTTGCTTTGGAAAGGAGCTGATAAACTGGAAATGGTGCAAAATAGATTCACAAAATATGACTGAGTCAGGTTGGGGGCTGGGTTAGAAGAAGAGGCTGGACAGACTGAGACTGTTTCCCCTGGAATTCTGGAAGCTGAGTGGTGACCTTATGGATGTTTATAAAATTATGAGGGGCTTAGATAAAGTGGGTGGTCACAATCTTTTCCCCAAGGGAGGGGAGTCTGGGAGTAGATGCCACAGGTTCAAGGTGAAAGGGGAAAGAGTTAAAGGGGACTTGAGGGATACGTTTCCAAACAAAAGGTGGCGGGTATGTGGAATGAGAGATTGATGATTCAAGATTTTAAAATGTCAAATCCAGGACATAAGTGTAAAGAACAAAATAATTGTCACTCCTCATCCGATTCAGCACCAAAAATAACAAAATTAGATAAAGAACACAATAATGATAAAAATAAATACGTAAGATGGCTTATATACATATATTGATCATATGCCCGTAAAGTGGCACTAGGCACAGGAGTATCTGTACATAAGATGTCTGTCACAAATATCGCAAATGTGGGTTCAACTGTTTAAGAAGAATAACCAGATGGCTTGAGTCGCAAAAATAGATTGAGGTGCTTTTATTTACAAAAATAGTGGAAAAACAAAAACCTGGATGTCCACATCAAAACAAGAAAAAAATGAAAAAAATACAATATATATATACAGCTTGCAATTGTCACCTGTCTGGTTCACAGCCACCCTCAGAGTAAACGGAAAAAAAATCCCAAAGCCTTGGGAACCCGAGGCTTATAACTGCTAAGCCCCTCCCCCAGACCAACCAAAAGCTAATTAACTCAGTTATCTTCCATTTCACACAATCTGAAACTCTCTTGCCAGTTCTCACAATAAACACATATACCTCATTATAGGAGTCACCATTTTCAGGTTAAATAACTTAAATAAACCCCAAAACTTTACCACAAGATGAGTAATTAGGTAACATAACCCTTGACCCAGTTAAAGATGTTATCCTCCACCATCAGCACACCTGTGCAGGTTGCTGCTGCCTCTCTATAAGACAGCTCTATGCAGCAGCTCTGTTTCAGACCCAGTGACTGTGGAGGAGAGAAACGTCAGATTATCACGACACTTCAGCAAAACACTTATTGGAAAGATGAATATGAGTAAATTGACCTGAGATAATTAAACTGTGACATAGTGTGTTTCTTTTTTTTCATACCTATTACTGCTGGGGATGAGTGTAAAATTGTGACTGTTGATTTATCGTGATGTGTGCACTCACCACAATGACAGAGGGGAATAATGTGTGTGGATGACCCTTTGAGTGTTTTACTGAATGTGCCATGTGCCATCCGTAATCAGTGACGGGCCTTTGTCACATTACCACCCTCCTCTCCTGCAGCGGCAGTGTTTGGCAGTCTTGACAGGAAGTCCGCTGTGACTGCTTTGTGCCGCACACAGAACTTGAAAGGTTGAAGTTCCAGGTACCACCTCGTCACCCTGGCATTCCAGTCCTTCATTGTCTGGATCCAGGTCAGGGCTCTGTGGTCCGTCTGGAGGTCAAACTCCCTCCCAAGAAGGTAGTACCTGAGGCTGTCCAACACCCACTTGATTGCCAGACACTCCTTCTCGATTGTGGAGTACAGGGTTTCATGAGGCAGAAGTTTTCTGCTGAGATACAACACAGGACATTCCTCACCTGGCTCTCCCTGAGCCAGTACTGCCCCGACGCCTACGCCTGAGGCATCCACCTGCACCAGGAAACGGCGTTCGAAGTCAGGACTCTGTAACACAGGAAACAACATAATTCCTCCTTCAGGCCCTGGAAAGCACTTTCACACTCCTCACTCCATTCCACAGGATTAGGGGCCAACTTGCAGGCGAGGTTGGTCAATGGGGCTGTCAGGGTTGAAAAGTGAGGGATGAACTGTCAGTACCAGCCCACTGGGCCAAGACCGGACCTGGGTCTTGGTACGGGGCCTGGGGCTGTTCAGAACGGCCTCAACTTTGTCCACCTGAGGCCGGACTTCACCTCTCCCCAGCTGATACCCCAGGTACCGGGTTTCCTGCCTGGCCCACTCACATTTCTGCAGGTTGAGTGCAAGTCCTGCTGCACTAATTGCACCTAGGACTCGATGAAGGTGCTCCAGATGTTCCTCCCAGGTCAGGCTAAAAATGACCACATCATCCAAATAGGCGGCGCTGCAGTCCTCACAACCTTGCAGCACTCTGTCCACACTGCTCACCACTGATTGCCAAAACACCAAAGCCTCTCAACTCTCTACTTTCTATTGGTTAACCAATTCTCTGAGAGGTGACCTGATAGAGGTGTGTAAGGTGATGAGAGGCATTGATTGTGTGGATAGTCAGAGGCTTTTTCTCAGGGTTGAAATGGTTGCCACAAGAGGACACAGGTTTAAGGTGCTGGGGAGTAGGTACAGAGGAGATGTGAGGAGTAAGCTTTTTACCCAGAGAGTGGTGAGTGCATGGAATGGGCTGCCAGCAACAGTGGTGGAGGCGGATATGATAGGGTCTTTTAAGAGACTTTTGGATAGGTACATGGAGCTTAGAAAAATAGAGGGCTACAGGTAAGCCTAGTAATTTCTAAGGTAGGGACATGTTCGGCACAACTTTGTGGACCGAAGGGCCTGTATTGTGCTGTAGGTTTTCTTTGTTTCTATTTTTCTCTATCCATGCTAATACATCATCCCCAACTCTATGTATCCTCATCTTATGGATAAGTCGTTTATGGGGCATCTTATCGAACACTTTCTGGAAATCCAAGTAAATATTGTCCATTTGTTCCCCTCTATCCATGGCACTTGTTATATCCTCAAAGAACTTCAGTAAGTTCCCAGAAACTCCAGCCATTGTGAATCTGCCATCATCCCTGCCAGTGTCCCCTTCCAATCAACATCGGCCAGCTCCCCTCTCATGCCACTGTAAAACTGATACATCTGACTTTAGCTTCTCCCTCTCAAATTGTAAGGTGAATTCTATTATATTATGAGAACTGCCTCCCAAGGATTCCTTTACCCCTAGGACCCTTGTCAAATCCAGCTCATTACACAACACACAATCCAGAATAGCCTTTCTGCTAGTTGTCGTATCACAAGCTGCTGTAAAAAGTAATCTATAAATTTTCTCTCTTGGGATCCAGCACTAACCCGATTTTCCCAACTGAAATCCCCCATAACATTCCCTTTTTGTTATGCCTTTTCTATTTCCCATTGTAATTTGTAACCCACATCCTGGCTACTGTTTGGGGCTCTGTATATAACTTCCACCAGGGTCCTTTTACTCTTTGTAGTTTCTTAACTCTATTCACAAGGATTCTGTATTTTCCAATCCTGTCACCTTTTTCTCAGGATTTAATTCCATTTTTTAGCAACGGAGCCACCCCGCTCCCTCTGCCTATCTGCCAGTGCTTTTGATACAATGTGTATCCTTGGACATTTAGCTCCCAAATACGATCTTCTTTCAGCCTTGACTCATTAATGCCCACAAGGTCATACCAGTCAATCTCTCACTGCGCAACAAGATCATCTTCCTTATTCCATATACTGAGTGCATTCAAATATAGCACCTTCAGTCCTGCGTTCATCCTTTTCAATTTTGCCCCCATATTACACTTCAACTCATCTTGCTGTCTGCAATTTTGCCCTATCAACTGCCTGTCCTTCCTGACAGACTCACTACACAATGCATCTAATTATACACCAACTGTCCCATCCTCAGCCCTATCATTCCGGTTCCAATCCCCCTGCCAAATTAGTTAAACCCTCCACCAACAGCTCTAGTAAACTTGCCCGCAACAATATTGGTCCTCCTCTGGCTCAGGTGCAACTCGTCTATTTTGTACAGGTCATACCTTCCCCAGAATAGATCCCCACGATCCAGAAATCTGAAAACCATGGCCACTGCACCACTTCCTCAACCACTCACTCATAATCCAGAGATTACTATCTTGAAAGTCCTGGTCTTCAGCCTCTATACTCAATGTCTTCTCCATTTCTACCTATGTCTTTGGTACCAACATGTACAACAACCTCTGGATATTCGCCAGAGAATCTTCTGCAGCCCCTCTGAGACATTCTGGACCCTACAACCTGGGAAGCAACACACCATCCTGGCATCTCTTTCATGGTCACAGAATTGCCTGTCCATCCCCCTTATACTAACAAGTCTTCTATCACCATCGCTCTACCTGACTTTTCCCGTCCATGCTGAGCCTCAGAGCTGGGCACAGTGCCTCTGGCCTGGCTGCTGCTGCTGTGCCGATAGGTCATACCACCCTGCCCTCCCCAGCCATATCCAAAGGGGTATACTTATTGCTGAGGGGAATACCCACAGGAGAATTCTTCACTGATTGCTTACTCCTCTTACTTCTCTTGGTGGCCACCCATCTACTATCTGAAGCATGCACTCTGGTGTGACCACCTCAGTAAAAATCTCATCTATGAGGTTCCCATAGATCCTGAGTACAACCAGCTCCTGCTCCAGTTCCTTGATCTTGTCAGTCAGGAGCTGAAGTTGAATGCACTCCCTGATTTAGTCATCAGGGAGACCATGAGGTACCCTGCAAACCCATATCTTCTAGGAGGATCATTTCACTGCCTTAATTATCATTCTGCCGACACTCGTTATACCTCTAACAGCAAAAGTTTAAATTCTAGCCTGCACCTGTTCTCGCCTAAGCCTGTCACCCGAATGCCTCGCTACTCTAACAGTGTCCACTCCAACAATGGCCACTTCACTTACACCTCACTTCTTTTTATTGGCACCTGCCGAGTGACTGCATTATGACTGCAGTCCACTGAAGTTCTGAAAGGCTTGAAACTCTTTTTAAACCTTGCCCTGCTTCACCAACAAATAACATCTCACAGTGATTGTAGCCTGCCAAAGAGTTCTTCCTGTGATCTCTAATGGTGGTTGGCAGAGCAACACAAGGTGCATTACCACCACTCACTGAATTGAAGTGTGGAGCAAGGAGACAGGAAGTACACCTACTAAATTCCTGTCCCACAAAAACTCAAATAATATCAAAAAGACTGATGCTTTTCAGAGTCAAATACATACTTATATATGTACATTCCGAAGGCAGTGATATCCTAAACAAACTTTCCATGCTGAACTGTGTCTGTCACAAAGATCTCAATTTAGCAATTCGCCGCTTGCTTTGCATCTCATAGGAACTGCATTCAAACAATCTATGTTGCACTATTTCTTGACAAGTGCACTCCCTACAAATGCCCATATCATGTATAGTTCTGAACAAGGAATTATTTAACCTACTATATCCAATAGTACATAAAAATACTGCCCAAAGCTTCCCACTTGTGGAGTTTCTCCTCTGGGTGGAGCGTGTCCTACTCTGCGGGAAGTTCCCCAAGGAGAGCTCTGCCCTGGATAGTGACCGGAGCCACCAAATGCAGGGGATCAAATACACTGTTCACTGTGGGCAACACACCACACTGAGTGAATGGCTTATTGCTGTTTTATACTGCAAAGGTGAAAGTGTCTGTCACTATCTGCCACAGGAGTCCCAAGCTGCATTGCGTAGGTGTGGCTTCTCCAGTGAGGTCCAGGTCCTTAGCAACTGCTGGACAGTCCTTAGGTGGGAATGCTTTCATAACAGCTTCACTGTTTGAAGCAAACTTATACAGCCACAGGTTTGACTCACTGAGAGATGCTTCGGTCCGCTGCAGGAGGCCGATAGCTTCAGAATCAGTAGGTACAGACACAGGCCCGTCGTCAACATAGAATTAATATTCCATGAACCAAACGGCGTTGGCTCCATGTTCACCAGCGCTCTCTCGGATGGCTCTAAGCCTATAGCTGGTGACAGCTTGGGAGGGGCTGATGCCAAAGACATGGATTTTCATTCTACAGTCGATGGCGTCCTTAGTCATGTCATTGTCCCTCTACCACAGGAACCTAGGGTAGCTCCTGTAGTTACCTTGGATGAGAAAACAACAGAATATTTGTTGCATGTCCATAAGGATAGTAACCTGTTCCTCCCAAAAGCAGATCAAAACTCCCAGAAAGGAGTTATTGAGGTCTGGGCTGCGAGGAGCACTTCATTGAGAGATATCTTGCTTGTAAAGACAACAAACTGCTCTCTCATCTCTGGCTTTCTTTTCAGCACTCACTGTAGGAAGAGGATTTGGGTAAGGGCTTGTTGGCAGTTGTTGGGTAAGCACTGCTGGGAAACTCCAAAGGGAGAAGGAGCAACACAACTATTTGTCTCAACCCAGTAGACTTCCTCATCCATTGCTTTCAGGAAGATTGTTTTCAATTGATGGGGCATGTTTGTTGTCAGACTTTGTCCAGTCGAACATGCTTTGTCCCAGTGTCTCCTCTGTTAACCCTGCTAAGCTTGGACAGACTGTCACGTTGCTCCCCATCAGACTTTCTCCTTTTAGCTGCACGAGGCAAGGATAGAAGGATGGCCATTCTCCAGCACACTAGTCTTGAATGTGCCTGCACTTGGCTTATGTGTGTTTTCCAAGCAAACATCACCCGCCAGCATCCAGTCCAGATCCAGTCTCAATGCGAAAGGGCCATCCTGTGGTCCACTGACCTGCTCCCTGACTTTATACACCTTTACTATGTCTATCCCAAACAAAATGAGGATCTCTGCATTGGGGTCGAATGTGTGCTGCCATACTTCTCAGATGTAAATGTGAAGAGCTGCATCAAGTGTTGGTAATTCAGAGTGATTATTGAGTATCTTCTTGCACTCAATGAGTGGTAAGAGAGAAATTAGTGGCGGGAGCAGTTACTTGGGTTGTTGAGTATGATGTACATGCTGACAGCTCTTTCACATTGGCCTTGGTACACTGTTGCTACTCTGAACAGTGAAGCTGGGGTCATTTCTTCTGCATGCCTCCTGGCAGATGAGCCTGGTGAAGAGATCGAATGGAGGAAATCAGTTACCATTCTCTTTCTTGAATCTTGAGCAAACAGATATCCACTTTTCCTAGAGTCCATGGGGGAAGTGTCTCCACTATGGGGCCAATGGTGTGGGCAATGTCCAGGTAGGTGAAACCCGGTAAGTACCCCTCTTCCTTAGCACACTGAAGTTCCACAAGAAGATCTTCCAGTTCCCTTAACTTGACAGGATCCTTGGCAGGGATTCTCAGAAAATCGTCTAACTTCTTAAATAGAGACTTCTCAATAATTTCTGGCATGGCGTAACGTTCCTAGAGCCGTTCCCTGGCCTTCTCTAGAACTGCGACAGGGTTACTAACATGCACTGAGTGTATGTGCACTGGATTCTTTGCTGAGCTACTTTGTCAACATATCCAACACTTCTGTTGCTTTGAGGCCAAGCTCCCTCAAGGCATTGTTGAATGATGACTGTCACGTTCTGTAGCTCTCAGGTTTGTCATCAAACCGATAAAGGCTTGTGCTCACTGAGTCGCAGCAAGCCAGATATCATGTAAGATGTTCTGTTGCAGATGTTGGGCTGGTGAAAGCTACCTTGTTCTGTGGAACATATGAGTGACCTACAGCGTTCAGTGGTGCGCTGTGGGGGTGCTGAGCTGTCTCACTGTCCATCCACTGCTTATTCTACCTGTGGTGGGCCTTTGTATTGGAATCTTTGGGAAGTGGTATGAAGATGTCGATAAATGCATCGTTAGCATCAGATGACTTACCAGTTCTGTCGGGTTGCCAGCGTGAGCCATCTTCTGAAGGAGATCGCTACACAATAAGCAGCCATCAGGAAACACTGAAGTGGCAGGAAAAACTGTTTGGTTCTGTGATGCACAAAGTTCAAACTGTGCTTCCATGTCTTCAACTGTATGCTTGACAATTTCCTTTTCTGGCACTGTTTTGCCGGCCCTTTCCAACTCCTGTTCTTTGGCAGCCTCTAAGACCTCAGCCTATGTAATGGCTGCAGCTTCCTCAGTAAAGGGTATGTGCATGGACTTTGCTCTCTAACTTTGTCTTTTCAAACTGATGCTTTGCTTTTTCCAACTTAAGCTTTGCCTCCTACTCAGCAAATGAAGTGCGTGCTTTGCCACCTCTACCCTGGTGTGGGCTCTTGCTACTGCATGAGCTGATGAGGCTGATGTACAAGAATTCTTAAAGCTGAATACAGAAGCATTATCAATTTGTTTCTGTTCAATGACACAGTTTTTACATGTAAGGAGGTTTTATCTGTAGCCGCAATTGCTGAAGCACCAGTTAACCTCTGCTTTTCCACTATACTGCCCTCACTGAAGTAACGTAAAACGAGACGCTCACTGGCATGACATAGTGAATAAGGATTAAAAAAACAATGCTTCTGTTGAGGAAACAACAGGGTGGATTTAGACAAAAACTTCTTTACCTCCTTCTGCCAGCCAAAACCTCTCGCCTTCTTCCAGCCAATGTGCTTTCCTACTTACTATTTCCTGACTGCACAGGAAGTGACCTAAAACAGATCTGAAACCACACATTTCAAAATAAAGGCCGAATGGGCTTAATCGCATAATAAAAATGCAAACCAATTGCCCAAAAGGCAGAATAGTAAACATTTAAGTATAACTTCTTCCCTCTTTTTATACCCACCTCCCAACTGAGATCCCACCGTATGTTGATTTTTATATAAATACCGTCCTTTCTTTTCCTTATCCCAACTTTGTTGCCACAGTGATTAAATATACTTCCAATTATGGCTTTCATCTCCCAATTATGGCAAGACAACACCACATTTATATCCTTAATTTTAAGTGACTGCTTGGCGAGAGTGTCTGCCACTTTTATTTTACTTCAACCACAACAAGGGCAGGGACGCATAAGAAATGTATACTCAAGCCAAGACACTGCAGTCTCAACAGATGTTGTCCAATCTCTAGGACAATGGCCTATAATTTAAAATACCTGTTAGATGTTAAAACTGTGAACAAATTAGAAGTACATAATCGGGATGTACTTCTTCAACCTATTCCAAGGCTAAAATGATAGCAACTATCTCAGAGATCAATACTGATATTTGTCTGACAATCTGTCCTTAATAGTCACTTGAAACTTCGGAACAACTTGTCGCTGGATCTTTTGAGCCAACTATGTACGTAGATGTAGATCCATAAGAAGCTATAAAATCTGCCTTGAATATATTGCTGAGCTTCCTGTGCCACAATCATTCTTCATCTTGATCTTTTCTTGAAGGCTTAAAGCAACCACAGAAGGGAAAAACCATGGAGGAGTGACAGAAAGGGGTATACTGGGGACATTAAACAACCAAAGATGTTATGTTCATTCATTTCCCATCCACCCAAGACTGAAGACTTGATGAATACAATGCTCCCAACATTCCACTGATGTTGGCAATATTGTATGACCAACTTCATGTCCTCTTACATTAACCCAATAAACCATTGCTAACTGTAACCTGCATAGATGTAAAGGTATTTCACCCATTTCTACCAGTAATGCGGAAATTGGGGATGATTTAATAGCACCATAATCTCAGTGATTGAATTTGAACTTTATCTGGGGGGCTTTAAGACTTCCGGTGAGGCTGACCCATAAGCAGTACTGTACACCCATAATCAAAGATAGATCTGATTAAAGCAACAACCTATCCTCGTTACGTGCGTCTTCAGACAAAGCGATTCACAGTAATGTGAGGAACCTATTTTTACCAACATCTCCAAAACTCAGTTAGGCAAAGAGCACCGCTTTCCCGCCAATACAAGTCACGTGCGCACGCCTGACAGTTGGGACGAGAAGCACCGCTTTCCCGCCAATGCAAGTCACGTGCGCACGCCTGACAGTTGGGACGAGAAGCACCGCTTTCCCGCCAATACAAGTCACGTGCGCACGCCTGACAGTTGGGACGAGAAGCACCGCTTTCCCGCCAATGCAAGTCACGTGCGCACGCCTGACAGTTGGGACGAGAAGCACCGCTTTCCCGCCAATACAAGTCACGTGCGCACGCCTGACAGTTGGGACGAGAAGCACCGCTTTCCCGCCAATGCAAGTCACGTGCGCACGCCTGACAGTTGGGACGAGAAGCACCGCTTTCCCGCCAATACAAGTCACGTGCGCACGCCTGACAGTTGGGACGAGAAGCACCGCTTTCCCGCCAATGCGCGCCTCACAGTCTCACTCCCGTCAGTCTCGCATCGGTTTTGGCGAGGTATGGGTGTGGGTATGAGTGTGAGTGTGGGTATGGGTGTGGGTGTGGGTGTGGGTGTGAGTGTGGGTATGGGTGTGAGTGTGAGTGTGGGTGTGGGTGTGAGTGTGGGTATGGGTGTGGGTGTGCGAGCTTGTGCTCGTATCCACATTCAAGGCGTTTTTTTTCTATATGGCGAACTGTCTCTCAGATGCTCCCGGGAGCATCAAAGACCGTCGAAATCCCGGGAGTTTACCAACAGTGAGGGAATGGTGGAAAACATCAGAGATGCCATCAACAACATTGAAAGAGGTCAGTTCTGTGAGTCTTCCTTCACCCCTTGCTGTCCTTAATGATCCTGACAACACACAACCATCCACCTCATCTCCCGGAGCGAACACACCTGCCACTGTTGGTGAGTACTGTACACCCTAGTATGTTAACTTTCTGTGATTTATTACGTTGAATATTACCTTAAATTGATGAAATATAATATAAATGTTGCCTTGTGGTACTGCTTTTGTGTCGTTTTAGTATGAAAATGTGAATAAATTACAGCTAAAACATTTAGGAAGCCCTCCAGAACGCATCCCTATTTTCTCCATTTAAATAATTATTCACATTATGTATGGACTGCGAGGAACGTATCCCCCACATATAACGAGGAGAGGGTGAATATACATTTGTTAAAGTGACCTCCTATTCGCTCCCTCATCACACCAACTATGCACCCGAGTACATTAAGGACATTATTTACACACCTTGAGAAAGAAAACTAAAGCGGAATTGTCAGTGTTTATTAATAAAATTAAGCAGATAGATAAAGCGTATTCAGTTAAACCTACTGAAGACCTATATAAAGAAAGGGTCGAACTTCAATCACAGTATGATTTGCTTCTGACCTTTCCCATTGAACAGCAAATCTTTAAATCTAAAAGTTTATTTTATATACATGGGGGAAAATCTGCTGAACTTTTAGCGGGTCAGTTAAAGGCTGGGATGGTCAGAAGACAGATTTTAAAAATTATTAAGTATCATTTATTCCCCTCAGCCAAAGAATCTGAATGTATTGTATCTTTGGATGCAGAGAAAGCCTTTGATAGGGTGGATTGGCCTTATCTATTTCAGGTTTTGAAGAGGTTTAATTTTGGTCCAGGATTTATTTCCTGGATTAAATTGATTTATCATGCCCCGGTGCGGTTCTAACTAATAATCCAAAGTCTCCTTACTTTAGATTATATAGAGGTACCCGTCAGGGTTGTCCCCTCAGTCCTTTATTATTTAATTTGGCTTTAGAACCACTTGCTATTGCTCTTAGGGATTCTAATTCTGTGCAGGGTATGAGGAGAGGGGATAAATTACATAAGGTTTTGTTATACGTGGATGATTTATTAGTTTACATTTCAAATCCTAAGAAATCTATTCCTTCTATGTTATATATATTTATGGAATTTGGTACTTTTTCTGGATATAAGTCCATAGGATTCATAGGCTCAGCCACATTCCTTTACTACAAATAGTTGCCTACATTTTTCAAACTATGTAATTTATATTCCTAACTCTTTTCCACACTGCACCATTGTCAGCATATATGGTTAGGAAATGTCTGAGCCACCATTTAAGAAAATATCATTAATCGTAATATTAAAAACACAGTCCCCTATGGAGTCCCAATCCCAATCTCATATTCCTGAGAGAATGTGTTTCTAACCTAACTTCTTTCTTCCTTTCACATGAAAAATCTTGAATCCAATTCAACATTCTACCACCTATTGCCATCTCTTCCAGTGTAAGCAACAACCCTTGTGTACAAAATATATCATAAGCTTTCTCTGCATCAAAGAAAACTGCTGCTACTGACACTATTAATTTATGAATATCAGATTCCAAATTTAACACTGAGTCCATGGCTGTTCTCCCGAAACAAAATCCAGATTGGTATGCAGCTAATTTTCCATTATTCTCCCCAAAATAAGAAAGCCTTGCTATAACCATTAATTACATTACATGTGAAATTAGGAAATTGAGTCTATAACTAGAAGGCTGCTGAAGGGTCTCGGCCTGAAATGTTGACTGTACTATTTTCCATAGATGCTGCTTGGCTGCTGAGGTCCTCCAGCATTTTGTGTGTGTTGGTTGGATTTCCAGCATCTGCAGATTTTCTCTTGTCTATAACTGGAAGGATCTGAATGATCCCTGCCTGGTTTCAATAGAGGGATAACTACTGCTAATTTCGCAGGAAGGAGAGTTACACACACTTGCTATATCCTTAGGTACTAGCAGAAGGTCTATAAAATAAACAACATTATTAAATAAATTTATCCTTGCACTCCTACCATCATTCAAGTCCTGCCCCGCTCCGCCACCCCCCAACACCCTTTTCACCCACCTTCCCTCAGTGGTCCGTTTGGTGTCTGAAGTTCGCAGATTTTCAGCATTTTTTTTCCGTGATAGTGGCCTGGGAAGAGTTCTATGATGATGCTGATTCTCTGGGCTCAACTTGGAAATACCTGCCCAGGATTTCACCTCACCACCTGATGTTAGGGCGGGTCAACTGTATGACGTCCCAGAGAGGGAGACATCAGGATACTGTAACAGCTTGGTGATATCACGGGGGGGGGGGGGGGGGGGGAACAGAATCTCAACCCCTTGTTCCCCCCTAATATAGAGGCTAGACCTGCCCCTTCCTCATCAACAACACACCCACACACTTTTTTTGTGGGGCATTTTATTCTTTGTTCTTCCTCCACCACCTCCCCTCCCCTTCTGATGCACCTGCACATTAACCAAAGATATTGCCCCCACTCACCCTCCTGTCAGTCAACCAAATCAGGCTCACCCCTGCCCTCTGTTAATATTTCCAAATTCTCCAAAACCAGTCAATCAACAATACCCTCATGCTTCAACCTTACAGAGTGACTACAGAGTAAGAAACATGGCTTGACAAAAAAAGACTTGTTGAATTGTTTTTTTTTTTACTGACATCAGCATCACAGGCACATATCATCAGATGCGCAGTCCTCACAAGTAAATATTTTTTTAAAATATTATTTATTTATTGAATTTTAGAAATTACAAGAGTAAATGTAATAATGAAATGGTAAGAAAAGTGATATTAACCCTCCCCCTTCCCCTTAACCCTCCCCCCTTAATCCTTATCTAAAGAAAAAAAAAAGAAAAGAAAGAAAAGAGAAGAAAGATTGCCTGGATATCGGAGGATCCCCACATGTTCCATGGAGTTCAAAATAATTTTGATATTTATTTTCACTTTCCCCAATTACTATAATTTTATCTTCAACGGACCTGTGTATCTAATCCTATCTTTCGTAAGTATGGTGACCAAATTTTCAAAAATATCTCATATTCATTTCTTAAATTATACGTAATTTTTTCAAATGGAATACAACTATGTATTTCATTATTCCAAGGATCCATAGTTAAATTTAAATCAGATTTCCAAGTAACTGCAATAACTTTTTTGGCTACTGCCAAAGCAATTTTTATAAATTTTTTCTGATACTTATTCAATTTAAATTTCGTTATTGTCCCTTCAATGTCTCCTAATAAAAATAGCAATGGACTATGTGGAAGTTGTACTCCAATAATTTGTTCCAATAAAAATCTTAAATTAATCCAAAATGGTTGAATTTTAGAACAAGACCAAGTAGAATGTAAAAAAGTACCAATTTCTTGTTTACATCGAAAACATTGGTCAGACATATTTGAATTTAATCTATTTATTTTCTGTGGTGTTATATATAATTGATGTAAAAAATTATATTGTATTAATCTAAGTCAAACATTTATTGTATTTCTCATACTATCAGAACATAATCTTGACCAATTTTTTCCATCAATTTTAACATTCAGATCAGATTCCCATTTTTGTCTTGATTTATGAATTCCTAATTTAATTGTCTGCTTTTGAATCAAATTATACATACAAGATGTAATTTTTTTAATTTTTTCTTTCTGAATTAATATTTCTATTTCACT
Source organism: Hemitrygon akajei (assembly GCF_048418815.1). Taxonomy (NCBI): domain Eukaryota; kingdom Metazoa; phylum Chordata; class Chondrichthyes; order Myliobatiformes; family Dasyatidae; genus Hemitrygon; species Hemitrygon akajei. The sequence goes on from NC_133141.1 coordinate 67,553,996, forward strand.
AGGTTTTGGTATCAACATTGTTTGTCCCAGTTTTTCTCGTAAATAAGCTTTTAATTGAAAATAACAGAAAAGAGTGTTATTTGATATTTTATATTTATTTTTTAATTGATCAAATGACATCAATATACCTCCTTCAAAACAGTCACCTATATATTTAATCCCCTTTTGAAACCAATTATGTAAAAGTTTATTATCCATTGTGAAAGGAATAAGCCTATTTTGAATTAAAGTCCTTTTTGCTAATAAAGATTTCTTTATCTCATCATCCATATTTACCTTATTCCATAAATCAATCAAATGTCTTAATATAGGAGATTCTTTTTTTCCCCATATCCATTTGGATTCCCATTTATATATAAAATCTTCTGGTGTATTTTCTCCTATCTTATCTAATTCTATTCTAATCCATGCCGGTTTTTCTTAATCAAAAAAAGACGCAATAAATCTAAGTTGATTTGCTTTATAATAATTCTTAAAGTTTGGAAGTTGTAACCCTCCTAAATCAAGTTTACATGTCAATTTTTCCAATGATATTCTTGACATCTTTCCTTTACAAAGAAATTTCCTTACATATTTATTCAGTTCTTGAAAAAACTTCTGAGGTAATTGTATTGGTAGAGTTTGAAATAAATATTGCAATCTAGGAAATATATTCATTTTTACAACATTAACTCTACCTATTAATGTTATTGGTAATATCATCCATTTATCAAGATCCTCTTTTATTGTTTTTAATAATGGCAAATAATTTTGTTTATATAAATTTTTTACATCATTATTAACTCTAATACCTAAATATTTTATCCCATTTATTGTCCATCGAAATTGAGTTGCTAATCGGCATTGATTATAATTTCCATTGGTAAGGGGTAAAATTTCACTTTTATCCCAATTTACTTTATAACCCGATACTTCCCCATATTCTTCCAATCTAAAAGATAATCTTTGCAAAGATTGCAATGGGTTTGTTAGGTAAATCAAAACACCATCAGCAAATAAGTTAATCTTATATTCTTCTTGATTAACTCTAAAGCCCTCAATATCTGAATCTGTTCTAATTAATTCAGCTAATGGTTCTATTGCCAATACAAATAAAGCAGGTGATAATGGGCAGCCTTGTCTAGTTGACCTTGTTAAAGAAAATGGTGTTGAAATCTGACCATTTGTAACTACTTTAGCTTGAGGATTAGTATTTAGAATTTTAATCCATTGTATAAAAGATTTTCCTAATTCATATTTTTCCAATACCTTAAATAAAAAATCCCATTCCAATCTATCAAATGCTTTTTCTGCATCCAAAGCAGCTGCCACACGCATTTCCTCTCTTTTTTTGTGCCAAATGAATTATACTAATTAACCGAGTTATATTATCCATTGATTGTCTATTTTTAATAAAACCTGTTTGGTCCATATGTATTAATTTTGGTAAATATTTAGATATTCTATTAGATAAAATTTTTGCTGTTATTTTATAATCTGTATTCAACAAAGAAATAGGCCTATATGATGCTGGTTTTAAAGGATCTCTATCTTTTTTTGGCAGTACAGTTATGATCGCTGTTAAAAAAAGATTGTGGGAGTTTATGCATTCTTTCCACTTGATATATTAATTCCATAAAAGGAGGAATTAATAAATCTTTAAATTTTTTATAAAACTCAGGAGGAAAACCATCTTCTCCTGGAGATTTATTACTCTGAAGTGATCCTAAAGCTTCTTCAACCTCTTATAATGTAAAAGGCATATCTAATCCTTTCTGTTTCTTCAAAATTTAATTTTGGAAGGGTTATTTGTGATAAAAATGTATCTATCTCAGTAATCTTATTTTTTGATTCTGATTGATATAGTTCAGTATAAAATTTTTTTAAAGTTTCATTAATTTCTAAAGGCTTATAAGTAACCTTATTTACACTTGTTCTAATTGCATTTATTGTTTTAGAAACCTGTTCTGTTTTCAACTGCCAAGCAAGAATTTTATGTGATCTTTCACCCAGTTCATAATATTTCTGTTTAGTTCTCATAATTACTTTTTCTGTACGATATGTCTGAAGTGTATTATATTGTAATTTTTTGTTAACAAGTTGTCTTCGTTTTTCTTCTGTCATGTGTCTTTGAGATTCTTTTTCTAACTTTATAATATCTTTTTCCAACTGATCTATTTCTGCTGCGTATTCCTTCTTGATTTTTGATTTATAACTTATAATCTGACCCCTTAAATATGCTTTCATCGCTTCCCATAATACAATTTTATCCTCTACTGAATGTAAATTTGTATAAAAAAAACTGAATTTGTTTTTTCATAAAATCACAAAAATCTTGACGTTTTAATAAAATTGAATTAAATCTCCATCTATAAATCGATTCCTCCTTATCCATCATTATCATTGTCATTATCAAGGGAGAATGATCTGACAATATTCTTGCTTTATATTCCACACTTTTCACTCTATCTTGAATATTTTTTGATAATAAAAAAATCAATCCTTGAATAAGTTTTATGTCTATTTGAATAAAATGAATAATCTCTCTCTCTTGGATTCATTTTTCTCCATATATCAATCAGGTTTAATTCTTTCATTAATGATAAAGTTAATTTTGTTACTTTTGATTTTGTAGCAACTTTAGTTGACCTATCCAAAACTGGATCCAAACAAAAATTAAAATCTCCACCTATTAATATTTTATCATGTGCATCAGCCAATTTCAAAAAGACTTCTTGTATAAATTTTGTTTCATTTACATTTGGTGCATAAATATTCATAAAAGTCCATAATTCTGAAAAAATTTGACAATGTATAATTACATATCTCCCCCAGAATCAATTATTACATTTTGTATTTTAATTGGTAAAGACTTATTAACCAAAATTGCAACTCCTCTCGATTTTGAATTAAATGAAGCTGCAATAACATTTCCAACCCAATCTCTCTTTAATTTCTTATGTTCTGTTTCTGTTAAATGCGTTTCTTGTAAAAAAGCTATATCTCCTTTCATTTTCTTAATATATGTTAAAACTCTCTTTCTTTTCACAGGTCCATTAATTCCATTAACATTAAAACTTAATAAATTAAGAAAATTAGTCATTCGTAATACCTTGGGAACTCTTTAAAATTCTCCATGTTGCTATGAGTCTCTCCCCAACCATCCAGGCAGAAAAGAAGAAAGATATAAAAAAGATAACTAATATATAAGAAAAAAAACCAAAATACCCCCCCACTAATGTTGCGAATAAAAAGAACACAACATTACCCCCCCCCCCCCATTTTACGGGTCATGGCAATCGCCATGATTGTACACGTGAAACTCACAGCCGTCGATCAGGAGCTCCTCCAGCTCCCCCGCAAAAAGAAAGAAAAAAAACATATATATATATATATTAATGATGAAAAAAAAAGAAAATAATTAATATCTCTACTCCCAATTAATTCTCTTCAACTATTTTTTCTTTATAAATGTCCATCAAGTCCAACCTTATTTCAATCTTCATCATAAGTCCATTTCATTTCTATAATTCATTAGTCCTCTTCATGAACATCGGGTAGTTCTTGTACAAATTTCTCCGCTTTCCGGTAGTCAACAAAAAAACTTCTTTCTCCATTTTCCAGAAAAATTATCAATTTTGCTGGGTAGCTCAATAAAAATTTATAACCCTTTTCCCATAAAGATTTTTTCACTGGATTAAATTCTTTCCGCTTCTTCAGAAGATCGTAACTTCTGTCTGTGTTTAAAAAAAAAACAAACAAAAAACAAACTCTTTTCCCTTTTATTATCAATGGCCCTTTTCTCTCTTTGGCACCCTGAGTAGCTGCCTTCAAGATCATTTCTTTATCTTGATACCTTAAGCATTTTATCAAAATTGATCTTGGATTTTGATCTTGTTGAGATCTTGGTCTTAAAGCTCTATGTGCTCTTTCAATTTCAATTACTTGACTTCCTTCTTCCATTTCCAAAATTTTCGGAATCCAATCTTGAAAGAATTTTATTGGATTTTCTCCCTCTGTACCTTCCATAAGACCAACAATTTTAATATTATTTCATCTACTAGAGTTCTCAAGCGCATCCATTTTTTCAAGCATCCATTTTCTTTCTGCTATCCAGACAGAATTATCATTTTCTATTTTTTCTATTCTTTCAGTATTTTCTTCCACTTTTACTTCCATCTCTTTAACTTCCTTCTCCATCTTCTTTTGTTTTTCCACCACATTATCAAATGTATTCTGTATCCTTTTTATATCTGTTCTTATAGCTTTTAATTCATTCGTCATATCTATTCTTATAGCTTTTAATTCCTTTGTCATATCTGTTCTTGTAACTTTTGATTCTTTCATCATATCTGCTCTTATAGATTTTAATTCATTCGTTATATATCTCAGGATATCTTTTATGTCTCCTTTAATCTCTTTCTTCTTTTCCTTTTCTTCCTCCTCCGAATTTCCCGAAGAGTCTGTGTCTCCTTCCGATTCCAATCCAATTTCACTTCCAGCCGTAGTTAGGCTTTGTAGTTCTGTTGATATCTTCCCATAGATACTTTCGCGCATGCGTTCCTTCCGTTTCTTCTTAGAGACCGCCGACATTGCTACAACTTCCTTCCCCTCATCATCAGAAGTACCGTGCACTTCGCCGGGAGGAGATCCAACTTGAGTCCGATGCTTCACCAAAGCAGTTAGGCCTTTTTCCCCACCGATTTGCGCAGTCTTCGAAGTAATAGCTTTCTTCTGTTTCAGTTTAGGAGCCATATCAAAAGATATTCCCGAGTTGCTTATAAGTAATTTCTAATAGATATTAGTTAACTCTTCTTCATTTAAACCCTATTTCATTACTTTTTACAAGGGAGCTGGATTTCCAACGTCTCGACCCTACGTCATCACGTGACGTCCCCCCTTCACAAGTAAATATAACAAATTATAGAACATTATGCAGTACAGGAACAGGCTATTTGGCCCACGATGCTGTAATGAACTTATGAACTGCCTGACTAAATTAGATCCTTCTGCTTGCACAATGTCCATACAAAATGGTTTATTATTGTTACATGTACCCAAGTTCAATGCAACTCAATGATTTGCATGTTATTCATACTGATTACTTCAACTCGCATTAAGGTGCAAGGGCCATAATGATTGTGAGATTGGATCTTATCACAACAGAGTGGGAGCTGTCTTGAGATTGGTACAAATGTTATCAGTATCTTTTTATCTTCTACCCAACGAGAGGTAGGGAGAAGAGAGACTGACATGCCTTGCCCTGTGCTGGGAGGGTGGGATGCTGCCACAGGTCCAGCTCATATTTTAAGAGGGGGTGTTGAGAGGTCACTTCCTTCCCTGTCTCTCACCCTGAGACATCTACCTCTGTGTGAGTCACACAGCTGCCATACCCTGGCATCCGGCAGTGAGGCGAAGAGCAGGACAGACTTTTCTGGAGTGAGCCCAGAGAGTCAGGATCATAGTGCAGTCTCTTTCCGTCTGCACCTTTAAGTCATTGCTGAAGACCTAGAAATTACTGTATCCTACAGGAACCAAACACATCTCTTGTTAGACTAGCAACTGCCTGCCAGATAATAGAGGGAAGGTGAGAGAACTAGAAAGAGGGGTGGGTGGGGATTTACAGGGGAGTGTAGGAAGGGTGGGAGACTGAGGCTCAATGACGATTGGAGGCGAGTTTATAGCAAATTCCCCTGGGAGGTGGATGAATACACATGGGTGTTGCAGGATAATTCTTCAGCTAGGCCTGCAGTGAGGGGCAGAAGTAAACTAAACGATGGCAATCGTTCTCTCTCTCCCGACACTGGCTGTCAGCCACATCATCCTCTCCCCACTCTGGGAGCAGACACCGAACACACTGCCCTCCCCTCCCCCTCTGGAATTGGGCATAAGACATGCAGTCCTCTCCGATAAGATTGTGGTGTTTTGCATGTGTATGAGGTACATGTGATCAAAACCATCAGAGTGAAGCTCCCTCTGTTCCGGTCCCACTGCAGATGACATGAAAAGGAGAAATTTGAGATGGGAAGAGAACCCTTGTGCTGTCTCTGAATTCAACACCTTGAGGCAATTTCTGTCTTATTGGACATGTTGTTTGTCAGTGAGTTCTCCACTGACAAAACCCTGTGGGGGAAATAAGAGTGGGAGGAAAATTTCATCCCAGTGTCTCAATAAAAGACTATCCACAAAGAAATATTCTGACAACTTGGTTTGTTTTCTCTGGCGAGAAAAAGGTTGAGGGAAGCCCTAACAGAAATTTATAAGATTTTGAGAGGCAAAGATAGAATAGACAGCTGGAATATTTTCCCCTTTGCAATCTGGAATTGTATAATACCAGATATCATGCATTTGATGTGACAGGTACAAATTCATAGATGCGCAGGACATTTTTCCAACACGTGAAGTGGTGTGTGCCTGTTCGATATTCCCCAAAGTAGAAACTATCCCAAGATTCAACACATACTGAGCAGGAAATTTTGCCCCACCCGCCTACAACCAGTGGGCAGCAACTTATTAAAACCAATCTTCTTTACTGCTCTTGATTCTGTCTTTGTATGTTCCAATTGTTTGTTTTAACATCATTTGTGAGACTTGGGACAATGCCAGTTCTCCAATTGATGGCAAACCTCTGCTTCTGAGAACATGGTGCATGGTTCTGGTCCCCATTTCCCTGGGTCAGACCACACCAGGACAACTGTCTAGCACAAAGTAAAGTTTCAGGAAATTTACAATCTCTTTCCACTGTGTTCCATCTTATGTTGCAGCTGTGAAAGTCCATCTACAATTCCGGTGAATGAACAGCAGGGTAAGGAATCTTATACAGTCAGAACCAAGACAAGTCTTTGTCTCGTGATGGAAAGCTCAGACATTCCACAAACCAGCAAGGAACATGGGAGCAACTCACGTGCCCCTGCAACATCAGTTACAGGTACTGAGGGTTTGGCAGTGGGTCTGTCAAACATGGATTAAATCGGGAATGGAGCACAGTGCAATCATTCTGGGTTCCCAGTCCTGCTGCAGGTGTGGCAGTCCATCTAGTGGACGAGCAGCAGGGTAAGGAGTCGTATATGATCGGAACCCAGACAAGCCTCTGTTCCCTGCTGCAAGACTCTGACTTTCCACAAACTAGTAGGGAACATGAGAGAAACTCATGTGCCCCTGCAGCATCAGTTACAGGTTTGGCAGTAGGATTGTCAAACATGGGTTAAATCTGGAAAGGGTTGTGCCAGACTTGCCATGGGAAGACCGTCCATGATTCCCATGTCCGTATCCTGTGGATCAGACCCACACTAGGAGCAGAACACACGATTCTCATCTCCAGAGTCACTGGTCAGCACTCCAGGAAGACTGTGCACAGTTCCCCAATCCTTGTGCCTGGGTCAGGAACACTGGGAGCACTATGTGTGTGTGGAAAGTTGGAAAACATTTTTTTCAACATTCTGACATCCTTCCACTCTCTCGAATATGATCTTCTGATTCCTGACGATGCCATGCTAATTTTTGCCCCCCTGGCCTGTCATCGAGAGAATGCATGATGTGGGTTCTGCTCCGACTCTGCACACTATTCCCTTTCCCACTGGACAGAAATCTCTGAAACTCCGTAGAGCATCAATTAAAATGGAAACAACTCAAGTCAACCTCACTCACAGGTACTAAGGGTTGGGCAGTGGGTTTGTTGATTGGATTAATTCTGGAAAGGACTGAATGCAGTCAGGTGTAGTTAATATTGGTGCTGATGCAGTCCCAGTCTCCGAATGCTTTCACCCTTGTCCTAGCCCTTACCACAATGATCAATGGCCACACTCCATATCCCGCAGTGAACCAGCAGTCTGCAACCTCTGTAGTCAGCTGTCAGGCTTGCATGGTCATAGCAGCTGGCCACTGGAGAGGTCTGCTTTGCAGTCAAGGTTCCCTGTCCTGCTGCAAATGTGACCATTCCAGCGGTGAAGCCGCAGGGGAATAAATCACTTGGATTTTCAGAGTTGGACATCATGTCTGCAGTGCCGACACCACCATCCTGTCGTCTGGCTGCTGGAGAAGAACGATTCTCATCTCCAGAGTCACTGGTCAGCACTCCAGGAAGACTGTGCACAGTTCCCCAATCCTTGTGCCTGGGTCAGGAACACTGAGAGCACAATGTGTGTGTAGGAAGTTGGAAAACATTTTTTTCAACATTCTGACATCCTTCCACTCTCGAATATGATCTTCTGATTCCTCTCTGATGGCCGGTTGCCATGACTGTGCAGGAGGATGAGAAGCCTGCTCATCCCCATCCAGGCCCAGGAGAACACCCATGCTCAGTGCCTCCTCTCCGGTGGAAGACAACACCAGATATGAGGGGCAAAGGGAAGGCTGAAACCCAGGCCTGATGGAGGAGAAGGCTCAAGCAGGGATATAATTAAAACTCTCGGCCACACACTCCCGAATGGATTTTACTGTCAGGTGCAGAGCCTGAACCAACTGCAGAACCAATTCCTCATCCACCCCAGTCGCAGACAGCCAGTTGGTCTGGAAGTCCCGCACTAATCTTGAGTACTGGGTCAACTTCTACTTCACTGGAGGCAATAAGGAAGCTGCTGAGGGAGCACCAAGCTAAGGCCACTGCTGCCAGGCCTGCGACAAAGTCCAGAAGTCCCTATGGGTCCAGGTAAAAATCATTGGTTCAAGAGAAGGAGGAGGGGAGTTGTTTACATTTGATAAATGAGGGGTCAGGCACCAGGCCCAGTCGAAGATCGGGATTGGACTGAGTACATGGGCACAGCTTAGTTTGAGGCTCCTCCAAAGTGACCTGCAATTCCAAGCGACCCTGTATGGGTTTTTGGAGGGAATGAGCAGAAATGGGAAAGAGAGAAGGGAGGGAGATCTTCTGCATTAAACAATAACATCACAGAGATTGGTGGGCTTCTAAGTTTCCTGCACCCCCATCCTCTGCCTACTTTCCCTCCCATCACCCTATTTCACTCACACCCCTCTGGGATTCCGTCCCTCTCTCCCACCCATCACCCCACATACCCTCACTCTCCCTCCCCCGTTCCTCGCCCCTCCAACCTCCCATCCCCACCCCTCCAAGCTTGCCCCATGTCTTTCCAACCTCATACCATCCCCTCCCTGCCAGCTCTGCCATTCCATCTTCCTCCCCAACTCGCCCCCTCCCCCTACCTTGCCCCATCCCTCCCCCCTACCTCACCCCACCCCTCCTCCTCCCCCCCACCTCGCTCCGTCCTTTCCCCCTCCCTCCCACCTCCCCCATCCCTTCCCTTCCGACACGAGATCAAGTGGGTGCAGCTTTGCAATTAAAGAAAATGTGTGTCCCTATACAGAACTCTTGGTGCCCAGGGGTGTGACGGGCCGACAAGGTGCCAATGGAGAGGGACAGGGACCCAGGCAGCCGTTTCTGTGGAGGTGACTGGCTGCAAAAGGAGCCATTCAGCGGGATTGAGATATCACGAAAGTCAGCGTGAGATTTAAACAACAAGCGGGGTCTTTGGAAATGACAGCGTGACCAGGGGGCTCGACCTGGCTTGTTTGGAGGAGCGTGGTTGGTGGTGCTGACAGTGAATGGTGTGGCGATGTTGGGAAATAGTGTAGGTTCATGTCGGGGGACGATCTGAAAAAGAAATGGGGATTCGGGTCAGGACGGGTTGGAGTGAAGTTGAAATCAGCCATGGGGAATACAAATTGTGCTTGTACTTCAGGAGGAGGTAAGGTGTTACTCGTTTGTAAAGATAAACAGTGTGAGAAGGCATTACGACTGAAGCCTTTTTGGGCTTCTATGAACTAGAGAGTGGGACTCCACAAGGCAGTATTTGCAGCCCTTTATTATTTAATATTATGATTAATGATATTTTCTCTGAGGTAGATATTAGGTGGGTAAATCACTTTTGCAGATAATGGCGCTTTGTGGATCAGAGGGAAAAAAACAATTTAATTGTATATAGGATACAATTAGCGGTTAATAAGTTTGAATAGTGGGCAAATAGTTGGGGTTTTTAGCTTTCAGTAGCTAAAACACAAGTTATATGTTTTACAGAGAGGATCAATAGACCTATAGTTAATTTGAAATTATATAGTCAGACTCTTGAAGAAGGTCAGTGGTAAGATTTCTTGGCATGTGGCTGGATAATAAGCTGACATGGAAGCACCATATCAGTAAGATAATTGACAAAGGTAAAGTGGCATTAAATATCCTTGGGTGCTACACGAAAATCCCTGTTGACTATATTTGTTTAATTAGTTCATTACTTGATCATGACTGTGATTTATGGATCAGCTTTGTCTTCAAATTGAAAGTGTTTGGATGTGATTCAAGCTCAGGCTTTAAAACTGTTGTGGTGCAGTAAGGTCATCTTCTGTTTGAGCTTTACTGGTTGAAATGGGACAATTACCCTTACAGTTGCAGAGGATGAAGTTGTTAACATACTGTGTTAAGTGGGGGGGGGGCAGAGAAATGATCACCCTGTTAAAAGTGTGTTGGAAGAATGTTAGGAACATGACGAGAGTGTTTGTAGTTTTGGGTGGCTGGGTTCTTATCACACTAAGAAAATGGGTTTGCTGGATTATGTAATTTGTACCACTGTAGCTTTTTCGGTAACCCCACCAAGGTTTTCTCCGTGGCTTTAGTTGATTTTAGGTTGCATGATTTAATTAAATCAAAGGATCCTAATATGCCTGTTAATCTGTTGGTTCATCCATATGTTAAGGAACATTATTGTGATACGTTAACCATTTTTACTGCTGGTTCAAAAGATACTGTAATTTAACTGGGAACGTTGGTGTGGCTGTTTTTGTGCCTGAATTACAGGTAACATAGAAACATCTTACTAACTATTTATCAGTGTATACTGCAGAACTGGCTGCCATCATTTTGGGCTTGCAGTGGGTGGAGGAAATCTGTCCTTGCGAAGCTATAATTTGTTCATCTCCTTTTTCAGTTTTGACTAGTCTTAAAACATGTCGTTCCAGCAGTAGGTCTGATTTACTGCTGGAGGCTCTTCAAACTTTATTTCATATTCAAAGTATTGGTCTACGTGTCCTCTATTTATGGGTCCCTGCACATAGAGGTGTTGAGGGGAATGAGTGGATTAATTGTTTGGCTAAAAAAGCTGTTAAATTTCAGCTGTGGATTTAGACCTTTCACTGAGCAAATCGGAAGCCAAGGGATTGGTGGAGATAAGAATTCGGGGATTATGGCAAGACCTGTGAGATAATAGACATAAGGGGAGACACCTTTACAGAATACATAAAACTGTTGGATTGATGTGAGAAGTGGGTAAGACAAAAAGGGAAGGAATTATATTGACTTGACTTAGAATTGGGCATCTAATGCTTAATTATCCCTTGTATCTTGTTGGAAAACATCACTCTGGGGTGTCTAAAGGCTGATTTATACTTGTGCGTCGCATCTACGCCATAGGTGTCGTGTACCCTACGCCGTACCTACGCTGTACCCTACGTGCACTTCTCCAGAAAAGTTCCTCGCATCGTGGCGATGCAGACCGCAACAACTGTGATTGGTCCACTTGGTAACATCGCATTTCTTCCTATGCATTTCTGGTTGCTTTTTCTCCACCAGGTCTGTAGGCTGTGCGTACACCGATGCGAAATAGATGAACCAAATCGTTAAATTTACCTGCCAACATGCGAAAATGTTTGAAATGCATTTCCTCGTCCATGTTTCTCACAAAGAAACTCAACACAGTGGCATAGAAACCCCAGCGCCAACTAACATTTTGGCCCACACCAACACATGCTCGCTATGGCGTAGAGCGACGCAGAAGTAAAAATCAGGGTTCCGGCGCAAGCTGCTGCGACGTAGCCCGTACGCACAAGTATAAATCAGCCTTAAGTGATGTCATCATCATGAAACACATTTTTTGACAATGTGACGCATACAAGGTTGAAAGAAAGAAAATTCAGGTTGCACTGCTAGCTTTGGGGGTTGACAATTTTCATTTAAAAACTTTTAAGTTATGGAAGTGACTTTAATTCACAATATTGTCTTTATTTAAAATCTATAGGTCTTTTTGGGTTAATTTAGTTTTCAGTGGATGAAGAACTAGTAGGGGTTTAATTCCCAACTCTACACAACTCCAGTCCAGTTGGTGGAGGTAACGCACCTTGAAGTTGGACTGCCAACCACCATTAAAAGCCAGAAGAAGAAGAAATATCAGCCTTTTTTTGGTGATGATGGTGCAGTGTGGAAGAGAGGTAGGAATATAAGTTATATAGTTAGGAAAATGTAAGCAGCTAGTAATGAAGTAGAGGAATGGGGACATCAGTGGGGGATTAAATTTTCCGTTGCAAAGACTCGTGTTATTTGTTTTTCCTGAAAGGAACATTGCACCCACAATTCATCTCAATTTGTACGGTAAGTCTCTTAAACAAGTCAGTGATAAATTTCTCGGTATGTGGATGGACATAAGGCTAATATGGAATGTGCATGTGAATAAAATTCTAGAGATGTGTAACTAATTTCCTTAAATGTGCTTAAGTTCCTTAGGTGTGATTGGGGTGCAAGTAGCAGGTCGCTTAAATGTATATTGCTTTAATCTGATCTGCCTTTGATTGTGGATGTATTACTTATGGGTCAGCCTCACCAGAGGTCTCGAGGCCCCCTAGAGAAAGATCAAACTCAGTCATTGAGATTATGTTGTGGTGCTATTAAGTCGATCCCAATTTCAGCATTACGGGTAGAAATGGGTGAAGTATCTACATCTACGCAGATTAAAGTTAGTAATAGTTATTGGGTTAATGTAAGAGAACATAAATTTGGTCGTCTAATATTGGCAATGTTCGTAGAGTGTTGGGAGCAATGTATCACAAGGTCTTCATTTTGGGGATGTTATCAGTCTGTTGTGTTGCTTTTTCTGAGCTCTGTGTCCAGAGAGTCAGCCCCAGAAAGGCTCGGGTCTCTGGACACAACCCACGGTAGCTAACCCGCTGCTCCGGATGTTCCGTATTCTCCTACGACGCCTCAGTCAGGCGCACCGGCCTAGAATCAGCCTGTCTCCAGAGCCATGAAAATCTGGCATCGTCAAGGTACGCTAGTCTTCCAGGCCACATCTTTAGGACATCAAAAAGCAGACAGTTGTGAGGCCCTGAGAGGGGGTCCCATTCCCCCAAAGTGTCAGGGTCCTCAAAAGAAGTTTGAAAAGGGAAAAAAGAGATATCAAAGATAGAAATAAAGCTGTTTCCAAAGATGCAAGCAAAGGAGTCGCCATTTAGCGCCATCATAACTTTGCTCCACTCCTCCAAAGTTATACATAATAACCATCTCTTCCCCTCCCCCTCCCCACCCCGAGAGAAAAATAAACAATAGTATATCCTCATGAACCTGCAAGGAACAATAACCCTTTCCAACAACGATTACAAACATTCTGTAGCTGATCTCTTTTCCTTTTTTCAAATTTTCAGCTGTTCAACATTTCAACTTCAATTGTAATGAGCAACGACAGTCCCCTCCACTCAACAACTTTCAGTCAGTCTCTAAGATGGTTTAATGGTTCTTTTTGGTCTGCTATTTGTTTCCACAGGTGTATTGCTTGCATTTGCTGAAATACTATGTGTCTTTCTGAGAACTCTGTTCATTTTTTTATATATGCTGACTCCTTTGGTGTACTGACAGGTGACGAGTCAAGCTATGGGTTAGAGCCTGTGGTCATAGATCCATGCAGTTCCTTTTCAGAGGTGTCCCTCACTCCGTCTGGATCTGGCAGGAATGTGGAGCTACTTCATCTTGCGCATATCCTTGCATGGGCCATTTGCCAGAATTGTGATCTCAGATTCGCATTTGATCTGCAAGCTTCAGAACTGGTAGGCTTTTCGCAGCCTTGTTGTGATACAGTTTCTGTTTTTCTTTCCCTTTCACTTTGACCATTTTGACCTTGTGTACTCCTGTAGGTGTCAACAGGTTTTCATGCATTAGGTTAGTGTATATATGTCAACCCATCAGCATTTGGGCTGGTGAAAGGGCATTCTGCAGTGGCATGCTTCTGTAAATCATTAGACTTTTGTGTAAATCCTCTTATCCATCTTGTGCTTTTATCAAGAGACCTTTCACTACCTTGACCTCTCAGCTAGGCCATTAGATTTTGAGTGATGTGAGCTTGACTCGACTCCCCCCCCACCGCCAAACATTGGCAAAGGACTCAAATTCACAGCTCAAATTGTGGACCATGTCTGATACTAGTCCAAAGACCACAAAACTTTATACGTCTGTGTAGCCACATACCACAAAAGCCAATGTTATGAAAAACAAATTTGTTTCTTCATCATTCTGAATGTCTATAATTTCTTCTTGTAAGCTCTCTTCCTGTTCTTCCACCTTGCGAAGAAATGGGTTAATTCCCCAGTCCAGAATTTCCAGATTGTTCAGATCCTTGAATCAATTCTTAAAATTCTTCTGCAGTGATTGCAGGTGTAAGCAGTACTCTTGCAAATCACTGTCTGTGAAAGGGAGTGGCAAACTTTCCATGCAGGGAAACTGTGAGAACATTCTCCTCCAATGTTTTGCTTGTATGTTTCCAATTTTTCAATAAAAGTAGGCACTGCATCTTCTGCCTGGATTAAATTGAAATTCTCACCCTGCAGTTTCATATTTAGAATGTTAATTTTGTGATACAGATTGGTTATGTATGCCACATCTCAATGTAGAAGTTCAATCTTGTTTCCCAAGCTCTTGTTGACTTTGCAAAAATTCAATGACTGTGTCAAGATGATCAAAGAAATATTTTAAGCAGCAGCCTTTTGACAGCCAATGCACTGCAGTGTGAAGAAGCAAGTATCAATCTCTTAACCTATCTTGACAAAACTGGTGAAACATTCTGCTATTTAATGGATGAGCTTTACCTTTGTTGGTTGCAGATATTACAAGAGTCATACATGGGGGAAAAAAATTCACTAGCTGAGGTTTTTGGCTACGAGATGCCAACGATGAATTACACAATAGATTGCAAAACAGACTTGGAATTTCTTTTTTTGTAAATGTCACTAAACCGGCATGGCGATATGTAATATATAGCGCTCCAATCTGTTGCACAAGAAATTGAGTGCCTAATTGGAATATTTCTGTCCTCAATATACATTTTGAGCTCGTCATAGATTGATTCACCATTGATATTTGTTTTTACCATTTTACAAAAGAGAATCTCTTCATAATTTTTTTCATTTTTGATAAACCATTTTTTTTTCTTTTGTGTGTTTTGGAAGTGCCTGCTCTACCAACAGTCAGTCAGGTCTTGTGCCTCCAGTTAGGGTGCCGCTTATCACCCCCTCCACCCGCAAGAATCCACCCCCGTTGGTGATCACTGGTCTAGATCATTGGTTCAGGGTGAAAAATGAAATATATAAGTGGAACATGTGAGGGAATTTCTTCACTTGGTGAAAGGAAAGTGGAAAGAGCTACCAGTGGAAGTAGATGTGGGATCAATTGCAAAACTTATCAGAAGTTTAGACAGTTACACTGATGAGAGGGTTATGGATGGCTATGGTCTGGATGTGGAAAGATGTGACTAGGCAGAAAAACAGGTCGGCACAGACTGGATGGGCTGAAGGGCCTGTTTCAGTGCTCTATGACTCTTGCCTCATCCTGCGATCCCAATCCAGGGGCTTGAACTGTCCTTCCAGCTGAAGTAGTGAACAGAAGAATCCATTTTTTAATACAGGATTGACCAGCAGTTTTTGGAAATTGACCATTTGGTAAACAATGCTCAACTGCCTTATTTGCATGATCAATCACCATTCACAGTACAGGTGTTAAAAGTCAATAGAAATGACAAACTGACAACTATGACACTTTGTAGTTAGTGAAGTAATTATACCCCAGTTGGTGTGAAATTCATAATTTAATTCCAGTATAGTCTACTACATTAGGTGATCACACCGTGGTCTCTACGCTGGAAACACCAAACGCAGATAGGGTGAGCATATCAGTCAGCGGCTGGATTCAGTCCATGGGAGAGACCCTAGTCTTCCCTGTTCCTGTCATCGAAGCAGCCATCAATCTCCTGAAGCTGAACGTGGTTGGCATGCTGTGTTGGTGCCAGAATTGCAGGATGCTTCAGTATATTCTTCAAGTGAAGTCAAGTTGCTTTTTATTGTCATTTCAACCATAACTGCTGGTACAGTACACAGTAAAAACGAAACAACGTTCCTCCAGGACCATGGTGCTACATGAAACAACACAAAACTACACTAGACTACCTGAAACAACACAAAACTGCATTAGACTTCAGACCTACACGGCACTACATAAAGTGCACATAACAGTGCTAGACAGTACAATAATTAATAAACAAGACAATAGGCACAGAAAAGGGAAAATTACAATATAATAATAAATGATGTAAATGTAAACAATGTCTTAGCAGGAATTGAGAAAGAAATGAGCAAAAATTGCAAAGGGAGTGGAGTGGTGTTCAGGGTGTGTGTGTGTGTGTGTGTGTGTGTGTGTGTGTGTGTGTGTGTGTGTGTGTGTGTGTGTGTGTGTGTGTGTGTGTGTGTGTGTGTGTGTGTGTGTGTGTGTGTGTGTGTGTGTGTGTGTGTGTGTGTGTGTGTGTGTGTGTGTGTGTGTGTGTGTCAGACTAGACTCTGGGAATTGGGGAATCTAATGGCTTGGGGTAAAGAAACTGTTACACAGTCTGGTCGTGAGAGCCCGAATGCTTCGGTACCTTTTGCCAGATGGCAGGAGAAAGAAGAGTTTGTATGAGGGGTGCATGGGGTCCTTCACAATGCTGTTAACTTTGCGAATGCAGCGTGTGGTGTAAATGTCTGTAATGGTTGGAAGAGAGACCCAATGATCCCTTCAGCTGACCTCACTATCGGCTGCAGGGTCTTACGATCTGAGACGGTGCAATTTCCAAACCAGGCAGTAATGCAGCTGCTCAGGATACTCTCGATATATCCTCTGTAGAATGTGGTGAGGATGGGGTGTATTGATTATTAACACAAACAATGCATTTCACTGTACAGTTTGATCTCCATGTGAGAAATAAATCTGAATCAGAAATGTCAGGGGGAAGTGTGAGGGAAGGCCTCATAGAACTCCCACTGGAGAGAGCAGGAAAACTTCTCCAAAGCTGCCATTCTGTGAAGGAAGTTGGCGGTGCAGCGGCAGCACAGGCACTGTCCGACCTGCTGAGAACAGACAGGAGGTTGAGGGAAAGACCTCCATCCATCTGGGAATGTCGCAGTTTCTGGCAACTGTATTGAACTGTACAGCAGCAATGCGCATGCGCAGTGGGCTCAGGACAGGAATCAATTAAGAGTGCGAGTTGGCTTCGAATGGTGGTGCAGCGAGGCACAGGCCTCACAATGCAGCTCCATCTGTGACCAAAGAGCGAGATGCTTGCGGTCCAATGATCTGTAGCAGTGAGAGCAGCTTGGCTATGCGGTGAGGCATGGACCCCATAGCGGAGCTCTGGCAGCGACCGAGGAGGGAGGTGCTTGGGGACCTGTACTGGTGAGAGCAGCCTGGCTGTATTTCCACCACCTCCTCCCCTGAGACTTGCTCTTACCTGCACCCGCACCTACTTCCTGACTGCTTCACACTCCCACTACCTTACCATAATACCATAAGACATAGGAGCAGTCATTGAGTCTGCTGCACCATTTGTTCCTGGGTGATTGATTTTTCCCTCTCAAATTCCACTTTCCTTCCTTCTACCTGTAACCTTTCATGCACATGAATCAATAATTGATCAAGCTTTGCTTTATCTATACCCAAAGTCTTGCCCTCAGCTGTATGCGGTAATGAATTCCACGATTCACTACCACCTGGCTGAAGAAATTTCCTCACATTTCTGTTCTAAATGGACATCCCTCTATTCTAAGGCTGAGCCATCTATTACTAGACTCCTTACTATAGGAAATATGCTCTCCACATGCACTCTATTGAGGTCTTTAAATATTCAATAGGTATCAGTGAAATTTCCCTCCTCATTCTTCTAAACTCAGTGAGTATAGTTTGAGCTATCAAAGCTTCCAATGCCAGCAAATCCTTTCTTCGGTAACAGGCCCCAAACTGCTCACAATACTCCAAATCAGTTCTGACCAATGCCTTATAAAGCCCCAGTGTTACATCCTGTTTAATTCTTGTCCTCTCAAAATGAATGCAACATTTCATTTGCTTTCCTTACTACTGACTCAAGTTAAACGTTTGGGAATCCTGCACCAGGATTCCCAAGTTCCTTTGTGCCAAGTTTTGAAGTTTCTCCCCATTTAGAAACTAGTCTCTGCCTTTTATTCTGTCTAGCAAAGTGCATGACTTCCCTACACTATATTCCATCTGCCGCGTCTTTGCCCATTCTCCACGCTTCCTTAACACTACTTGGCCCTCCACCCATCTTTGTATCCTCTGCAAAATGGCCACAAAGCCATCAATTCCATCATCCAAATTATTAACATATCACATGAAAAGTAGTGGACCCAATACCAACCCCTGCTGAACACCACAAATCATGGGTATTCAACCAGAAAAGCCCCCTTTATTGCCACTTTGCGTCCTGCCAGTCAGCTAATCTTCTATCCATTGTAGTAGCTTTCCTGTAAAACCATGGGCTCTTGTTTAGTAGCCTCATCTGTGGTATCTTGTCAAAAGCTTCATGAAAATTTTCATGTGAACAACATCACCTTTACCAATCCTGCCTTTTATTTGCTCAAAAAAGAGTCCATCAGAGTTGTCAGGTAAAATTTCCCCTTGAGTAAACCACGCTGCCTATTTTATAGTGAGGACCGACACAAGTACCCTGGCAGCTCATACTTAATAATGGACTCTTAACATCTTCCCAACCACTGAAAAAGGCTAACTGACCTATGGTTTCCTGTCTTTTACCTCCATCCCTTCTTAAGAGCAGAGGGATAATGTTCCGGTACTTCAGAACCATTTGAGAATCTACTGATTCTTGAAAAATCACTGCTAAAGCCTCCCTGATGTTCAGCTGCCTCATTCAGAACCCTGAGGTGTTGTCTATCTGGTCCATGTGACTTTCGGCATTTCAGTTTCCCAAGCCCCATCTTAGTTTAAGTAACTACACTCACTTCTGCCCCCTGCTGGCAAAATTCATGCAGTTTGTTCATTATTTACTTTTTCCTTTTTGCCCACACTCCAGTGTCATTTTCCAGCACTCCAATGTCCACTCTGCCCTTGAGTTTACTTTTTATATGTCTGGGGGAATAAACTTTTGGCATTCTCTTTTATGTTATTGGCTAGCTTATCTTCATAGTTCATCTTTTCTCTCATTGCATTTTGAGTTGCCTTCTGTTGGTTTGTAAAGCTTCCCAATCCTTCAATTTGCTACTAATTTTTGCTATATTGTATGTCCTCCCTTTTAATTTTATGCTGTCTCTCACTTCCCTTGTCAGCCGTGTTTGCCTTGTGCACCCTTTGGAATACTTCTTTATCTTTGGGATGTATCTATCCTGTGCCTTCTGAATTGCCCCAGAAACTCCCGCCATCGCTGCTCTGCTGTTATCTCTGCTCTTGTCTGGCACAGAGCAGTGGAGCTGAACACTGGTTCGTTTTCCACTCTCAGACCTTCATTGAGACAGTTTCTCATTAGTACATGCTTTACAAACATTACGTTTCAAAGTAAATATATTATCCAAGTATGTTAACCATATACGTACTTTCTTAAGATTCATTTTCTTGCAGGCATGGCAACTTGATGCTCGCCCCCTGCCTGGGGTAGGGACTGGGGCCAATTCCAGAGGGGGAAGGGGAGTGAGGTCCTAGAGGCAGGGAGATGGAGGCTAGGGTGTGAGGGAGGAGGGATGTGCTCACTCACTGGAGGACAAGCAGTGACATTGAGGACAGCCAAGACTAGTGGAGGGGTGTGGGGGGAAGGAGTGTAAAGGAGGGGAGGGGTGGGACAGGAGGTGAGGCCATGGGTTGAAGAGACGGGGTCACTAGTGGAACCGTTGGGAGTTGCCCCAAGATTGGTCAGCCACTGATCATTCAAAAAGCTTATCAGCACGGCCTGATCCAAGTTATTGGGCCAGCTAATTGGCTCCGTCAGGGCTGGCCCACTGGATGAGCCAATGAGTGGTGCTGTGTTCGAGTCATTGGAGGAGGTGCTGTTGTATTTGAGCTGCCTTAGTTGAATTGCTACCTGAGCCATTTGGTGGTGTCATTGACTCATTGGAGGATCCAATTATAATGGCCATACTGGTATTACTCTACAAGCCAATGAAGCTGACATTCTGGTGTCAGTCAATGGGCCAATTGGAGCTGTTGAATTAGAATTGTGATTAACCCATTGGTGTTGTGGTATGAAGGTGTTGGGCTGGAGTGCAATGTCATACCTACCAATGAGGTCATTAAGTGGCTATCCTTATATGGACCAATAGTGGGGTTATTGGATAGGAGACAATGATGATGTTGCAGGTGAGCCAATGGGTGATGGCAGTTCACTGGAACCAATGGCTGATTCTGTTGCTGAAGGACCACCCTCAGGTGACAGGTGAGAGTTGGAGAGGATCCTGATGCTGTGTCACAGAAGATGAGTTAATCACCAGTAAGACGGGCTAGGAGCCCATCATGGATGAAATTGGTTAGGCTGCATGATGACATCAAAGCTATGGAGCCAATCACAGGAGTCATTGCTGCAGAGCTTGATGGAGTTGTAAATCCTGGGACTAATCAGAGCCAAGGGGTTGGTCAATGAAGATGATGTTATCATACTGGAGCCAATCACAGACTGGTGTGGAAGGATTTTTTTCGATGACATCGATGTCACAGAGCCAGTTGGGGAATTCAATTTGTTTGTATTTGTTGATGACATCATCATCCTTGAGCCGATTTTACCAGCTGGTTTGGATGATGTGGGCGTAGGGAGCAATGGAGGGGGAGGGAGCAGAGGGGTCACCATCTGAGTCAGTCCCATCTGCCTGGATTTGGCCCATATCCCTCTAAAGCTTCCCTGTCCATCTACCTGCCCAAGTACCTTTTAAATGTTGTTAATTTATGTACCTGCCTCAACCATGTCATCTGGCAGCTTGTTTCACATATGGACCACTCTCTGGGTTAATAATTTTCCCTTTGAGTCTCTATAAGATCTTTCCCCTTTAACCTTAAACCCATGCCCTCTGGTTCCTGATTCCACAACCATTGGGGAAAAAGACTGTGCCCTTCATTCTCCAAGGCAAGAAGTCCCAACCTGCCCAATCTCTGTCCATAACTCAGTCCCATGAGACCTGGCAACAGTCTCGTAAATCTCCTCTGCACTCTTTCCGGCTTAATGGCATCTTTCCTATAGCAGAGAGACCAAAACTGAGCACAATGCAGCTTCACGAATTTCTTCTTTAATTATACCATAAGGCCATAAACCATGAGGCTTTTTGGCCCATTCTCCTACCTTCTCACTGTAACCTTTGACACCCTGACAAACCAAGGACCTACCATCCTCCGTTTTAAATATACTCAATGACTTGGCCTCTGTTAGAGCATTTTTTTTAGGGTTAGCACATATAGCAAATAATTTCAGCAACCTACTTCAGCTACCAGTTTTCAGATGCGAATATGGAATGTACATTAAATTAAAATGCAGCACAGAACAACAGGTTCCCAAGAACTATGAACCACAGTTAATTGGAAGAGCAGCCAATGCTGATTAAACTTCATTTTGATGTCTCTTGTGTGAGTGTGAAGTGGGAGGTGTGAAGTTTATGTGTAATTCAAAGAAAGCATCGTGGATATGTGGAAGTCGAATCTGGGTAAAGTCACTCAGAGACCGTATAAGTGCAAGCTCTTTATTCAAAGCACCCGGGGCTTACTCAGTCGCTCAAACAGGAACAATCTGTCTCTGACTGTTCCTGCCCGATTCGCCAACTAACTCACAATTCCTCTTAAAAAAATGGATACAGTCATTCAGATACCCCCACACGTACCAAGCAGGAGTCGTATTTATCTATTGCTTGACAGGACCGAGAGACAAATTACAGAATAGGCATAATGGCCTCATACACAAACAAGCTGGAGTGGTCTTATCTCTGCGCATGACTGCACAAAGAAACAAAGACCTTGAACCACTGTCCAACTCGGAGAAGAAATATGGCTCAGCGTGATTTAGTACATCTGTTGATCATGAGCAGTTTCTTTCAGAGAAGCAGCCTGCTATTGTTTAACTAGCATGTTAATCCTTTTACATACCTTATCAGATGCATTGTAAATATGGAATTCTCCTTTGATCTCTAGCATGTAAAATTTCATGAGGCATTGGGTTAGGCAGACCATTTTCCTCTAAAAGGGCCTGCATCTCATGCTTGCTGTATCTCTTGTCAAATAGAGAGACTGCATCATATCTACTGGTACTTCTCTCCGGTGACTCTGTTCACACGACAGCATTGGGTGTCAGAAGTGGTTTACCTTATTGCGACCCATCTTACAGCCAACAATCTCAGCAGTCTAAATGGGTGAGTGTTTTTGAAATTAGCGTTCATGCTTGGACTTGTTCAGGTTGGTGGCTATGGGATCACTAGGTATCACAAGCACAAAGAGCTGAACTGGTAGATAAAAGGGGTGTGTCTGTGTCTTTCTGTAAGACTAAACTTTGTTAATTTGGTGCGGCAGGGCCACCAGTCGTGAAAGATAGTTATTGAAGGTTTGAGATGCCAGTGGGGGGCGTGTACACTCATTCTGGGAACTGTATTTTAGCTTGCGCGTTTTCAAGTGTGTGTGTCTTGGTGTAACTGATACAAAGAAATACAGCAGGCTTCATGAGTTTAGATGCACATCTGTGGCAGATTGCAGAGTACATTCTCTATGGTTTTAAGTATGTAATGTTTAACTGGTACCCTTTATTTATATTTTGTAGTGTGGGAATTAGTGTGGAGATATTTCTGGGAGAAGTTTTACCCAGATATATCTGTTAGGTTGGCACCTATTGTGGTCAGGCAACATCAGGTCGAGAACCCTGAAGACCAAAGCCAGCCCTTGACCCTGATTATGGCCATTCATAAGCCTTTCACCCCAGGGAGAAACAGCATTTTGTCAGAGTTGCCCTCACTTCACAAGGAAATTCAGAATTCTGGTGCAAGTTTGAGGAAATGTTTCAAATTTACCAGATGCATCCTAAAGATATACACGTGTTGGGAAAACGCACAGTGCCTGAGAAATATGTAGGACAGTGTGGCCTGGGTGCAAGAGATGCCGCTTTTTTAAAGGGGAAGTGAGGCAGCGACTGGGGGGAGGGAGGTGAGGGTAATTGGGGAATGATAATGGCAGTGATTTAAAGAGCTGGTGAGACAACCATGGATTATGCAGGATGTAAATATTGATCATATGAGGAGTATTCAGGGTTGGATAATCCAGGGAGGGATGACCCAGTCGTTTTGAAACTGCTCAGCCCACCACAAAATTTTAGATTTGGGGTTAGCAGTGGGATCAACCTACTCACAATAGTTGCATGGGCCAGTGAGGTAGACCAGAGGAAGGGCAAGAAAAGTTGTAGAGTGGCTGTAGCAAATGTAGCCACCATGACACCAGAGGACTTGGCTTTGTGTGCCAGCAGCCGGGGCAGATACTAAAGAACTGTTGGAATAGATGTGGAAGGGTCAAGGAGATGATCTGTTAGCATTGTGGTTTCTCAGGCCATGGTTGGAGGCAGTGCTCTGAAAAATGAGGAAAGTGTAAAACTCACTTACCAAAGTAGGCAGAGTCCACAGCAGTGCCCTCTCTTTCTGATTTTACTGCTGACCAGATTATGGAGTTGAAGTCAGACAAGCTGCTGGAGGCTGCCTCTATTGTCAGTAATGGTCATCCATGGATGTACGCAGTTGGTTTATTATGGGGCTGCAATGCGAAACATTAGTGGACACGGGGTCGTCAGTATCGATAACTGATCTACACTTGCCCACGACGGGAGAGGTGATTGACATTACCCGTGCAGGAGATGATACAATGAGGGCCGTGAGAAGGCAGCCCCAAGTACTTGTGATTGAGGGATTGCAGCTTCCTGTAGATTTCTGGGTCGGTTCAAATAACGAGGGGACTACCCTTGGAATAGACATCCTCAGAGAGGCAGGCGCCGTTATCGATTCCAGAAAGGGAGAAATAATATAGACGTCAGGGGCAGCCTGTGTGCACAACCAACAAAGTACACAACTTAGCCAGCATCAGAAACTGAAGCCAGGATGGTGTCCATGGATTATTTTGCTAGCAGTTCCCAGTGGTGTGGTCTGATGCAAAGATCATCACCAGAATCTCAGCAATCTTCTCCCTCATATCCCACAATAACCTGGAGTATATCTCTTCTGGTCACAGTGACTTATCTAACTTAATACCTTTCAAAAGCTCCAGCACATCCTCTTTCTTAATGTCTATACACTCAAGCGTTTCAGTCCGCTGTAATTCATCCCCACAGTTGCCAAAGTCCTTATGGACTGCAGAGTGGGCAGTGCAAGTAAGCGAATCAGTTGTACTACACATACCTCATACTGTTGTGGAGCTCCTGAATACAGGGAGGCTGAGAGCAGCCACCAGCAGCAGAAGGGCAGCGTGAGAGACAGTTTCATCCCCAAAGACAAGTCAGTCCACGTATCTGACCACTCTCAGGGCTCAGGAATGGTAGAAAGGATGAACTGATCAATCAAGAATGCCTGAGCCAAAGTTATAACTGAGATGGGAAAGACATGGGTTGATATATTACCAGGAATCCTGATGAGATTGCAAGCAACCCTAAACTGCCCGCTGGGTCTCACTGCTACGAATTATTGATGGGGTGAGCAATGCAGCTCCCTTATGGGGTAATTACGGGTTACATTGAGCCTGGGATTTACAGGGATAGAATGACCCAGTATGTGAAAAACCTTCATAACCAGCTTAGTGTTGAAGGAATGAGTAAAACAACAGCAGCACATTGATGCTCAGAGAGAGCCGGAGGGAAAGGAGACAGTCCTTCCACAGCCATGTGATCAAGTCAAGGTGAGGGCGCTGCCTGAAAATGCAGGGTTTTCTCCCAGATAGGTAGGACCACAGATGGTACTTTTAGCAAATGGCACTTGTATGTGTGCAGACTCAGTGAGGTAGCCAGTGGAAACACTGGACTCAGATTAAACAGTATGACTCACCACCTTGTTGCCCCCACAGAGTGGGAGACCAGCTGTACCCAGTAACAGTGTAATTACAGAAAACCTAAGTGATGAACACCAGCCAGCTGCACCAGACCTGACCACAGTTGATAGAAGCAGACCCATAGCAAATGCAAAGGCAGAGGACACCGAGAGTGCATGACAGAAAGCCGTGACTAGCATGTTAAAGTGCAATGTTAATGGTACTGTGTAATGAAGGTTGTTTGCTGAAGGTAGATAATTAGTTGTATAGCATAGAATAGAAAAGATACTGGGGGAAAATAGATGGGAATGGATCCAAGTTACAGCAGGGTCATCAGGTTCCACAACTTTGATGGCACGGCAGACTGAGAAAGAGAAGAAATTGCACATTGCATCTAAAAGCAGTCACCCCCAGCCTGAATGGGCAGTCAATACAAATGAGCTGGGCCCTTTCAGTGGTTGGCCAGCGATCGACTGGATAGTTTGGAAGGGGTGCCACCGGGGAGAGGTCTTTGAAGTCATTCAAATAGAGGCCACCCCAACCCCTTCTGTTCATCGATCAGAGGGCATGCGAACCCTAATACATTTATCCGGCTGGTGCCCCTGGAAAGAGAAAGTTTTAGCTATCAGAGAATGAAAGGGTAAAGATGCAGAATGTGATCAAAACTGCATTAGGCCAGCAGGGAATGCAACAGGCATACAAATGACAAAGCTGCATTTTAAAAGACTGTTGTTCAAATTCTCTGCTTAGCATCTTGTAGTAGCTATTAGGGATGTTAGGGTAGATGTACAGTGGATGAACGTAGAGTAATTGGGAGGAATTCTGAGGCAGGACTTTTTTCTCCCCGATTTGAGTTGATCCTCCTTAAAGTTGGCCTTTCCTGGGACAAATTTATTTTTGTCCATGAGGATCAAGAGGAAGGACTTTTAGAGTGTTTCTTGGGTTTAGCAAATGGCTTCAGCAACTGACTTCAGCTACCAGTCTTCAGATGCAAATAGGAACTGTAGATTAAATCTAAAATGCAGCCCTGAACAATGGGTTCCTAAGAACTGAAAACCACAGTTAATTGGAAGACCAGATAATGCTGACTAAAATTCATTCAGATGTCTGTGGTGTGGGTGTGAAGTGGGAGGTGTTAAGTCTATGTGTAGTTCAAATAATGCATTGTAAACATGGAACTCTCCTTTGATCTTTAGAGCAAAAAATGTCATGTAACATTGGGTCAGATAGACCACCTTCCTCAAAGGGGCTCCATCTGATGCTGCTCTACCTAATTTTGTTGAATGAAGAGACTGCATTATATCTACCAGTACTTCTCTCCGGTGACTTTGTTCATGTGACAACAGCCTTCACAATCTTCTATGGCAATTAATTCCACAGATTCACCACCCTCTGGTTTCAGAAATTCCTCCTCATCTCTGTTCTAAATGGACGGCCTCTATTCTGAGGCTGTGCCATCTGGTCCTAGACCTGAAACAGGAAACATCCTCTTCACATCCACTCCATCAATGCCTTTCAATATTCTATAGGTTTCAATGTGATCCTCCCTCATTCTCCTAAACTCCTGTGAGTACAGACCCAGAGCCTCATACGTTAACCCTTTCTTTCATGGAATCATTCTTGTGAAACTTTTCTGGAATCTATCAAATGCCAGCACATCTTTACTTGGAGTATTGAGCAGTTTTGGATACTTATCTAACTGTGGTCTGACCAAAACTGCAAAGCTTCAGTATCACATCCTTGCTCTTATATTCTAGTCCTCTGGAAATTAACGCTAATATTGTTTTACCTTCCTTACAACCAACTAGACCTGTAAGTTAACCCCTATGGAATCCTGCTCAGGACCCCCAAGTCCCTTTCCACCTCTGATTTTTGAATTTTCTCCCCATTTAGAAAATAGACTACACCTTTATTCCTTCTACCAAAGTACATGACCATACACTTCCCGGTACTCTATTCTATCTGTTCCTTCTTTGCCTATTCCCCCAATCTGTCCAAGTCCTTCTGCAGACTCTGTTTGGTCAATGCTACCTGCCCATCCACCTCTCCTTGGATCATCTGCAAACTTGGATATAAAGCCATCAATTCCGTCATTCAAATTGTTGACATATAATGGACTCCAATATCTTCCCAACCACTGAAGTCAGGCTAACTGGCCTATAATTTCTTTTCTTCTGCCTCCCACCCTTGATAAAGAATGGAGTGACATTTGTAAATTTTCCATTCCTCCAGAACAATTCCAAAATCTAGTCATTCTTGAAAGATCATTAAATACTTATAGATCATTGCTCATTACATTAAGGGGAACATGAAACAGAATTTTTTCACTCAAGGTGGTGAGAGTGGTATGAGCTACCAGTGTAAGCGGTGGACGTGGGGCTGATTTCAGAATCAGGTTTGCTACTATTGGCATGTCGTGAAATTTGTTAACTTAGCAGCAGCAGCAGTTCCATGCAATACATAATATAGAAAAAAGAAAAGTAAAAATAAATAAGTTACAGTATATGTAGAGTGAATGAATTTAAAAAGTATCATACAAAAACAGGAATAATATATATTTTTTAAAAATGAGGTAGTGTTCATGGGTTCAATGTTCATTTGGGAGTCGGATGGCAGAGGGGAAGAAGCTGTTCCTGAATCACTACGTGTGTACCTTCAGTGTTCGTACCTCCTACCTGATGGTAACATTGAGAAAAGGGCATGCCCTGGGTGCTGGGTAATTCACGCTGCCTTTCTGAGACACCACTCCTTGAAGATGTTCTGGGTACTTTGCAGGCTAGTACCCAGGATGGAGCCAACTAAATTTACGAACCTCTGCAGCTTCTTTCGGTCTTGTGCACTAGCACCTCCCCCCTCCATACCAGACAGTGATGCAGCCTGTCAGAATGCTCTCCATGGTACACCTAGAATATTTCAACATTTAAGAGAAATTTCAATAGGTAAATGGATGAAAGTGCAGGTCGATGGGACTAGGGAGATACAGTCATAAAAAACTACAGCACAGATTTAGGCCCATTGGTCCATCGAATTCATGCTATACCATTTAAACTGCCTAAAGCCTCAAAATCCCCTCTCTATTACTGTCTAGTCCAACAAAGAACGCTTCTCTTGCCACTGCCTTATTTTAATTTGCAATTGCTAATGAATCCCGATCACTGGTCCAGGTGACTTATCTACCTTCAGACCTTTCAGCTTCCCAAGCACCTACACTCACTTCTGTTCCCTGACACTGTTGAATTTCCGGCATACCATTCGTGTCTTCCACATTGAAGACTGACACAAAATTCTCATTTAGTTTGTCCGCCATTTCTTTGTACCCCATTATTACTTCTCCAGCATCATTTTCCAGCGGTCCAATATCCACTCTTACCTCTCTTTTACTCTTTATATATCTGAAAAAAACTTTTGATATCCTCTTGGATATTATTGGCTTCATATTTTACCGTCTCACCTTATGTTTTTTTAAGTTTCCTTATTGAAAAATCAGAGAAATCTACAGCAGAGAAACAGGCCCTTTAGCCCATCTAGTCTGTGCCAAACCATTTAAACTGTCTGGTCCCATCAACATGCACCCTGACCATAGTCCTCCATATCTCTTCCATCCATGTACCAAGCCAAACTTCTCTTAAACGTTGAAATCACAATTGCATCCACCACTTCTGCTCATTCCACACTCTCACAACATTCTGAGTGAAGAAATTTCCCCTCATGTTCCCTGTAAACATTTCACCTTTCATCCTTAATCCATAATCTAGTTGTAGTCCCACCCAACTTCAGTGCAAAAAGCCTGCTTCCCTTTACCCTATCTATAATCCTCATAATTTTGTATACCTCTATCAAATCTGCTCTGTATCTTCTACGTTCTGGGGAATGAAGTTCTCACCTATTCAATCTTTCTTGATGACCCAGATTCTCCAGACTCAGCAACATTCTTGTAACATTTCTCTGTACTCCTTCAATCTTATTTACATCTTTCCAGAGGGTAGAAAACCAAAACTGCACAAAATACTGCAAACTGGGTCTCACAAACATCTTATACAACTTCAACATAACATCCTAATTCCTTTAACAATACTTTGATTTGTGAAGGCCAATGTGCAAAAGCTTTATTTATAAACCTGTGACATCACTTTCAATGAATTATGGACCTGTATTCACAGATCCCTTTGTTCTACCACACTCTTCGGTACCCTACCATTCACTGTAAAGACCTACCATGGTTGGTCCTGCCGAAGTGCAACACCTCGCACTTGTATGAATTAAAGGCCCTCTGCCTTTTTTTCAGCCAATTTTCCCGGCTGTTCCAGATCCTTCTGTAAGCTTTGACAGTCTTCCTTGCTGTCCACTACACCCCTCATCATGGTGTCATCCACAAATTTGCTGATCCATTTAACCACATTACCATTGATATCGTTGATACAGATGACAAGCAACAATCGACTTCACACCAATCCCTGCACTAGTCACAGGCCTCCAGTCAGGTAGGCAACCATCTGGAACCACTTTCTAGCTTCTCCCACAAAGCCAATATCTAATCTAATTTACTACCTTGTCTTGAGTGACTGAAACTTCTTTACCAACCTCCCAGGTAGGACCTTGTAGCCAACATCACCTGCCTTGCCTTCATCAACTTTCCTGTTAACATCCTCAAAAAACTCCATAAGATTGGTTAGACATGACCTACCATGCACCAAGACTATCCCAAATTGTCAGAGAAAATTAATGTTGCCAATTAGACTTTAACAAAGACTCAGAACTCGGTATTTGGTTTAATTACTTTATTATGTGATCATAGATAGCTGTCCCTTACAAGGTCTATGGCTCTGTCTAAGCAAGGATAAACACTGTCTTTTATACATTAGAGTACGTGCAGTTCAGTTTGCAGAGGTCGCAAGTTTCTGCTCAGCCCTGTTAGGTATCAGCAAATACCCAGATGTACCCATACCTTACACAAAATTATATCTAGGGTCCCCACAAATGCAGTCAGTTCCCCATTAACCACAGAAACAAGTTGTTAGTTGTGATGCTTTCCAGGCAGAAGGTTAATGGTTCCTCATTAACCACAAGATCTGTTAGTCACATTCTACTTTTTATTGCCCAATCCCCATGATTCTGTCAACCCTTAGTCCTCAAGCAATATTTTCTTCCACATCCTCTCCTTTTTGATCGCCAGATCAACTGTACTCTTCCTCATCTGAAGATAAGGGGGCAGAGGCCACATGTCTAAACAAGTGTCTTCATCATACTCAGGATCAAAGGCTTCCAACTTCATCTTTGGAAACATCCCTGTGGGTCCAGCTGGGACTTGGGAATCAGGGCACACATAAATCTAAAGCTCACTACTATCAATACCAGTATCAGTCTGTAATGCACTATCGTTGGCCACCAAGCTCCGTGAGGATTATAGTCATGGAATTCTTCTATTTTACGTATTTGTTTCACACTCTTGTATGAGGATGCTCTTCTAGCTGAGTTCTCACTCACATAATTGGTACTACGTACCCTGGGTAACAGCACCCATACCTGTCAGTGGGCAACCAGGGATATGCATAGCTTCCACATATCCAAATGAATCATTTGGCAAGGGAGGAGGGGCCTTGGTAGTGGGAGCATTAGTAGTCCAATCAGTTTTGTTGGTGTCGCGCTCGCTTTTCCCTGCCTCCTGGTTCCCTTCTTGCACCAACAGCTGCTACCCTTTGTTTTATATGTCATAAATCTAGCTGGATGGGTTGTGTTCGGGTAACAGGGGAAATAAGCAGAATTCCATATATCCTTGTTAACCCAATTCCAGACATTCCACCCATATAAATAGTAATCCTAGTGCCTTCCTTCCCCAGATCACAAACAGTCCATCCCCCCCCCCCCCCCGACGGTGCCTATTGGGGGGCCACTTATAGCAGAGTCATATCCCCACATAATAGAACCCAAAACTTTGCAGCACCACCTTATTTCCTTCATCTTCCTTTTTATCAAATGGTATCACAACCGGGGGATTCCCGTCCTTCCTAACTCAGCATGGGTGGGTATGGGCATGCACACCCAACAACTGGACATATTAGTGCAACTAGCATATTCGTAATCTTAGCCTAGATAAGTATTATAAGCTTTTCCCAATTGAAGACACCCCAACAGTCTGAATATCAACAATAAAGCCTTCATGAGTCAGACTTCCATCATCTCTTCCTCAGGAGAAGACAACTTGCACTTGGTTCCATGTATCCAGTCAGGCTTCCCTTCCACCTTCACTGCAGTTCTTGTCCTACCTAGGAGAACAAGAGTTTTCACATTCACATAGTCTCCCAGCTTAAAGGGATGAATATTTCCTCCTTCTGGCTGAGGTAATGCAACTGCCAGTTACCTCTAATTCAATCTTGTGGCTTCACCCAAGAATTTAACAATTTTGATAGTTTTCTTGTTGGTCCAGACCAGAGAGGTTCGGGCAATTTTTAAAGGAAGTTGAAATCCGGCTGGCATTGGCTGTCCTATTAACACTTAGGATGGGATTAATTTAATTGTCGGGTATATAAAGTCATAGTAAGGGCCTCCGGCCAGTTTATCCCATTTTCCTGACATACTTTAGCCAATGTATCTTTTAATACTCTATTTCCCTTTCTACTAATTCTGAGGATTGGGGTTGATACAGGAGACGTAAAGCTGAATGCTTGGCCAAATTCCTTGATTAATTTACCTGTAAACAATACACATCAATAGTTGGTTGGTCTTACTGAAGTGCAAAACCATGCACTTGTCTGCATGAAATTCCATCTGCCATTTTTTTCAGCCCGTTTTCCAGCTGATGCAGATCCCTCCGTGATCCATGATGGCCTTCCTCACTGTTCGCTACACCCCCAATCTTGGTGTTACCGCAAATTTGCAAATCCAGTTAACCACCTTATCATCCAGATCATTGATAGAGATAACAAGCAGCAAAGGACCCAGCACCGATCCCTGCGGCAAACCACTAGTCACAGGTCTCCAATTTACCACCCTGTCCTGAATGCCGAGTGACTGAACCTTCTTAACCAGCCTTCCATGCAGGGCCTTGTCAAATGCCGTGCAGACAACACCCACTGCCTTGCCATCATCCATTTTAAGATCCCCCCCCCCACCCCCCATCTGCTTTGGCTCCACAGATAGATTCTGGTCTTCCAGAGGACCAATTTTGTCCCTTGCAATGCTTTTGCTCTTAACATACCAGTAGAATCCCTTAGGATTCTCCTTCACCCTGTCCACTAGAGCAACTTTATGCCTTCTTTTAGCCTTCCTGATTTCTTTCATAAGTGGTCTCTTGCATTTCTTGTCTTCCGTAAGTACCTCATTTGTTCCTACTTGCCTATACTCGCTATGCACCTCCTTTTTTTCCCTCTTAACCAGGGCCTCAATATCTTGAAAACCAAGATTCCCTACACTTGTTATCTTTACCTTTTATTCTGACAGGCGCATACAAGTTTTGTACTCTCAAAACTTCACTTTTGAAGGCCTCCCACTTTCCAAGTACACCTTTGCCAGAAAACAGCCTGTCCCAATCCACACTTGTTGGATCATTTCTGATACCATCAAAAATGGCCTTTCCCCAATGTAAAATTTCAATCTGTGGACCTGTTTACTTTGAAATTAATGGCATTGTGGTCACTGGATGCAAAGTGACCCCCTACACAAGCTTCTGTCGCCTGCCCTGTCTTATTCCATAATAGCAGATCCAGTATTACAACTTCTCTCTTTGTGACTTCACCGAACTGATGAACGAAACTTTACTGAACACGTTTGTCTTTTTCTAGTCTGGGATTCTCAGTCAGTATGTGGCAAGTTAAAATCACCTGCTGGAACAACCTTAAGTTTCTTACAACAGTCTGCAATCTCTTTATAAATTTGTTCCTCTGAATCCCTAGGATCCATAATATAGACCCATTAATATGGTCATACCCTTTTTATTTCTCAGTTGAGTGCAGAATGCTTTCACTAGTTGAGTTCTCCAGTCTGTCCTGACAGAGCCCTGCCGTGACATGTTCTCTGACGCATAACTCCACCCCTCCTACTTTAATCCCTCTGGTTCTCTCATGTCTAAAACTCAGAAACCCCGGAATATTGAGCTGCCAGTCCTGCCCCTCCTGCAAACAAGTCACACTCATGGCTGAAAGATCATAATTCCAGGTGTTGATCCATGCCCTGAGCTCATTCACCTTTCCTACGATGCATTGAAATATATGCATCTTAGGACACGAGTCACACCATGCTCAACCTGTTGATTCCAGACGTTGTCTGAGGTCTTGCAACCTGCCTCTACAACCTCTCCACGAACTGTTCTGGCAGACTGGTTCCCATCCCCCTACAGCTCCAGTTTAACCCCTTCGTGCAGCAATAACAAACATTCCTGCTAGGATGTTAGCCCCCTCCTTTACAGGTGCAAACCATCCCTTCTGTACAGGTCCCACCTTCCCTGAAAGAGAGTTCAATCATCCAAAAACCTTGTTCCCTCCCTGGAGGTCCTGCTCTTTAAAACTCCTTGAACTCCTTATGCAGAACCTCGTCACTCATCCAATCCATGTCATTGGGACCTACTATACATGTTTGCACTCCCACTTAAGAATCCCAAGGACTCAACCCAAGATGTTCCAGTCCCTGGCACCCAGGGGGCAACATACCATCTGGGAATCTTGTTCTCGTCAACAGAACCTCCTGTCCATTCACCTAACTAATGAATCCCCGATCATCAGAGCGTGCCTCTTCTCCCCACTTCCCTTGTGAGTCACACAGCCAGACTTAGTGCTGGTAACACGATCACTGTGACTTTCTCTGTTAGGTCAACCCCTCCCCCACAACAATATCCAAACTGATGTTGTTGAGGGGAATGGCCACAGGGGTACTCTGCACTGGCTCCGTAACCCCTTTCTCCTTCCTGTCACCCAGTTTCCTGTGTCCTGCACCTTGGGTGTAACTACTTCGCTTTCTTTCTTTATCTATCTATCTTTATTAATTAAAAATTTACATATATATAAACCAGAGCACAATTATCTCAAATATCTATATTAATAACAATTCATATAAAAGTTAAAATAAACATTATCAAGATCATACATAGTACTAATCTAATAGTATGTAATAAAAAATAAGATAATCAATTCTCCTCTTATCATTCCATGAAAAGAAGAAAAAAGATAAAGAAACTTTTGTAATTTTATATACATTAAAAAAAACCCCCACTTAAAAAAAACAACAAAAGGGGACTGGGCAACCTGTACTGAGAGTAAATGCAAGAAAAAGACTTTCTGATCAAATCCAAAGTTTCGAGAAAGTAACTGGAAGAGCAATAAATCAAACCATTTGCAAATATTGAATTAAAGGTCGCCAGGTTTCTTCAAATTTAAAGGATGTATCAAATGTCCGATTTGTTAGATTCTCTAAACTTAGACGGGACATAATGGAGGTAAGCCAATAAAAAATAGGTGGATTAGAGTCCTTCCATTTAAGCAAAATGCCTCTCCTAGCCAATAAAGTTGTAAAAGTTATCATCTGTTGAGCAGAAACAGGAATATATCCTGCTTCGGGTGGAGTGATCCCAAAAATTGCTCTAAATAAATTCAGTTGCAGGTCCAAATTCAAGACTTTTGATGAAGTTTTAAAGACATCTTTCCAAAAATTATCTATCTTGATACAAGACCAAAACATATGTTAAAGTAGCCACCTCAATATTACATCTGTCACAAATAGGATTAATATTGGGAAAGATACAGGCTAATTTATCCTTTGACATATGTGTCCGATGTACTACATTGAACTGTATCAAGGAATGATGGGCACAAATAGATGAAGTATTTACCAAATGAAAAATTTTATCCCATTGATGATCCGAAAGTGACTCTCGAAATTCCAATTTCCACGTACCTTTAATTGTATCCTTAGATACCATTTGCAAATTCAATAACCATTTATAAATTATAGCTATCAGTCCTTTTTGAAATGGTTTAACCTGAAAAAGATTACCTATCATATTGGGTGAATAAGCAGAGGGAAAATTTGGAAGTAAACTATGTAAAAAAAACCCTCCTAATTTGTAAATATCTAAAAGAGTGTGCATTAGATAAGTAATATTTGTCCACTAACTGAGTGAAAGACGTTAAACAGTCCCCATAAACAAGTCTAAAAAAGTTATTATTTCTTTGGTTTTCCAAATTAAAAAGGTCTGATCAGAAATTGATCATTTAAAAAATCCATTAAGATGGATTTTACTAGAAAGAACAAAGTTTGTTAAACTGAAACTAAATTCTTAATGTGTGTTTAATAATGGGATTGAGGTCTCGACTACCAATCTTAGAAAACAAAAAAGGGAGAGGAGCTCTCAGTAAAGAGGGCAAAGAATACCCCTTTACCGAGTTTTTCTCCAAATCCACCCATAAAGGACAGTCATGTATGTCTGAATAATGAATCTAAAACGAAATATATTGAATATTAATTGCCCAGTAATACATTCTAAAATTTGGCAAAGCCATACCACCATGCTTTTTAATTTCTGCAATAGAGGTTTACTCAATCTAGGATTTTTATTATTCCAAATATAAGCTAAAATTTTAGAGCCTATTCTATCAAAAAGCAGTTTAGGAACAAAGGAAGGAAGGGATTGCTTGGAATACATACGTATAAGAACTTCGGTAACTATCAATTTAATAGCATTAATTTGACCAATTAATGATAATGTCATAGGAGACCATTTAGAAAGTATTTCTTGCGTGTATTCAATTAATGGAAGAAAGTTATATTTATACAGGTCCTTAAAATTTTTGGTAATTCTAGTACCAAGGTAAGTAAAGTTAATTTTTGCAGTGCTAAAAGGAATTTGACCATATTGATACGAGTAGTTATTAATAAGAAATAATTCACTTTTGTGCAAATTTAATTTATATCCAGAAAAACTACTAAATTCAGAAAATATGGATAACAAAGCAAGAATAGATTTCTTAGGATTTGAAATATAAACTCACAAGTCATCTGCATACAACTAAACCTTATGCACTTTATCTCCTCTCTTAATACCTTGAACATTGTTTGAGTCCCAAAGAGCAATAGCAAGAGGCACCATCCAGAGACAGAGAAGCAGTTTCAGCGACAGGTTACTATCGATGCAATGCTCCTCAGACAGGATGAAGAGGTCAATACTCCCCAATGCCATTAGGCTTTACAATTCTACCGCCAGGACTTAAGAACTTTTTAAAAAGCTATTATTAATGCTTTTTGAGATAGTGATTTAGATGCATATCATATTTTTTACTGAGTTAAGTATTGTATGTAATTAGTTTTGCTACAACAAGTGTATGGGACATTGGAAAAAAGTTGAATTTCCCCATGGGGATGAATAAAGTATCTATCTATCTATCTAAAGCCAGGTTGAATAGCAGCGGACAACCCTGCCGGGTACCTCTGTATAGCTTAAAATAAGTAGATTTTTGATTGTTAGTTATAACTGCCACAATAGGAGCTTGATAGATCAGCTTAATCCAGGAAATAAAACCTGGACCAAAATTAAATCTTTCTAAAACCTCGAATAAGCGCCTTTACTTCCTGAGAAAGCTGAAGAAATTTGGCCTGTCCCCTAAAACCCTCACTAATTTTTTATAGATGCACCATAGAAAGTGTTCTTCTAGGGTGCATCACAACCTGGTATGGAAGTTGTCCTGTCCAAGACCGGAAGAAGCTGCAGAAGATCGTGAACATAGCCCAGCACATCACACAAACCAATCTTCCGTCCCTGGACTCACTTTATACCGCATACTGTCGGAGCAGTGCTGCCAGGATAATCAAGGACACGACACACCCAGCAAACACACTTTTAGTCCCCCTTCCCTCTGGGAGAAGGTTCAGGAGCTTGAAGATTTGTATGGCCAGATTTGGGAACAGCTTCTTTCCAACTGTGATAAGACTGCTGAACGGATCCTGACCCGGATCTGGGCCGTACCTTCCAAATATCCGAACCTGACTTGCACTACCTTACTTTCCCTTTTCTATTTTCTAATTATGATTTATAATTTAAATTTTTATTATATTTACTTCGATTTGTACTTCAGGGAGCACGAAGCGCAGAATCAAATATCGCTGTAATGATTGTACGCTCTAGTATCAATTGTTTGGTGACAGTAAAGTAAAATAAGACCATTCTACCCTATCAAAGGCTTTCTCTGCATCAAGGGAAGCACACATTCGGATTCTTTAGATGGAGAGGAATGAATAATGTTCAGTAATCTCTGAATATTAAAATATGAATATCTATTCTGAATAAATCCAATTTGATCCTTAGAAATAACCTTAGGTAAAATACTCTCGAGCCTGTTAGCCAAAACCTTAGAAAGAAATTTAGAATCCACATTTAATAAGGAAATTGGTCTGTAGGAGGCACATTCAGATAAATCTTCTTTTTTGGGAATTAATGAAATTGATGCCTCATAGAAAGTTTTCGGGAGGGTCCCAGAAGATATAGAATCAGTGAAAATTTGGCATAAATGTATATCAGTAAATGTCTTTAAAAATTCTACTGTAAATCCATCCGGTCCTGGAGATTTACCTGATTGAAAAGAGGATATAGCCCTTGCTATTTCCTCTCGTTTAGTAGGCACATCTAATGTATTCATATTTTGAATAGAAATTTTGGGTATATTCAGTCTTTGCAAGAATCTATTCATAAAAGTAGTGCTGTCTGGAAAATCAGATTTATAAAGGTTAGAGTAAAAATCCAAAAATACCTTACTAATTTCCTGACAATCTGACATTTCAGTTCTATCAGTTCTTCGTATTTTCAAAATCTGCCTTCTAGCCGTAGTTGCTTTAAGTTGACCGACCAACAATTCACCTGACTTATCCCCATGAATATAAAATTGACTTT
This sequence comes from Hemitrygon akajei, assembly GCF_048418815.1. Taxonomy (NCBI): domain Eukaryota; kingdom Metazoa; phylum Chordata; class Chondrichthyes; order Myliobatiformes; family Dasyatidae; genus Hemitrygon; species Hemitrygon akajei. The sequence continues at coordinate 67,591,888 of NC_133141.1, forward strand.
TTTGATTTCAAAAGTTGCTGCTCAATGGGAAAAGTCAAAAGCAGATCATGCTGTGTTTGAAGTTCCACCCTTTCCTTATATAGATCTTCACTAGGTGTTACTGAATAAACTTTATCTATTTCTTTAATCCTGTTAGTAATCACTAAAAGCTCCGCTTTAGTTTTCCTTCTTAAAGCTACTGAATATGAGATGATCTGTCCCCTAAGAAAAGATTTCATCGCATCCCAAATAACCAAATTTGATATACCCTCAGGTGTATTTAGTTCAAAAAAATAGGGAAATTTGCTCTTTAATAAAACTTACAAATGCTGAATCATGCAGCAGTGTCGCATTAAATCTCCACTGAGATATATTCCATATATTATCAGGGAACTTCAGTAATAGTTTTGTGGGCGCATGATCCAACAGCGTCATACGTACAGTCAGCAAGAAAAGACACCAATCGCGTATTCAACAAAAAATAATCAATTCTTGAATATTTATGATGTACATGCGAAAAAAAAAGAAAAATCCTTACCTTCACGATGGAGCAATCTCCAAATATCGACCAAACCGTATTCTAGTAAAAAAGAATTAATACAGGTCGCAGCCTTATTAGGAAGCCACGGATTGGTTGATGATCTATCAATCGAAGGATTTAGACAACAGTTAAAGTCACCGCCCATGATCAACTTATCTTCACTTAAATTCGGCAATGCAGAAAATAACTTCTTAAAAAAATTCAGAGCTATCTACATTAGGTGCATCCATGCACACCAAAGCCAACTTTTGAGCACATAACAAACCAGTAACAATTAAGTATCTTCCAATTGAATCAGTGACATTATTAAAATGTGCAAAAGGGATTTTAAAATTAATAAAAATAGATACCCCTCTAATTTTAGTTACTGATGAAGAGTGAAACTGAGAGACCCTCCAAAATAAAAAAAAAGGTTTTCATCCTCCTTATGGATATGGGTCTCTTGAGCAAAAATAATATCAGCTTGGAGTGTTTTTAATTTCTTAAAGATCTTTCTATGCTTAATAGGTGGTTCAAGCCATTCAGGTTCCAAGAGATTATATTAATTTTATTAACATCCATAATAAGGCTTTAATTTAAGATTTTATAAAATAAGTTAGTGCGCAGGGACAGACCAAACCCACAGGGAAGAACAAATTATGGATTCGATCAGAGAGAAAAAACAACATGATTGACAGGAAAACCTCTCAGGACTGCCCAGTCGAAAAAGCCTAAACTAATAGCCCCACCCCTCTCCCCCAAAAGCCCGAAAACCATCCAATAAGCGGGCGGCATGCTAAACTAAAATCCCTAAACCCCTGTCTTCAATAGGAAGACTTTTAAAAAGTTATACGCTAACACCACTGACTGAAGACACAACAACAGAGACATAAAGAAATAAACAAATTTCAAATATTTTGATATTATGTCTAACAGAGGTTAGAACGTAGTTAACAGTGGCCATCTTGAAATCATTTAATAAAAATTGATCATATATTCAAAAAAGATAGATCCAAGCAAATAATATGTTAGGACTAGTGTTAAGCTCTTAAAAATCCTAAAGGAAAAAATAAAACAACCAAAACGATGTCTGGGCAGACATAAAATGTAGATTGAACTTTCAACGATCCAGCTACACACGACTCCCAGCTAAGGATTAAGTGTTTAAGTTGCTCGCAAGACGGGCTTAAACTTCTTTATAAATTTCCACGCCTCCTTTGGGGAGTCAAACCATCTTGGGCGAGCATAGGCGGGAAGATTCTCAAACAAGCTGGATAACGCAAAGAGGAACGACTGTTCTTATAGAGTTCAGACATCACTTCCCGATATTTAATTCTTTCTGCATAAACCTCTGGGGCAAAATCTTCAACTATACGAATTTCTACTCCATTATAAATTAGCTTCCCCCGCTTCCTAGCATTTCGAAGAATTGCTTCTTTAATAGCAAAGTAATGCAAACATAAAATCACCGGGCGAGGTTTCATCTGCACCAAAGGCTTCGGGTGGAGAATTCGGTGAGCTCTTATCTATCATCGGAGGAGCTTCAAGTATCTCACTAAAAAGTGAGTATAACATACTCACAAAAGATATTAGTGGCTCACCGGTTTCCATGTTTTCAGACAAACCCAACATACGTAAATTCATCCTACGACTTCTGCTTTCCAGATCAATCATTTGCTTCTTAATTCTTAATAATTCCAAAGAAACCTCAACAATTTTCTTTTCCATAGTAGATATCTTTAATTCTTGTTCTTTAATCACTTGAATCACTGTCTCTTGTTCTCTTCCGATTCTATTGGTGTCCTTTTTAAGCGTCTGATATTAAAATTCCAGATTCCTCAAAGATTCCTGGACAGCAGAGACAGTTTTTTTCAAGCTTTTCATTAGCATTTGTCAGTTTATCAATCTTAGTGTCCACCATTCCGATCTTGGTGTTAATATCCTGCATCAAAGAAAACATTCTTTCTGAAGTAGAGACTTCCTCTGCCTCCTTTGTTTGTTCAGCTTGGGAAACAATTTTGCCATCTCTTAATTCGATTCCAGTTTAGGTACCAGCCGTCGTAATTAAATCGTAAATCCTTCACTAAAATTAATAAATCTTTGAAGTTTAAGCAAAACTAGCAGTGGAAAGTAAGTTGTAAAAGGAAGGAGTAGCGTCAACATGCATCTTACTCCATGGGCTGCCGAGAGGAGACTCCACTACCTCTCTATATGTCCTATCTATCACCCTGTCAGTCCCCTGTAAGATCCAGAGTTCATCCAGTTCCAGCTCCAACTCCTTAAAGTGGATTGCTAGAAGCTGCAGCTGGATGCACTTCTCACAGGTGTAGTCATCAAGGACACTGGAGGTCTTCCTGTCTTCCCACTTCCTGCAAGAGGAGCATTGTGTCGAAAGGACAGTCTGGTAGGCAGATGGGATGGGGTGGCTTTGTAGGCAAAAAATGAAGTCAAATTCTGAGAAAGAAGTGTCATAAGATCAGAAGATATAGTATCCTTGTGGGCAGAGTTAGGAAACTGCAAGGGTAAAAAGACCTTGATGGGAATTATATACAGGCCCCTGAACAGTAGCCATGATGAAGTAGCTAAATGACAATAGAAGATAGAAAATGCATGTCAAAAGGGCAATGTTACGATAATTAGGGGATTCAATATGCAGGTAGAGTGGGACAATCAGGTTTGTGCTGGATTCCAACAAAAGAGATTTATAGAATGTCTACAACATGGTTTTTTTAGAGCAGCTTGTGGTTGCGCCCAATAGGGGAATGGCAGTTCTCGGTTGGGCATTATGTAATGACACAGGTTTGATTAGGAAGTTTAAGGTAAAGGAATCCTCCGAAGATAGTTATCATAATATGATAGAATTAACTCTGCAGTTTAAGAAGGGCAAGATAACATTGAATATATCAGTTTTACAGTGGAGTAAAGGGAATTAAAGAGGCATGATAGAGGAAATGGCCAAAGTTGATTGAAAGGAAACACTAGCAGAGCTGATGGCAGAAGAGCAATGGCTGGAGTTTCTGGGAGAAATTCAGAGAGCGCAGAAAAGATACATCCAAAGATGAGGAAGTAGTCTAAAAGAAAACTGAGGCAACCTTGGCTGACAAGGGAAGTGAAAGACAGCATGAAAGCAAAAGAGAGAGCATATAACAGCAAAAATTAGAGGGAAGGCAGAGGACTGGAATGTTTTAAAAAAACATCGGAAGGCAACTGGGGAGATTGTCATAGGGGACAAAGAAGTGGTGGAAAACATTAATTAGTATTTTGTGTCAATCTTTACTATAGAAGACACAAGCAGAATGCCAAAGAAGAGAGTGTCAGGAGGTAGAAATGAGTGCGGCAGATTTGCTAGAGCTGTTGGGGAGGGATTAAACTAATGTGGCAGGGGGATGGGAACTGGAGTGATATGGTCGAGGATGGGGCAGTTGGTATACAAGCGTTTGCAATGTGTGGTGAGACTATCAGGAAGGCAAGAAGATGACAGGGCAAAATTGCTGTCAGTGGGATGAGTTGAAGTGAACCATGGAGACAAAATCAAAAAGGGTGATACAGGACTGAAGGTGTTACATTTGAATGTACACAGTATACGGAATAAGGGAGATGATCTTGAAGTAGAGTTAGAGATTGGTGGTGTATGACATTGTGGGCATCACTGTGTTGTAGCTGAAAGAAAGTTATGTTTGGGAGCTTTACATCCAAGGATATACCTTGTATCAACAGGAGAGGCAGGTAGGCAAAGGGGATGGCTTGGCTCTGTTTAAAAAATGAAATGAAATCCTAAAAATAAGGTGACATTGTATCAGAAGATACAGAATCTTTGTGGGCAGAGTTAAGAAACTGCAAGGGTAAAAAGTCCCTTTTTACCTCCTTAGGCCTCCTAACAGTAGCCAGGGTGTGAAATATGAATTACAACAGGAGATAAAATAGGCATGTAGAAAGGTCAATGTTATGTTAGTCATAGGGGATTTCAATTTGCACATGTTTGGGAAAATCAGGTTGGTGTTGGATCCCAAGAGAGAGAATTTGCAGAATGCCTATGAGATGACTTTCCAGAGCAGCTTGTTGTTGAACCCACTGGAGGAAATGTTATTCTGGATTGGAATTTGTGTAATACGCAGGATTTGATTCAGGAGTTTAGGGTAAACGATCCCTCAGGCAGTAGTAATCATTAATGATAGCATTTACCTTACAATTTGAGAGGGAGAAGCTGAAGTTGGATGGATCAGTATGACAATGGAGTAAAGAGGCAGCCATGGCTAAAAAAGGAAGTTAATGCCAACATGAAAGCAAATTAGAGGGCATATAATAGACCAAAAATTAGTGGGAAGTTAGAGGATTTGGGAAGCTTTAAAATACACCAGAAGGCAACTTATAATGGCATAAGGAGAGGAAAAATTGAAACATGAAGTTAAGCTAGCAATAATATCAGAGGATACCAAAAAATCTTTTAGATATATAAGAAATAAAAGAGAGGCAAGAATAGATATTGATGCATTGAAAAATGATGCTGGAGAGGTATTAATGGCAGACAAGGAAATGGCGGATGAACTGAATAAGTATTTTGATTTGTTCTTCACTGTGGAAGACACTAGCAGTTTGCCAGAAGTTTGAGAGTGTCGGGGGCAGAAGTGAGCACAGTGCTATTACTGAGAAGAAGGTGTTTGGGAAGATGAAATGTCTGAAGATAGATCAGTCACCTGGACCATATGGACTGCACTCCAGGTTCTGAAAGAGGTAGCTGAAGAGGCATTAGGAATAATCTTTCACGAATCAATAGTTTCTGGCATGGTGCCAGAGGACTTGAAAATTGCAAATGTCATTCCACACTTCAAGAAGGGAGGGAGGCATAAGAAAGGAAATTTATAGGCCAGTTAGCCTGACCTCAGTGGTTGGGAAGATGTTGGAGTCGACTCTTAAGGATGAGGTCTCAAGGTACTTGGAGGCACATAATGAAATAGTCTGAAGCCAGCATGGCTTCCTGAAGGGAAATTTTGTCAGACATATCTGTTCAAATTCTTGAAGAAATAACTAGCAGTATAGACAAAGGATAATCAGTGGATGTTGTATACTTGGATTTTACGAGGAGCTGCACATGAGACTGTTTAATAAGATCCCATGGTATTATTGGAAAGAGACGAGCATAGATACATGATTGGCAGGAGGCAAAGAGTGAGAATAAAGGGAGACTTTTCTGGCTGGCTGCCAGTGAATGGTGTTGTTCCGCAGGGGTTGATGTTGGGACCACTTCTTTCTACCTTATACGTCAATGATTTGTATAGGAAATTGAAAGCTTTGTGGGCAAGTATGTGGACGATATGAAGATGGGTAGAGGGGCAGATAGTGTTGAGGAAGCAGAGAGTCTGCAGAAGGACAGACAGATTGGGAGAATGAGCAAAGAAGTGGCAGGTGGAATATAGTGTGGGGACATGTGTGGCCATGCACTTTGGTAAAAGGAATAAAGGCGTAGACTTTTTTTAAACAACAAGAAAATTCAAAAATGAGGGGTGCAACAGGACTTGGGAGCTTGTGTGCTGGATTCCTGAAAGGTTGAACCAATCTTCTACCATGCTCATATCTTTTCTCGAATACCATAGGCTTTTATCTTGTGCAGCATCTTGTCAAAAGCCTTCTGAAAATCAATGTAAACAACATCCATTGACTCTCCTTGTTCTCTCCTGCCTGTTATTTCCTCAAAGAATTCCAACAGATTTGTCAGGCAAGATTTCTTTCTCCTTAAGGAAACCATGCTGACTTTGACCTACTTTATCATGTCTCAAAGTAAGACAAAACCTCTTCCTTAATAATGGACTCCAACATCTTCCCGACCAATGAAGCCAGGCTACCTGGCCTATACTGTCCCTTCTTCTGCTTCTTTCCCTTCTTAAAGTATGGAATGAGAATTGCAATTTATCAGTCCTCCAGAACTATTCCAAAATCTAGTAATTGTTGAAAGATTATTACTAGTGCCTCCACAATCTCTTTAGCTACCAATTTCAGAACCCTTGGGTGCAGTCCATCTGGACTAGGTGACTTAGCTACCTCACACTTTTCAGCTTCCTGAGCAATGTCTCCTCAGTTATCACAACTATTCTCACTTTTATCTCCTGACACTCTCAAATTACTAGCATACTGCTTAGCTTCTTTCACAGTGAAGACTGAGCAAAATACTTACTGTTTGTCTGCCATTTTGGTCCCCCTTTACTATCTCTCCAGTGTTATATTCCACTGGTTCAATATCCATTCTCACCTCGTTTATTCTTTACAAATTTGAAAATGCTTTGCATATCTTCCTTTATACTATTGGCTAGCTTACCTTTATATTTAATTTTTCCTCTTGTAATTGTTTATGTCATTACCTTCTGTTAGTTTTTAAAGGCTTCGTAGTTCTCTAACTACCTACTAATTTTTGCTGTATTATGACGTCTCGTCAGCACACTGCCTCATCTTCCCTTTAGAATACTTTATCTTTGGGATGTATTGATCCTGCTCCTTCTGAGTTGCCCCCACAAACTCCAACCATTGATGATGTGCCATCATCCTTGCTAGTGTCCCTTTCCAATCAACTTTGGCCAGCTAGCCTTTTTATGCCTCTGTAATTTCAGTTACTCACCTGTAATAGTGATACTGTAGCGGTGTGCTACATGCAGCGCTGAAATAACGACATGTAGTCGGTGAGCTGCAGTTGCAAAAGAGGTTTATTCAAACTTCGCAGCCTCACTTTAAAGCCTTCCTGTTCCCGCCCTTCCCGGGCGGGAATGCATATTCACACTCCCGTCCCACGCGCGGGCTTTTCCCCTTGCTGGTGAAACAGGCTTGGCGCCCTCTTTGGGACTGGCCTCAATACCGGCGCGCGCCACTTTGTGAGCCAGTTCGAGTGCACTGGGAAGTGGGTCACCACATAACCCCCCCCCCCCCAGAACCGGCGATACACCCCCCAATGTCCTCAGTCTGGGTCGGACTTTGTTTGGGAAGTCTGCCTCTGCGTCGCGGTGCCTGAATCTCGACCGGCTGCACCAAGTCCACATGGGCCAGTTTGAGTCGATCCACTGTGAAAACCTCCTCTTTCCCCCCAATGTCCAGCACGAATGTGGACCCGTTGTCTCTGATTACCGTAAACGGCCCCTCGTAGGGCTGCTGTAGCGGTGCCCGATGTCCGCCCCGTCGTACAAAAACGAACTTACAGTTTTGCAGGTCGGGTTCTGCCCATGCTGTGAAGTGAATATGGGGGCCAGGTTACCGAGCCTCTCGCGTAGTCTGTCCAGGACTGCTGCAGGTTCTTCCTCTTGCCCCCTTGGGGCTGGTATGAATTCTCCTGGGTCGACCAGGGGTGCGCCGTACACCAACTCGGCCGACGAGGTGTGCAGATCCTCTTTGGGCGCCGTGCGGATTCCGAGCAGGACCCAGGGAAGCTCGTCCACCAGTTAGGCCCTTTGAGGCGGGCCATGAGAGCCGACTTCAGGTGACGGTGGAAACGCTCCACTAGTCCGTTCAACTGTGGGTGGTAGGCAGTTGTGTGGTGCAGCTGTGTCCCCAAAAGGCTGGCCATAGCTGACCACAGGCTGGAAGTGAACTGGGCGCCTCTGTCGGAGGTAATGTGGGCCGGTACACCAAAGTGAGATACCCAGGTTGCAATCAGTGCTCGGGCGCAGGATTCGGAGGTGGTGTCGGTGAGAGGGAACGCCTCTGGCCATCTTGTGAACCTGTCCACGATAGTCAGGAGGTGCCGCGCTCCTCGCGACACTGGCAGGGGGCCCACAATATCCACATGAATGTGGTCGAAACGCCGGCGGGTGGGGTGGAACTGCTGCAGCAGGGCTTTGGTGTGCCGCTGCACCTTGGCCGTTTGGCAGTGCATGCACGTTTTGGCCCATTCACTGACCTGCTTGCGGAGTCCGTGCCAAACGAACCTGTTGACTACCATCCGGACGGTTGACCTGATGGAGGGGGTGAGCTAAGTTGTGAATGGAGTCGAAAACGCGCCGCCGCCAGGGACGATGGGGCGGGGGTTGGCCGGTGGTGACGTCACAGAGTAGGGTCCTCTCACCTGGGCCTACGGGGAGGTCCTGGAGTTGCAAACCGGAGACTGTGGTTCTGTAACAAGGGATCTCCTCGTCTGCCTGCTGCGCCTCCACCAGCGCTTCATAGTCTACCCCCTGGGACAGGGCTTGGATGTTAGGTCTGGAGAGAGTGTCCGCCACGACATTGTCCTTTCCCGAGACATGCCGGACATCCGTCGTGTATTCGGAGACATAGGACAGATGTCGCTGCTGGTGGGATGACCAGGGGTCGGATGTTTTCGTGAACGCAAAGGTAAGCGGTTTGTGGTCTGTGAACGCGGTGAAGGGCCTACCTTCTAAGAAGTACCTGAAATGCCGGATTGCCAGGTATAGTGCCAACAGTTCCCGGTCGAAAGCACTGTATTTGAGCTCGGGTGGTCATAGGTGTTTGCTGAAAAACGTCAGGGATTGCCAGCGACCCTTGATGAGTTGTTCCAGCACTCCACCGACTGCCGTGTTAGATGCGTCTACTGTGAGGGCAGTAGGGACGTCCGTTTTGGGGTGCACTAGCATCGCGGCATTTGCCAAGGCTTCTTTGGTTTTAATGAAAGCGGCGGCGGACTCCTTGTCCCAGGTAATGTCCTTGCCCTTACCCGACATCAGGGCGAACAGGGGGCACATGATTCGGGCTGCTGAAGGGAGGAAGTGGAGGTAGAAATTCACCATACCCACGAATTCCTGAAGGCCTTTGATTGTGTTGGGTCGGGGGAAATGGTGGACTGCGTCTACCTTGGCGGGCAGAGGGGTTGCCCCTGTTCAGTAATCCTGTGGCCCAGGAAGTCGATGGTGTCGAGCCCGAACTGCCATTTGGCCGGGTTGATTGTTAGGCGGTATTCACTCAGTCGGGCGTAGAGTTGACGGAGGTGGGACAGATGCTCCTGACGACTACTGCTGGCTATGAGGATGTTATCCAAATAGATGAAAGCAAGGTCCAGGTCGTGTCCCACCACGTCCATTAACCGCGGAAACGTCTGTGCGGCATTCTTTAGGCCGAACGGCATGCGGAGGAACTCGAAAAGGTTGAACGGGGTGATGAGTGCCATTTTGGGGACATCGTCTGGATGCATCGGGATTTGATGATATCCCTTGAGGAGGTCTACCTTGAAGAAGATCCGTGCACCGTGCAGGTTTGCTGCAAAGTCCTGAATGTGCGGTACAGGGTAGCGGTCCGGTGTTGTACCCTCATTCAGCCTGCAGTAGTCGCCGCATGGTCTCCAGCCCCCTGTTACTTTGGGCACCATGTGCAGGGGGGAGGCCCATGGGCTGTCGGACCACCGTATGATCCCCAATTCCTCCATCCTCTTGAACTCCTCCATCGCCAGTCGGAGCTTGTCCGGGGGAAGCCTTCGAGCACGGGCGTGGAGGGGTGGTCCTTGTGTCAGGATGTGGTGCTGTACGCCGTGTCTGGGCATGGCTGCCGTGAACTGCGGTGCCAGAACCGATGGGAGATCCACCAGGACTCTGGTGAAGTCGTTGTCGGACAGCGTGATGGAGTCTAGGTGTGGGGCCGGCAACTGGGCTTCACCCAGGGAGAACGTTTGAAAGGTCTCGGCATGGACCAGTCTCTTCCTTGGCGGGTCGACCAGTAGGCTGTGAGCTCACAAAAAATCCGCTCCCAGGAGTGGTTGGGCTACGGCAGGCAGTGTGAAGCCCCATGTGAACCGGCTGGAGCCGAACTGTAGCCGCACCGTACGGGTGCTGTAGGTCCTTACTGTGCTGCCGTTCGTGGCCCTCAGGGTGGGACCCGGTTCTCTGTTGTGGGTGTTGTAACTCGTCGGAGGTAAGACGCTGATCTCGGCTCCGGTGTCGACCAAAAAGCGGCGTCCTGACTGCTTGTCCCAGACATACAGGAGGCTATCCCGATGGCCAGCTGCCATAGCCATCAGCGGCGGCTGGCCCTGGCATTTCCTGGGAACTTGCAGGGCAGGCTACAGCGGCGGGCTTCTGCGCCCCACCACTGGTGGTAGAAGCACCATTGTTCGTTGGTCTCCTCACCCCTGCCTCTGGGGTTAGTGGGCTCTGCGGCCGGGCCTGGTCTGGTCTGCTGCTGGGAGCGTGGCCTGGTGATCTGTGCGACGGACGCCCCACTCTCCTTCTTGGCTTTCCACGGTACGTCTGCCTGGGCCGCCACCTTCCGGGGGTCGCTGAAATCCACGTCGGACAGCAGCAGGCGTATGTCCTCGGGCAGCTGCTCCAGGAACGCCTGCTCAAACATGAGGCAGGGCTTGTATCCTCCGGCCAGGGATAGCATCTCGTTTATCAAAGCTGACGGTGGCCTGTCTTCCAAACCATCCAGGTGCATTAAGCGGGCAGCTCGCTCGCGCCATGAGAGTCCGAAAGTCCTTATGAGCAGGGCTTTGAATTCTGTGTATTTGCCAACCTCTGAGGGCGACTGTATGAACTCCTCAACCTGGGCGGCTGTCTCCTGGTCGAGGGAGCGCACCACGTAATAGTAACTTGTGGCATCCGAGGTTATCTGCCGAATGTGGAATTGGGCTTCTGCTTGCTGGAACCATAGGTGAGGTCGGAGCGTCCAGAAGCTTGGCAGTTTTAACGGAACTGCATGAACAGATGCGGCGTCATTCATCTCCAGTCCAAATATCGTTTGGGCCATCAAGGTCACCAATTGCAGCGGTGTGCTACACACAGCGCTGAAATAACGACACATAGTCAGTGAGCTGCAGTTGCAAAAGAGGTTTATTCAAACTTCGCGGCCTCGCTTTAAAGCCTTCCTGTTCCTGCCCTCCCCAGGCGGGAATGCTGTAGTGGGCGCATATTCACAGTCCTGTCCCACGCGCGGGCTTTTCCCCTTGCTGGTGTAGCAGGCTTGGCGCCCTCTTTGGGACCGGCCTCAATGCCGGCGCATGCCACTTTGTGAGCCGGTTCGTGTGCGCTGGGAAGTAGGTCGCCACAATACTTCTGACTTTATCTTCTCCCCCTCAAACTGTCGGGTGAATTCTATCATTATGATCAGTGCCTCCAATGGGTTCCTTTACTGAAAGCTCCCCAATCAAATCTGGTTCATTACATAACAACCAATCTAGAATTGCCTTTCCCTAGTGGGTCCAAACACAAGCTGCTCTAAAAATTAATCTCTTATGCATTCTTCAAATTCTCTCTTGGATGTGTATCCTTGGATATCTGTAACCCCTAACACCTCTATGTATTTGTAACTTTTGTAAAATGTAATGTGACAAAATGGAACCTACAAAATCCCAGAGTGCTTTGCTGGTTTGTATGGAGGTTTAGAGGTAGCTGTGTGTGTTTTACGACAGGAGATGTGTGTTTTTATGGCAGTGGGGGAGGATTTTTTGACAACTGAGGAAAACAGTATGCAGCTTCTGAAGAACAAATGTCAGAAAGAGATAAAGATGCAGATAATGGAGAAATGTTATGGAATGGAATTTATTACTGTTTTCTGTAAAAAGTATTAAAGTAGTTTGTTTTGAGCTATAAAATTGAAGCTCTATCCAGATGATAACTTGCAAATCTTTCCTTGCAAGTAAAATAATAAAGATGCTATAATTTGATCAACTCTGAATTTGTTGTAGTTTGTTTCTCTGCTAGAAGACCTGGTTGAACAGTACATGACAGAATTTGAAGGTCCACCTCAGATTTGCCTGTCCAGGTGCGATAGCGACACGGTAAATTCCAAGGACAGAATTGCCTAGGGGAAACTCTTCAGGAGTAGCAATTGCCGAAGAAAAAGTAGGTTTCCTTTGCTTCTGTAAATCTTTTACTCCTGGCAGTTAGACTTCAGTTTTGTCTCGCTTTCACCCTATGCACTGCGATCAATACCATAGTCTTGAGTGGATCAGTTTCTCTCGACATGATGACAGAAACTTTGAGTAAAAAAAGGTGTTCTTTTTAAATCTACCTGGGGTCTGGGATGTGTGAAAGAGATGTGCACAAACATATTGGATGGTTCTCTGTCGGGGACACTTATATAGTTCGACCCAGCATCAAGGATGCGTGGAATTTTACTGAGGCAATATAAGAAAAAAAAATTAGTAAACCACCCAATAACGACACGGGGCACCGGAACTAAATACTGAAATTTATTAAACCCTACAGGACGCTCTGGTGAAAACTAGTATGTTCATAGAATATTGAAAACATAAACAGAACAAAATAAGGATGATGGGGCAGGCTGCGTCTTTCCTTCATCCAGAAAGAGAAATCAGCATGTGAAAAGAAAGGTAATAATGGAAATTATACAAAGTGTTTGAAGCAGATACAAACCTGCAGAGCCAACTTGCTGCACAGAGAGGAATATGTGCTTTTGGATCTGAAAGAGGGGAAGAAGATGAATATGGAAATATAGTTTGAAATGATTTAGCAGATAAGGTGACCAGATATAGTTATGATGAGGAGCCTCCACCTGAGGATCTCCCAACCAATGTAAAATGTACAACCAAAAAGAACCTGTGCCACCAATGGCACAAATGCCCCCCCCCCCACCCCAGTTATTATCAGAGAGGGGGAGCCAGGGCTGGAAATTAAAACCAAAAATATAACACACACTACCCTGCTTGGGCTACCGCAGTTGAGTGATATAGTTAAGGATATCAGGGCATATGTGCCTGGGGATGATTCTGGAGAGCCATTCCAAGTAATTAGTTACCAGAGAGAAATTCAGAGACTAGATGATAAAACGAGGCAAGGAGATTGATTATAATGTGCTTGCATCTGAACAATCACTCCACTTTACTGGAAACACAGTGACATGCTAAGGGAATAAATGAAGAATTAAAGAATGCAATACTAACTGTGTAATAACAATGGGGATCCAAATAGATGAGTTACATAAATGTTACCAGAGGAAAGGAGAACACCCCATTGCATTTGCATCCCATTTGTGGATGGTGTTCCAAGCGGTGTATGCATCAATACTAGATCAAGATCATTTAGAGCCAGAACCCACAAATAGATGGTTAAGAATATTAATGTCTGACAGCACCGAAGAATCTAGAAAGATGTTGGAACTGTTTGATCCCAGTGACAGGGCACATACTGAGTCGTGGATGTTTAGGAAAATGATTAGAGCATGGGAGAAGGAAGTGCAAGAGTTAGATTGCAACTTTAAGAATACTCCAGAAGCAATGAAGTGTTTTCCCTTCAAGAAAATATACGGGATATTGTGGAGAATGCAGATCAGGACAAAAACTAGAATAGAGATTGCAGAAGGGTAGTAACACCATACTGGAATGTACCTTCACCCAATCAGGGAAGCTGTTGTTGGAGGCAGTACAGCGCTCAAATCTGCTGTTTCAGCTATGGTAATGTGCCCAGAACTCGACAGCAAACAGTTCCTATAATTTAAGTCCAAAAAAATGATAGATTTAAATTCAGAAGAGTCAGAATATGTTGGAATTTGGTTAATGTGAGGATTTCATGCTTTGAACTTGTTGAATGTTGTTTATATTTGAATCCCTGCACCCTGCTCCAATTCCTCAGCCACACATTTATCCTCCACCTCATTCTATTCCTATACTCACTGTCACATGGCACAGGCAGTAATCCTGAGATTACTACCTTTGAGGTCCTGCTTCTCAGCTTCATTCATAACTCCCTGTAGTCTGTTCTCAGGACGTCCTCCCTTTTCCTACCTATGTCATTGGTACCAATATGTACCACGACCTCTGGTTGTTCACCTTCCCACTTCAGGATATCGTGGAGGTGATCAGAAACATCCCAGACCCTGGCACCTGGGAGGCAAACTACCATCCGTGTTTCTTTCCTGCGTCCACAGAATCACCTGTCTGATCCCCTAACTGTAGAGTGCCCTATCACTACTGCTTTCCTCTTCCCTTCCCCACTCTTCTGAGCCACAGGGTCAGACTCTGTGCCAGAGGCACGGCCACTGCCGCTTCCCCCAGGTAGGCTGTCCCCGCCCCCCAACAGTACTCAAGCAGGAGTACTTACTGTCAAGGGGTACAGACACTGGGGTACTCTCTAGTACTTGATTCTTCCCCTTCCCCCTCCTGACTGTGACCCACCTGTCTGTCTCCCATGGCCCTGGTGTGACCACCTGCCTATAACTCCTTTCTATCACCTCCTCACTCTCCCTGACCAGGTGAAGGTCATCGAGCTGCATCTCCAGTTCCCGAACTCGGTCCCTCAGAAGCTGCAGCTCGACACACCTGGTGCAGATATGGCCGTCTGGGAGACTGGGAGTCTCCAGGACCCCCCACATATGACACCAAGCTCAGAAAACTGGCCTCATACACATATTTCCTCCTTTCCACAATAACACAGTGAAACCTACCTCGTTACTGCCTCGTCTCGTTACTGCCTAAGCCTGTTGAGCCAAAGCCCTATCACTCTTCTGCCCGCTGGATATGACGACCGTCTTTTTAAACCTTTCGCGCGCTACTGGCTGATGTCACGCACCTGCTCAGTCTCGCCTCCTTTTTACCCCGAGTAGTAAAAACCTCCCTTCGCTCCGGAAAATCAGCCGTTCGCTCGCAGTCTTCTTGCTCCAAATCCATTCTAAAGTATTCTAAAGGAAAGGTGAGGCAACTGTGGCTGACAAGGGAAGTTTTACGTGGTCCATGTAGGGACCAATGACGTAGGTAGGAAGAGTGAGGAGGTCCTGAAAGGTGAGTTTAGGGAGCTAGGCACCAAGTTAAAGGACAAGACCTCCAGGATAGCAATCTCAGGATTGCTACCAGTGCCACGTGCAGGTGGGTTTAGAAATAGTAAGATAGTGCAGATCAACACGTGGCTGAAGACATGGTGCAGGAGGGAGGGCTTCAGATTTATAGATAATTGGGCAGTTTCCCAGGGAAGGTGGGACCTGTTCTGGTGGGACAGTTTACATCTAAACTGGAGGGGGACAAATATTCTTGCAGGTAGGTTTGCTAGAGAGGCTCCAGTGGATTTAAACTAGATACAAGGGGGGAGGGGGACCAGAGTGTATGGGAGAAGGAAGAAAAAGAAGACAGTAAAGTTCTTTGTACTGTTAGAGATAATCAGAGAGGAAGAGGTGGAGAATTTCTTAAATGCATTTATTTTAATGCTAGTAGCATTGTAAGAAAGGTGGATGAGCTTAGAGCATGGATTGATACCTGGAAATATGATGTTGTAGCTATTAGTGAAACATGGTTGCAGGAGGGGTGTGATTAGCAACTAAATATTCCTGGATTTCGTTGCTTCAGGTGTGATAGAATCGGAGGGACAAGAGGGGGAGGTGTTGCGTTGCTTGTCAGAGAAAATATTACAGCGGTGCTCTGGCAGGATAGATTAGAGGGCTCGTCTAGGGAGACTATTTGGGTGGAATTGAGGAATGGGCAAGGTGTAGTAACACTTATAGGGGTGTATTATAGACCACCTAATGGGGAGCGAGAATTGGAGGAGCAAATTTGCAAGGAGATAGCAGATATTTGTAGTAAGCACGGGGTTGTGATTGTGGGAGATTTTAATTTTCCACACATAGACTGGGAAGCCCATACTGTAAAAGGGCTGGATGGTTTGGAGTTTGTGAAATATGTGCAGGATAGTTTTTTGCAGCAATACATATAGGTACCAACTAGAGAAGAGGCAGTGTTGGATCTTCTGTTAGGGAATGAAATAGGTCAGGTGGCGGAGGTATGTGTTGGTGAGCACTTCGGGTCCAGTGATCACAATGCCATTAGTTTCAATATAATTATGGAGACGGATCGGACTGGACTCAGGATTGAGATTTTTGATTGGAGAAAGGCTAACTTTGAGGAGATGCGAAAGGATTTAGAAGGAGTGGATTGGGACGATTTGTTTTATGGGAAGGATGTAATAGAGAAATGGAAGTCATTTAAAGGTGAAATTTTGAGGGTACAGAATCTTTATGTTCCTGTTAGGTTGAAAGGAAAGGTTAAACGTTTGAGAGAGCCATGGTTTTCAAGGGATATTGGAAACTTGGTTAGGAAAAAGAGAGATATCTACAATGAATATAGGCAGCATGGAGTAAATGAGGTGCTCGAGGAATATAAAGAATGTAAGAAGAATCTTAAGAAAGAAATTACAAAAGCTAAAAGAAGATATGAGGTTGCTTTGGCAAGTAAGGTGAAAATAAATCCGAAGGGTTTCTACAGTTATATTAATAGCAAAAGGATAGTGAGGGTTAAAATTGGTCCCTTAGAAAATCAGAGTGGACAGCTATGTGTGGAGCCAAAAGAGATGGGGGAGATTTTGAACAATTTCTTTTCTTTGGTATTCACTAAGGAGAAGGATATTGAATTGTGTAAGGTAAGGGAAACAAGTAGGGAAGTTGTAGAAACTATGACGATTAAAGAAGAGGAAGTACTGGCGCTTTTAAGGAATATAAAAGTGGATAAATCTCCGGGTCCTGACAGGATATTCCCTAGGACCTTGAGGGAGGTTAGTGTAGAAATAGCAGGAGCTCTGACAGAATTATTTCAAATGTCATTAGAAATGGGGATGGTGCCGGAGGATTGGCATATTGCTCATGTGGTTCCATTGTTTAAAAAGGGTTCTAAGAGTAGACCTAGCAATTATAGGCCTGTCAGTTTGATGTCAATGGTGGGTAAATTAATGGAAAGTATTCCTAGAGATGGTATATATAATTATCTGGATAGACAGGGTCTGATTAGGAACAGTCAACATGGATTTGTGCGTGGAAGGTCATGTTTGACAAATCTTATTAAATTTTTTGAAGAGGTTATGAGGAAAGTTGATGAGGGTAAAGCAGTGGATGTTGTCTATATGGACTTCAGTAAGGCCTTTGACAAGGTTCCGCACGGAAGGTTAGTTAGGAAGGTTCAATCATTAGGTATTAATATTGAAGTAGTAAAATGGATTCAACAGTGGCTGGATGGGAGATGCCAGAGAGTAGTGGTGGATAACTGTTTGTCAGGTGACTAGTGGTGTGCCTCAGGGATCTGTACTGGGTCCAATGTTGATCCATTAATGATCTGGAGGATGGGGTGGTAAATTGGATTAGTAAGTATGCAGATGATACTAAGATAGGTGGTATTGTGGATAATGAAGTAGGTTTTCAAAGCTTGCAGAGAGATTTAGGCCAGTTAGAAGAGTGGGCTGAACGATGGCAGATGGAGTTTAATGTTGATAAGTGTGAAGTGATACACTTAGGTAGGAATAATCCAAATAGGACATACATGGTAAATGGTAGGGCATTGAAGAATGCAGTAGAACAGAGTGATCTAGGAATAATGGTGCATAGTTCCCTGAAGGTGGAATCTCATGTGGATAGGGTGGTGAAGAAAGCTTTTGGTATGTTGGCCTTTATAAATCAGAGCATTGAGTATAGGAGTTGGGATGTAATGTTAAAATTGTACAAGGCATTGGTAAGGCCGAATTTGGAGTATTGTGTAAAGTAGAAATAATGTATGTACAGTGTAGTTTCACTAATCGGAATCGGGAAGACAGCGAGCACACTGATGATGGTGTATTAGGCTGAGTTGTCGGAGGTTGGGGTGGTGGGAGGTAGAGGAGTCTGGGGTGTCATCTCATCGTTGTCTGTTTCCATCAGGGTAGGCAGGTCATCTTCTATGTCTGTCTGCCTCGATGTCGAAGGTTGAGGTTCGTCTTCTGCTGTGGCTGATGTGGAAGGCTTGAAAAACAACAGTATGCTTGACTGCTTAGCCTCACACATTTTTCTATCATACAGTTCTTTGTAAGCACTCAAACCATCCTGCAAATATGACCTAAACATACGTACCCTTTCAAAATTAAAGTTGTACTTTTCTGCAATCATTGCAGCATTGTCAATTGCAGCGAAAATCTCACACAGTTGCTTCACGTTCAGTTCCTGGATGACTTCACTTTCAGGCCATTTGCTACTGCGTTTGGTTTTGATTGTTATCCTTTCCTCTTCCATTTGCATCAGCTCTTCATCTGTCAGTTCTTGGTCATGGGATGCCAAAACCTCTTAAAAATCATCTTCATCAACTTCCACAGGCCAAACTTACTTTGTCCTTACTTCGTTCGCCATGATCAAAATGCTGAATTAAGTCTAGTTTTATGCTAAGTGTAACACCCTTATGAGCTCTTTTAGGCTTTTCCGATACCTTAGAACTCATCTTGCTAACAGATGCACAAAATAAATCGACATAAAGCACAGATGCTCACAGGCACGTGTTTAAGCAATGCCGGCTAGAATGCAGTTCCGGGTGAGGAGCTTGGCTGCTCAGCGCACGCGCTGACTTTTTTCGTAACAGTGAAAACACCTTCTGTTAGCGAAAACTGGTAACTAATGTAGTTCTTTTGTAACAGCGAAGTGTCGTAAAGCGAACGTTTGAAAAATGGTGGACACCTGTATTACTAAGCGGAGGAAAAGAAACTAACGAGGATTCCCTCAGTAACTGATTTACATGATATTTTAAAGGTCTGATGAGGTGGTTAGCTATTGCTTAATGTGATCCTTCTGTAATTCAGCATGTTCACTAATACAGCATTCCTCAGGTCCCAATGTTGCCGGATTGTAGAAGGTCGACCTATATATAGCTAGGGTGCCTAAGACTTGATTAGTACTGTATTTGTCAATGCAGAGTGAGAGCAAGTTTGTCAATCTGGTGGGAGCAAAGAATGTTGGGAATGGTGAGAGTGGATGTGTGTGGGACAGGTGGCAAAGAAGGAGTTCCAGAGATAGGCGGGTGGGGTAGCATGGTGCAGACACACCCAGCCCTGAGACACCAGGCAAGGTAATTTGAATCCAAAAAATAGGTTTATTGATCATTACAGAATATCTCCTCTGGTGCTTCCCACTCCCTTCCCTCTCCCTTTCCCTTTTCCCAACCATGAATCCCCTCTCCCAATACCCTTCTTACACTCAGTCCAGAATAGAGACCCGTATCAGAATCAGATTTATCGTCACCCACATATGTCATGAAATTTGTGTTTTTTTGCGGCAGTAGCACAGTGCAATGCATAAAATTACTACAGTACTGTGCAAAGGTCTAAGGCACCATAGCTATATATATATGTACACACACACACACACACATATATACATATATATGTGTGTGTGTGTGTCTAAGATTTTTGCACAGTATTGTTTATAAAAAAATAAAAGAGAGGCATGGGTGGATATCGGACCACTGGAATATGACACTGGCGAGATAGGGTAGTAATGGGGAACCAGGAAAATGCAGATGAACAAAAAGTATTTTGCCCAGTCTTCACTCTGAAGATGAACTTAATTTTTTTTTCAGTCTTCACTGTAGAAGACACTAGCAGTATGCCAAAAATATGAGAGTCAGGGAGCAGAAGTGACTGTAGTTGCTATTGCTATTACTAGGGAGAAGGTGCTCGGAAAGCTAAAAGGTCTGAAGGTAGATAAGTCACCTGGACCAGATGGACTACACCCCAAGGCTTTGAAATAGGTAGCTGAAGAGATTGTGGAGGCATTAGTAATGATCTTTTGAGAATCATTAAATCTTGGAATAATTCTGGAGGACTGGAAAATTGCAAATGTCATTCCACACTTGAAAAAGGTAGAAGAAGGGAAATTGTAGACAAGGTAGTGTGACTGGGAAGATGTTGGAGCCTATTATTAAGGATGAGGTTTTGGGGTACTTTGAGGCACTTGATGAAGAAGGCCAAAGTCAGCCTGACAAATCTTTTGGGATTCTTTGAGGAAATAACAGGCAGGAGTTAGAGAGTCATAGAATCATAGAAAACTACGCTGAACTGTTTAAAATAGCCTACTCCCATCTACCTGTACCGAGACCATAGCCATCCACACCCCTACCATCAACTTCTCTATGCAAACTTCTCTTAAACATTGAAATTGAGCTCACATGCACCACTTGCACTGGCAGCTCATTTCACACTCTCACTAGTTTCCCTTCATGTTCCCCTTAAACATGTCACTTTTCACCCTTAACCCATGACCTCGAGTTGTAGTCCCACCCAACTTCAGTGGAAAAAGCCTGCTTGCATCTATCTTATCTATGCCCTTCATAATTTTGTATATCTCTATCAAATCTCTCTCAACCTTCTACGTTCCAAAGAATAAAGTCCTAACCTATTCAATCTTTCCTGATAACTTAGGTCCTTCAGTCCTAGCAACATCTTTGTAAATTTTCTCTGTACTTTCTCAACCTTGTTTACATCATTCCTGTGGGTAGATGATCAAAACTGCACACGATACTCCAAATTGGGGCCCTACCAACATCTTATACAGCTTCAACATAAAATCCCATCACCTGTACTCAATATTTTGATTTATGAAGGCCAATATGTCAAAAGCTTTCTTTATGACCCTATCTACCTGTGCCGCCACTTTGATTGAATTATGGGCATGTATTCCCAGATCCATTTTTCCTACAACACTCCTCAGTGTCTGCCCGTTCACTGTGTAAAGCCTACTCTTGTCTTTCCAAAGTGCAGAACCTCACACTTGTCTGCATTAAATTGCATCTGCCATTTCTCAGCCCATTTTTCCATCTGGTCCAGATCTCACTGCAAGCCATGATAGCCTTCCTCGCTGTCCACTACATCCCCAATCTTGGTTTCATCCACAGATTTGCTGATTCAATTAACCACATTATCATCCAGATCGTTGATAGAGATGACAAACAAGAACAGACCCAGCACCGATCCCTGTGGCACACCACTTGTCATAGGCTTCCAGTCAGAGAGGCAACCATCTACTACCACTCTCTGACTTCTCCCACAAAGCCAATGCCTAATCCAATTTGTTACCTCATCTTGAATGCCGAGTGACTGAACCTTCTTGAGCAACCTCCCATGCGGGACCTTGTCAAATGCTTTGCTGAAATCCCTGTAGATAACATTCACTGCCTTGCCTCCACCAACTTTCATGGTTACTTACTCAAAAAGCTCTAAAAGATTGGTTTGACCTGACTTGTCATGCACAAAGCTATTGTGACTATCCCTAATCAGTCGATATTTATCCAAATACTCATATATCCTGTCCCTTAGAATATCAATCAATAACTTTCTCACTGCTGATGTCAGGCTGTAGAGGATTTTGGCTAACCGGGTCAGGTTAGTGACCTTTGTGAGACTATAGAATTGTATGTCTGTATAGTTTAATGCCTCGATCAGCAGAAAATTGTGGTGTTGCCCTCTGGCCTTCTGCTGGACCAGTGAGGTTATCTTTGGTATTGTCCTTTAGCCTACTACTGTAGACATAAGACTGTGTGCTGTTGACCTCTAGCCTACAGCTGTAGACCATGAGGTGACATGACTTAGGTGTCTTTCCCTCTAGCTTCCTTAGAATGATACCAAATATAGCAATGTTGGTACCTCCTACCTGATGGTAACAGTGAGATTGAGACATCGCTCCCTAAAGATGTCCTGGGTGCTTCGACGTGACAAACAGGATTTCCCGATGGCCACCCATTTCAATTCTACTTCCCATTCCCATTCTGACATGTCAGTCCATGGCCTCCTCTACTGCCACGATGAAGCCACACTCAGGTTGGAGGAGCGTATACTCTGTCTGGGTTGCCTCCAATCTGATGGCATGAACATCAATTTCTCAAACTTCCAGTCAGGATCTAACCTAGTCCCAACATATCGATGTAGTTATAAAGAAGGCAAGGTGGCAGCTATACTTTATTGGGAGTTTGAGGAGATTTGGCATGTCAACAAATACACTCATAAACTAATACAGTTGTACCATGGAGAATGTTCTGACAGGCTGCATCACTGTCTGGTACAGAGGAACTACTGCACGGGACCAAAAGAAGCTGCAGAAGGTTGTAAATTTAGTCAGCTTCATCTTGTGTACTAGCTTACAAAGTACCCAGGAGATCTTCAGGGAGCAGTGTCTCAGAAAGCCAGTGTCCTTTATTATTAAGAGCCTCCAGCACCCAGGGCATGCCCTTTTCCCACTGTTACCAACAGGTAGGAGGTACAGAAGCCTGAAGGCACACATTCAGTGATTCAGGAACAGATTCTTCCCCTCTGCCATCAGATTCCTAAATGGACATTGAATCTTTGGACACTACCTCACTTATTTTCAATATACAGTATTTCTGTTATTGCACATTTTTTAATCTATTCAATATACGTAATTGATTTACTTGTTTATTTATTTTTTTATTTTATTTACTACTATGATTATTATTATTATTTTTCTCTCTGCTAGATTGTGTATTGCATTGAACTGCTGCTCCTAAGTTAACAAATTTCATGTCACATGCCGGTGATAATAAACCTGATTCTAATTATCCCCGTCCTCTCTTTCACCATTCCCCATTCTTGTTTCCCTCTCAGACCTTCTCTTCTTGCCTGCCCATCACCTCCCACTGGTGCTCCTCTTTCTTCCATGGTCTTCTGTCCACTCCTATCAGACTCCCATTTCTCAAACCCTTTATCACTTCCACCAATCAACTTTCTAGCTCTTTACTTCACCCCCTCCCCCTCTCCTGGTTTCACCTATCACCTGCTATCTTTTACTTCTTCCTCCCCTGCCCCACCTCCTTATTCTGACTTCCTTCCTCTTCCTTTCCAGTCCTGATGAAAGGCCTTGGCCGGAAACATCAGCTGTTTATTTCCATACGTACTCGATGCTGCCTGACCTGCTGATTGTGTGTATTGCTCTAGATTTCTAGCATCTGCAGTACCTCATGTCTATTCTTTCTTGAGTGTTCTCTTGCATTTCTTATACTCCATAAGCACCTCATTTTGTTCCTACCTGTCGATACCTGCTATGTACCTCCTTTTTTTCGTAACCAGGGCCTCAGTATCTCTTCAAAATGAAAGTTCCCTAAACCTGTTATCTTTACTTTTTATTCTGACAGGCACCTACAAGCTTTGTACTCTCAAAATTCTACTTTTGAAGGCTTCCCACTTTCCAAGTGCACCTTTGCCAGAAAACAACCTGTCCTAATCAACACTTGCCATATCCTTTCTGATACCATTAACATTGGCCTTACTCCAATTTAGAATTCCAAGCTGAGGACTAGACCTATCCTCTTCCATAATTACCTTGAAACTAATGGCACTGTGGTCACTGGATGCAGAGTGTTCCTCTACACACACTTCTGTCACCTGCCCTGCCTCTTCCCCAACAGCAGGTCAAGTATTGCACACTCTTTCACTGGGACTTCTATATACCAATTAAGAAAACTTTCCTGAACACATTTGACAAACTCTATCCCATCTTGACCTTTTACAGTATGGGAGTCCCATTCAATACGTGGAAAGTTAAAAGCACCTACTATAACAGCCTCATGTTTCTTGCAACATTCTACAATTTGTTCCTCTAAATCCTGTGGACTTTTGGGGGTCTGTAATATAGCCCCGTTAATGTGGTCATACCTTTCCTATTCCTCAGATCCATCCATAATGCCTCACTAGTCGTGTTCCCCAGTCTGTTCTGACTGAGCACCGCCGTGACATTTTCCCTGACTATTAACGCCATCCTCCTTCTTTAATCCCTCATGTTTCATGTGCAAAACAACAGAACCCCAGAACATTGAGCTGCCAGTCCTGCCCCTCCTGCAACCAAGACTCACTAATGGCTACAACATCATAATTCCATGTATTAATCCATGCCTGAGCTCATCTGCCTTTCCTACAAAAAGCAAAGGAGAGAACATGGAGAGTCTGATTTTCAGAAGGCCTTTGACAAGGTGCCACACACGAGGCCGTTAAAGAAGATAAGATCCCATCGTATTGTAGGAAAGATACTGGCATGGGTAGAAGATCGGCTGACTGGCAGGAGGCAATGTGTGGGAATTAATGGGGTCTTTTCTGGTTGGCTACAGGTGACTAGTGGTGGTCCACAGTGGTAGTTATTGGGACCACCTCTTTTCACTTACTTGGCAACAATTTGGATGATGGAATTGATGGCATTGTGGCCAAATTTGTAGACAATACAAAGATAAGTGAAGGGGTAGGTAGTGTTGAGGAAGCAGAGAGTTTGCAGAAGAACTTAGAATGGGAGAATGAGCAAAGAAGTGGTAAGTGGAGTATAGTGTAGGGGAGTGTGTGGTCAGGCACTTTATTAGAAGGAATAAAAGTGTAGACTACTTCCTAAACTGGGAGGCAATTCAAAAATCAGAGGTACAAGGTGTCTTGGGAGCCCTTGTGCAGGATTCCCTAAAGGTTAACTTGCAGATTGAGTCAGTGGTAAGAGCGCTAAATGCAATGTTAGCATTCATTTCGAGACGATTAGAACGTAAGAGCAAGAATATAATGCTGAGGTTGTATAAGATATTGGTTAGACTGCGCTTGGAGTATAGTGAGCAGTTTTGGGCCACATATTTACAAAAAGATATGCTGGCATTGGAAAGTATCCAGAGGAGTTCATGAGAATGATTCTGGCATTGAAGGGCTTATTATATGAGAAGGGTTTGATGGCTCTGAGCCTGTACTTGCTAGAGTTTAGAAAAATGAGGGGGGGGGGGGATCTCATTTAAGCCTATTGAATGTTGAAAGGCCTAAATAGAGTGGACATGGAGGGGATGTTTCCTAAGGTGGGTGAGGCTAGGGCCAGAAGGCACAGCCTGAAAATAGAGGAACTTACATTTATAACAGAATTGAGGAGGAATTTCTTTAGCCAGAGGGTGGTGAATCTGTGGAATTCATTGCCATGGACGACTATGGAGACCAAGAATTTTAGTATATTTAAGTGGAGTTTGATAGGTTCTTGATTAGTCGGGTCATCAAAGGTTATGGGAGAAGGGTGGAGAATGGGGTTTAGCAAGATAATAAATCAGCCAGGATAGAATGGTGGAACAGACTCGATAGGCTAAATGGTCTAATTCTACTCCTATGTCTTCTGGTCTTATGGTCTCATTCTGTCATCAAAATTATTGGCATATGATATAGAAAGAAGCGATTCCAACAATGGCCCTGCAGAACACTACTAGTCACAGTCACTGGCAGCCAACCAGAAAAAGCCTGCTTTATTTCCACTCTTTGCCTCCTGCCAATCAGCCAATCACAGACCCGAGCAGGTGGGCCCAATGGCCTAATTCTGCACCTGTTTCTGGTGGTGTTATGGTGGTTTTCCACCAGAATGATTTTTCCTCCCTGTGGACAACACTCCCACCTAAATTTCAAAATTCAAAGTAAATTATTATCAAAGTACATATATGTCACCATATACAACCCTGAGATTGGTTTTCTTTCAGGCATTCACAGTAAATCAAGAAACACAACAGAATCACTGAAAGGCTACATGAAAAATAAACAACCAATGTGTTGCTCTGGATTTCCACCATCTGCAGAATCTCTTGTGTTTATTACTAGGTGCTTAAGAAGAATGTGGTAATGTCTGCCTCAATGACTATCGTCCAGTAGCACTTCCATCCACTGTGATGAAGTATGTTGAGAGGCTGATGATGAAACATGTTAACTCCTGCTAGAGAAGTGATTTGCATCTGCTCTAATTTCCCTACAGGCATACCAGGCCCACAGTAGAAGCCATTTTGTTGGTTCTTCATTCAACCCTGGAATATCTGGACAGCAAAGGTGCATACATCAGGTTGCTCTTTATCGAGTACACCTCTACATTCAATACTATCATCTCCTCAAAACTAATCAACAAGCTTCAAGATCTCGGCCTCAATACCTCCACGATCTCCATCAGTATGACTGTGAGGCTAAGCATTGCTCCAGTGCCATGAACCTGTCCTCAGTGCGGGATCAAAGATAGAGAGGGTCAACAACTTTAAATTCCTCATTGTTATAGTTTCAGAGAATCTGTCCTAGGCCCAGCACGTAAGCGCCATTACTATGAAAGCATGGCAGTGCCTCTACTTCCTTAGGTGTTTGTGAAGATTCGGCGTGAAACTGACAAATTTCTATAGATGTGTGGTGTAGTACAGTGTTTCCCGACCTTTTTCCTGACCAACACCCCCCTAAAGAACTTACATCCTTGCCAAACCCCACTCCCAAAAGCACTTTCATACTTGCCAACATCCCTAGGCACAATATACCGTACTTACCGCCGCCCCCATAGTGTAAAACCATGTCTACCAGATGCTAACATAAGAAAAATAATTCTCCTTGAAAATTTTTATTTATACAGTATCTTTAAACCCAGATTACCAGTGCACTGTAAATCAATGAGCTTGATGGTTTTGGCAAGGGTTGAAATATCTGGTTCAAGTTGTGACAGCAAAAGCCTTAAGTCCCCACACGTAACAATGGCCAAGCAGTTTCTGTTCTCGATATTTATTGCTTATTGATGTATTATTGTTTTTTCTTCTTTATTTTTATATTTGCACAGTCTGTTGTCTTTTTCACCTTGGTTGTTTGTTCATCGTGTTTGGTGCGATCTTTTATTGATTTCTTGGATTTACTGTGTATGCTGATAAGTAAAAGAATATCAAGGTTGTATGTGGTGAATTATATGTACTTTGCTCCAAAACCTGGGCCTCTGTACCTCCCTCTGCAACTGGATCCTGATTCTTAACCAGAAGACCACAATCTGGGTGGATTGGAAATAACATCTCCACCTCACTGACAATCAACACTGGCGCATCTCAGGGATGTGTGCTCAGCCAACTGCTCTACTCTCTCTACACCCATGATTGTGTGACTAGGTATAGCTCAAATGCCTTCCATAACTTTGCTGACAACACAACTATTGTTGGTAGAATTTCAGATGGTGATGAGAGGGCATGCAAGAGCAAGATATATCAGCTAGTCGAGTGGAGTCACAGCAACAACCTTGCACTTAACGTCAGTAAGACCAAAGAACTGATTGTGAATTTCAGAAAGGATCGAAATAAGCTGTAGAGAGTTGTAAACTTAGTCAGCTCCATCACGGGCACTAGCCTCAGCAGTATCCAGGACATCTTCAAGGAGAGATGCCTCAAAGAGGCGGCATCCATTATTAAGGACCCCCATCACCCAGGACATGCCCTGTTTTCAGGGAGGAGGTACAGGAGCTTAAAGGCACACACTCAATGACACAGAATTAGCTTCTTCTCTGCCATCTGATTTCTGAATGGACATCAAACCCATGAACAGTACCTCACTGCTTTTTAAAAGTGTTTATTTTGCACTACTTACTTAATTGAACTATTATATATATATATATATAAAATACAATGTATATATATTGTATTATACTGCTGTCGCAAAGACAACAAATTTCACGCTATATGCCGGTGATATTAAACTTGATTCTGATAATAATTTATTTTGAACTTTAGGTGGAAGTGCTGTCCACAGGGACCTGTCGTTACGGGATAACACCACCAAGTGGGATTGTTGTCCACAGGGAGGAGCTACTATTATGGCCGAACACTACCATAAGACCACAAAACATAGGTGCAGAATTAGGCCATTCAGCCAATTGGCTCCACTCTGCCATTCTAGCATGGTTGATCTATTATCCCTCCTAACCCCATTCTTCTGTATTCTCCTCGTAACCTTTGACACCATTAATAATTAAGAACCCATCAAACTCTGCTTTAAATATAACTAATGCCTTCTTCACCACAGCTGTCTGTGACAACAAATTCCACAGATTCAACCTCCGGAACAAAATGCATAACCATACACTTCCTTGCACTATATTGCATCTGCAACTTCTTTGCCAATTCTAATCTGTCTTAGTCCTTCTGCGGACTCCCCGTTTCCTCAACACGACCTGCCGCTCCCCAAATCTTGGTATCATCTGCAAAATTGGCACCAAAGCCATCAATTCTGTCATCCAAGTCATTGGCATATAACAAAAAAAGGAACTGGTCCTAATGCCAACCCCTGCAAATCACTGCTAGTAACTGGCAGCCAACCAGAAAAGTCCCTCTTTATTCTGACTCTTTACCAGTCAGCCAATCTTCTATCCATGCTAGTATTTTCCTGTAATACCATGGGCTCTTATATTGTTAAGCAGTTCCCTGTGTGGCACCTTGTCAAAGGCTTTCTGAAAATCTAAGTAACCAGCATCCACTGACACTCCTTTGTCTATTTGGCCTGTTATTTCCTCAAAGAATTCTAACAGATTTGTCAGGTAAGATTTTTCCTGAAGGAAAGCATGTCTTTGACCTATTTTATCATGCTTCCAAGTACTCGTGATACCTCATCTTTAACAATGGACTCCAATATCTTCCCAGCCACCGACATTAGACTAACTGGCCTATAATTTCCTTCGCAAACTCGAGGAAATCTGCAGATGCTAGAAATTCAAACAACACACACAAAATGCTGGTGGAACACAGCAGGCCAGGCAGCATCTATAGGGAGAAGCGCTGTCGATGTTTTGGGCCGAGACCCTTCGTCAGGACTAACCGAAAGGAAAGATAGTAAGAGATTTGAAAGTAGTGGGGGGAGGGGCAAATGCGAAATGATAGGAGAAGACCGGAGGTGGTGGGATGAAGCTAAGAGCTGGAAAGGTGATTGGCGAAAGTGATACAGAGCTGGAGAAGGGAAAGGATCATGGGGCGGGAGGCCTCAGGAGAAAGAAAGGAGGGGGGGCGCACCAGAGGGAGATGGAGAACAGGCAAACAACTAAATATGTCAGGGATGGGGTACGAAGGGGAGGAGGGGCATTAACGGAAGTTAGAGAAGTCAATGTTCATGCCATCAGGTTGGAGGCTACCCAGCCGATATATAAGGTGTTGTTCCTCCAACCTGAGTTTGGATTAATTTTGACAATAGAGGAGGCCATGGATAGACATATCAGAATGGGAATGGGACGTAGAATTAAAATGTGTCTACACCTGCCCTTACACTTCCTCCCTCACCACCATTCAGGGCCCCAGACAGTCCTTCCAGGTGAGGCGACACTTCACCTGTGAGTCGGCTGGTGTGGTGTAATGCGTCCGGTGCTCCCGGTGTGGCCTTTTATATATTGGTGAGACCCGACGCAGACTGGGACACCGTTTCGCTGAGCACCTAAGCTCGGCCCGCCAGAAAAAGCAGGATCTCCCAGTGGCCACACATTTTAATTCCACGTCCCATTCCCATTCTGATATGTCTATCCATGGCCTCCTCTATTGTCAAAATGAATCCAAACTTAGGCTGGAGGAACAACACCTTATATACCGGCTGGGTAGCCTCCAACCTGATGGCATGAACATTGACTTCTCTAACTTTCGTTAATGCCCCTCCTCCCCTTCTTACCCCATCCCTGACATATTTGGTTGTTTGCCTGTTCTCCATCTCCCTCTGGTGATCCCCCCCTCCTTTCTTTCTCCTGAGGCCTCCCGTCCCATGATCTTTTCCCTTCTCCAGCTCTGTATCTCTTTCGCCAATCACCTTTCCAGCTCTTAGCTTCATCCCACCCCCTCCAGTCTTCTCCTATCATTTCGCATTTCCCCCTCCCCCACTACTTTCAAATCTCTTACTATCTTTCCTTTCGGTTAGTCCTGACGAAGGGTCTTGGCCCAAAACGTCAACAGCGCTTCTCCCTATA
This sequence comes from Hemitrygon akajei, assembly GCF_048418815.1. NCBI lineage: Eukaryota > Metazoa > Chordata > Chondrichthyes > Myliobatiformes > Dasyatidae > Hemitrygon > Hemitrygon akajei. The sequence continues at coordinate 67,621,754 of NC_133141.1, forward strand.
GATGCTGCCTGGCCTGCTGCGTTCCACCAGCACTTTGTGTGTGTTTTTTTATAATTTCCTTCTGTCTCTTTCCTTTCTTGGAGGATGGAGTGACATTTGTAATTTTCCAGTCATGCAGAACCACACCAGGATTAATTGATTCTTGAAAGATCATTACTAATGCCACCACAATTTCTTCAGCTACCTCGTTCAGAACCCTGGGATGTAGTCCATCTGGTCCAGGTGACTTATCTACCTTCAGACCTTTCAGCTTCCCTAGCACTTTCTCCCCAGTAATTGCAACTACATTCACTTCTGCCCCTGCCATTCTTTAATTTCTGGCATACTGCTAATGTCTCCCACAGTGATTCACATTGACGGTTATTATGCTGTTATTGCTTTCTGCTCTATTCCTATTGCTGAGCGGTCACAAGCCCAGTTTTTATTTATATAGGAGGGCCTTCAGTTCACCTTTACATGGACCTCCACAGGGATATGTCCATAGTCCTACTATTTGCTATAGTGTGGTGGCACAAGATCTGCGTGAGTGTGTCCTCTCCCCCAGCCTTAAAGTAGCTCACTATATAGATGATGTGCTATTGCAGAGATCCTCTGTCGAGGAGGTTTCTGAAGCCCTTAATACTTTGATAATATGTGACCAAGGGGATGAGAAATTAACCTCGGTAAAACACAGGGCCCATCCACGATTGTTCATTTCCTGAGACTACAATCGACTAAGCGTGATAGGATAATTCTGGATAAGGTCAGAAATAAAATCCTAGACATAGCACCCTCTATGATAAAACAAGCAGCCCAACACTTTGTTGACCTTTTGAGATACTGGTGATGCCATGTACCCCATTTCGCTATGCTGCTTTGACCCTTTGTACCAGAAGGAAATTTAATTTCGTATGGGGCCCTGAGCAACAATCAGCTTTTGAGGCTGCAAAAAAGGCCATTGCTGCAGCCTTACCCCTGTCTTCCAGTCGAGAGGGTATCCCCTTTGAAATGCAAGTTTTTGTTAGAGATGATGTGGCAGTGTGTCAGAAGTATGGAGCGAGGAATATGCCTCTGAGTTTCTGGTCCCGAAAGCTACCTGATGCTGCCACCAGATACACTGTGTCTGAGAAACAGCTTCATGCCTGTTACTGAGCTTTAGTAGAGACTGAAACACAAAGAGGAGATTCGCTCATCTCCCTCCACCCTGAACTTTCTATTATAGGATGGGTAATCTCTGAACTGATAGGTACCTTAACCTGAAGAAGACTAAGTTTATGACTACTGGCAACACAACCAATTTCGATCCTGATGGAGAGGAAGTGGAAGTGGTTGACAGTTTCAAATTACACCGAAGTGGGAAGCAGTCACGAAAGTCACCCATGAAGGATTTAGAGAAGAACCTTGGGAACAGGAATCCATCTTTACATACAAATATTTGACTTGTGCAGGTGATAGTATTCTCAATGACATTATACGGATGTGAAAGTTGGACGGTAAAAAGGGAGAGGAAGCTTATTGATGCCTTTGAACTGTGATGCTGGAGAAAAATACTACACATCTCGTGGACCTCTCATTAAACAAACTGAATTAGTAAAATACATGAACTGGTTGCTGAGTCCCCTCAGACTACGTCACCCACTCCAGTTACTCCAGCTGAAGTCTTGCCTGCTGAGTGGGGTATTCCCTTTGATTTTCTGACTCCTGTTCAGCATACCTGGTTCACCGATGGCTCTGCGATAAGGAAAAATGGTTGTCGTTGGAAGGTGCTGCCTTTAACCCTCTCACCTGACAAGTTCTGAAGAAGGAAGGTTCTGATGGCTTGAGTCAATATGTAGAGCTTGTGGCAGTGCATACTGTCATGCATGAAAATGAAGAAGCCCATATTTATACTGATTCTTGGGCTGTTGCTAATGGACGCAGTCTGGCTGCCCCAATGAAATCAAAAGTCTTATACTGTTGTGGGACGACCCTCAGTGGGAACGGATTTATGTAGGGACATTTGGAACCAATCATCACATGTTATAATTATAGTTTACCAAGTCAACACCCATTTGAAAGATGATTTGTCAATGACAAGTTTTAACAACGTTGCTGAAAAACTTGTGTTGACACAGCGACATCTAGCCGCCAGCCTCATATCCTGTTATTGTCTTTTGCTCAGTGGATCCCTGAGTCTTCTGGTCATTTAGGGGTGCCGGGTACTGTAGAGTGGAATAGGCAATGGGGGTTATTCCTTCCCACTGACATAGCTAGTACAGTGATAGGGAATTGTGGGCTCTGTTTAGAAATTAAGCAACGACAGCTTTTAAAACAACCCTTGGCTGCTATCCACCGTGGGCATGCACCTGCTAAGATTTGGCAAATAGATTCTGTCAGTCCCCTTCCTTTACAGAGCAATTCCAGTATCCCTTCACTACGGTAGCTGGTCTTTCGAAGGCAATCCCTTCAAAAGCTAATCAGGATGATACTTTTTGGGATTAGAATATTTTGTTTCTGTACACGGTGCTCCATTGAAATTCAATCTGATAATAGTTCACGCTTTATGGGTTCCAGGGTTCAAGAGTGGGCTGTCTCCAATGGTTTACAGTGGGAATTCCATGTCCCTTATTCTCCTTAGGCCAATGGTCTGATTCAACAAATGAATGGCCTATTAAAACAGCAAAAGATGGCACCAGAGGATGAGTTCTCCTGGTCTATCAGCGAAACAGTTTAAATCCTTCTTCTCATGTTTCTATTTTTATTTTCAAGGTGACTGGGGTTCTGTCGGAGACCATGATCTACATCTGCACTCAAACTGCGGTTCTGCATGGTGACATGTTCCCATTCTTGGAGATTGCCGATTGGCTGCGTTTTTGATATCTCCACGATTTCTCGCTGATGTCGCAAATTGAAGCCTTGTAGGGAGCTGGAACATTCAGACAGTGAGTGGGGTTGTCAGAACCCTCCGCTCTCTCTCTCAATGGTGAGTGAGGGTTTACTGTTGAATCTTGAGACGGTGGAATCTTGAAATAAAAGCACCATTACAGGCAGACAGTAACATCGACATAGCGACTGTTCGTCTCCCCTCTCGCTGCGGAAGGAGTGATCTCTCTTGTTATCTGCCTTGTTAGTGAGAGAAAGGTCATGAGGGATGTCAAACTGATGGAGTGAGCAGTTAGTTTTCGATGGACTGTAGACCATGGTCTCTCTTTGGGGTTTTGATGTTGCTTGCATGGTGGGTAGTGGGAATGCTGATGCTTTCTGCTAGAATAAGTGGGAGACGGTTTGATGCTGCTTGTGCATGGGAAGGGGGCAGGGTGTTTGGGGTTCTTACATTTTTTTTTCCTGTGATTCTTTGGGGTTTTCCTTCTGTTTCAAGGATGTCTGCAGAGAGTAAGATTTTCAGGTTGTATATTGTATACATTCTCTGACATTAAATGGAACTATAAAACCATTGAATTTGACTTAGAACCGTGAGCCCTGTAATTTACTATGTAGTATTTTGTGTGGTTTATTTGAGCTCTCTGTTCTATGATAATAAATTAGGTTTAAATTACTTTGTTGTGCTTGTATGCTTATCACCACATTTCCTGGACACTCGAATTGGTTTGGGTCTTTTTCGCCTGATCAACCCAACCCAATATAGTGCACCACTTCCTCAGCCACTCGTTCATCTATACATTCATCCTGTTCCTGCCCTGACTCAGACGTGGCATTGGGAGTAATACAGAGATTACTACCTTGGAAGTCCTGCTCTTCCCCATCTTCTCTGACTCCGTATACTCACTGCAGAGCACATCTTCCCCTTTTCGACCTGTGTCATTATGCCAATGTGCACTGCAAATGCTGATGCTCTCCCTCCCTCATGAGAATCTTGGTGACCTGCAGTTTGTTTCTTACCAAAAGGTCTTTAAGACTTCAGTTGTGTTAGGGCTGGTGTTGGGAGGTCAGTTATGTACTGTGATTGCCATTGATACAAAGGTGTTTCAGGACCTTTCCTGGTTTTTGTTGGGATTGGATATTTGGGAAGGTGAACAGTGGTTCACACTAGTTGGTTGATTAGTAACCTCCTTCCACATTGATTATGATTCAGACTGTATTGTGTTTATGGTAAAGTATCAGACTGCAGGCAGTAACACTTGTATTTGCTCCTGTCACTTCATTATCAGCCACATTGGTAACTTTGATCTGGTCATACAGAGACATATTTCATACAAAATGGAAACAGGCCATTCAGCCCAACTAGTGCATACCAACCAAGATACCCCATCCAAGCGAGACAAATTGCCGAAATTTGGCCCATAGCCTTCCAAACCAGGGGGTCCCAACCTGGTTTCAATGGACCCTTGGTTAATGGTAGGAGTGTTAGTTAATTTGGATATGGCCCATGTGCAGAGAGAAAGACACTGGAGCAGGTCAATAGTTCACAGACTTTAATGGGAACAGGATTTTAAGGGAAAGGAAAACAATAAACACTAGGCCACTAACTAAAACTTTCAAATGCAAAACTAGATGCCAATACCGGGGCTGAAAGGTCTCCAGCGTCAGTTGACTGGCCCAACCACAGGGCATCACAAGGTACTCATAGTGCCCATTAGACATGTTGAAAGCTGTCTTCCTCTTAACCCCTTCTCTCATAAGAAGGAGATTCTATGCATGGCGAAGATCAATCTCGGAAAATATGGTTGCTCTCTGGAGATGTTCGAACGCAGATGCCAGCACGGGAAGAGGGTAGCGGTTTTTCACAGTGATATTGTTCAGGGGCCGATAGTCGACGCAGGGACTGAGCTTGCAATCTGTCTTACAAAAAAGTAAACTGCTCCTGATGATTAGATAAATCCCATGGCCAATGCCTCTTTCATCTATGGCCACCATTTCAGGACAAGAGAGGAAAAAGAACCGGCCCTGGGGAGGACTATTATCAGGTAGGAGGTCTATGGTGCAGTTGTACGGCCAGTGTAGGGTAAGGGAGGTGGCCTTCCTTTTACTGAAGGCTTCAAGAAGATCCGCATATTCAGCTGGAATCCCACACAGGTCCACATCCTTAGCTGACACAGGAGGGGATTCATGGAATGGAGCTTGAGCTGGACCTAGACAGGCATGCTGGTCCCCATTCTTGGAGTGCTTTCAGAGACCAATCCATCTGTTTGGTTATGTCGGGATAACCAGGGGAGACCAAACACCAGTGGCAGTTCAGGTGAATCAACCAGATAAAAGCAAAGTTGTTCGCTATGGTTGCCTTCGAGCATAAGTTGGAGGGGTTCAGTGGAAAGGTGGATCTGGCCGATGCCCAGAGATCAACTGTCCAAGGCCTTGACATTGATCTTTCCTCTTCATTCCCGAGTTGGAACTCCCCACCTTTGGGCGAGAGAGATGTCCATGAGATTTCCGGCTACACCAGAGTTGACAAAGGCCTTAAGTTCATGGGTCTGAGACCTCCACGACAAAGAAGGTGCGAGCATTACACAATTAGGGGAGGCTGAGGACTGGGTGCTGGGTGGTAAGGAAGAGGGTGAGGATAGACAATGCAGAGGGAGCTTGAGACATTCTTTTCCTGTGCCACTCAGTTACCTGGTTATCAACTTGAATAGCCAGATTAGTCAGGTTATCCAGACTACCCTGCTCATTCCATACAGCGATCTCATGCATTCAGTCCATGCTGGAAGACAGTGATGAGAGATCTCTCATTCCATCCCATCTCTACTGCAAGCATACGGAATTTGACTGCATAGGCTATCACCATCCCTCTGTCTTGGTGCGGTCCAAGGGTCGGTGGGCAGGCTCCTGACCCTGTACTGGAAGGTCAAAAATCTTCCTTAACTGCAACAAAATGTCAGAACAACTGGACTGTGGGATATCCTTGCTCCCGTAAAGCATTGAATAGGCTGAGTGGAGGTCCATCTAGGAGATTGACCATGTACGCCAGTTTTTGCACATCATCACTAAAACGACCAGGCTGTGCTTGGAATGTCAGCTTGCATTGGGTAATCAAATTCCTGCAACCACTGGGATCACCAGAATATCTGCCTGGTGGTGGAATACTTGGTGGTCAAATATGGACGTGGGAGTCTGTAAGTGAGAGAGTCTGTAAGTCTGAAAGTGGGAGCAGGAGCATTAGTGGCAGAGATTGTCAGGGCAGCAGAAAATGAGGATCTGCGAGATGCTGGGAGTGGGACTGGGGCGGCCAGAGGCTGCTGAATTGCATTGGCAAGAGCTCCAGTGGCCGTCAGCTGATGCTGGCTGTCCGTAGTGAGTTTGTGGATGGCGGCCGTGAGAGTGGAAATCGCAGACACCCGACTCGAATTGTCTGTGGTGAGCTGCTGAACAGTTGTGGCAGAAGATGATACTTTCAGATGAGACTGGGCATGTGGGCATGAGATTATTTGCCTCATTGCTTCAGTGACTTTACCCAGAACAGATTCAATTGCCTGTAGCTTGTCCCCTACCTGACCAATGAATCTCAGGGGCCGAGGTCAGCTGCTCTCTCTCTGCTGGGTCCATCTTTGTGTGGTCAAGACTTGTTGTCACTATGTTTGGATATGGCCCAAGAGCGGAGAGAGAGAGACACTGAAGCAGGTTGATAGTGCACAAACTTTAATGCAAACAGGCTTAAAAGGGAAAGGAAAGCAAGAAATGCTTGGCCAAACGGGGCCATGAACTAAAACTCAAATGGAAAACCAGAAACCAACACTCGCCTGAAAGGAATGTGTAAACATAAAACAAATACCACTAGTCTTCAGCTTCAGTCAACTTCATAGTCCACTTTCTCAGGCAAGACTGAACGCTAGAAGACAGCGAAACATTGCTGTGCTTTGTTTAAGCCTCGACAAGTGCGACAGCAAAAAGAAGGGAGTTAAATACCACCATAATGAAATAATAATTAGCTGACCCATGTATATTCATGAGCAGAATTGCAGAATATGCTGAGCAGCCGAGCCCGTGGGCGCAACAAGGGGTCCATGGCATAAAAAAGTTGAGAACCCCTGCTCTAAACGTTTCCAGTCTATGTACCTGTTCAAAGTTGTTATTGTACCTCCCTCAACCACTTCCTCTGGCAACTCACTCCATATACATACCACACACTGTGTAGATAAAGTTTCACATCAAGTTCCCATTTAGTCTTTTCCCTCTCACCTTAAACCTATGCCCTCTAATTCTTAATTCCCTACCTCTTGGAACAAAGTTGACAAGGTGCTACACATGAGGCTATTTAACAAGATAAGAGCCCATGGTATTATAGGGAAGATACTAACATGGACAGAGCATTGACTGATCAGCAGGGGCAAAGATTAGGAATAAAGGGAGTTTTTTCTGGTTGGCTGCCAGTGGTGTTCCACAGGGGTCTGTGTTGGGACTGCTTCCTTCGATGTTATAGTCAATGATTTGTCTGACTAATTGATGGCTTTGTGGCCAAGTTTGCAGTTGAGATGAAGATAGGTAGTGTTGGGGAAGCAGGGAGGTTGCAGAAGGACACAGAGAATGGGAAAATAAGTGGCAGAGGCAGATCAAATACAGTGTTAGGAAGTGTATAGTCATACATTTTAGCAGAAAGAAAAGTGTAGGGAGAAAAATTCAAAAATCCAAATTGCAAAGCGACTTAGAAGTCCTTGTGCAAGATTCCCTAAAGGTGAACTTGCAGGTTGAGTTGGTGGTGAGGAAGGTAAATGCAATGTTAGCATTCATTTTGAGAGGACTGGAATAGAAAAGCAAGTCTTTATAAGACACTGGTGAGGCCTCACTTGGAATATTGTGAGCAGATCTGGGCCCTTATCTAAGAAAGCATCTGCTGACATGGAGAGGGTTCAGTGGTGGTTCACGAGAATTATTCTGGGAATGAAAGGGTTATCGTACGAGGAGCATTTGATGGCTGTGACCTCTACTCCCTGGAGTTTAGGAAAATGAGGGTGGACCTCATTGAAACAAATTGAGTGTTGAAAGGTCTCGATAAAGTTGATGTAGAGAAGATCTTTACTATAGTGTGGGAGCTTTGGACCAGAATGCACAGCCTCTGAATAGAAAGACACACATTTAGAATGGAGATAAGGAGGAATTCATTTCACCACAAGGTCGGGATCTGTGGAATCTGTTGCCACAGGCAGCTGTAGAGGCCCCATCATTGGGTTTATTTAAGGCAGAGGATAGCAGGTTCTTGATCAGGCAGGGTGTGAAAAGTTATAGGAAGAAGGCAGGAGAAAGGGTTTGAGAAGGAAAAAAGATCAGCCATGATGAAATGGTGGGCATGATGGGCCAAATGGCCCACCTGTTCCTATGTCTTATGATTTGCTACAGTGTCATTGCTATCACTGAAGAGAAGGGGGAAGGTGCTTGGGAAGCTGAAAAGCATGAAGGTGTACCAGATGGATTACACCACAGGGTTCTGAAAGAGGTAGCTGAAGAGATTGTGGAGGTATTATTAATGATCTTTCAAGTATCAATAGATTCTGGTGTGGCTCCTGAGGATGGAAAATTGCAAATGTCACGACATTCTTTAAGAAGGAAGAGCGGCAGAAGAAAGGAAATTATCGGCTCGTTCGCCTGACTTTAGAGTTTGGGAAGGTGTTGCAATCTCTTATTAAAGATGAAGTTTGGGTACTTGAAAGCACATGATAAAATGGGCCAAAGTCAGCATTGTTTCCTGGAGGGGAAATGTTTCCTGACAAATCTGTTGGAACGCTTTGAGGAAATATTAGGCAGGATAAACAAAGGAGAGTCAGTGTATGTTGTTTATTTGGATTTTCAGAAGGCCTTTGACAAGATGTTACACATGAGGCTGCTTAACAAGAGCCCTTGGTATTGCAGGAAAGATACTAACATGAATACAAGATTGGCTGATGAGCAGAAGGCAAAGAGTGGGAATAAAGGGGGTCTTTACTGATTGATTGCTGGTGACGAGTGATTTCCCACAGAGCCGTTGTTGAGACCGCTTCTTTACACGTTTATATCAATGATTTGGATAAAGGATTTGATGGCTTTGCGGCCAAGATTGCAGACAATATGAAGATAGGTGGAGGGGCTGCTAGTGTTGAGGAAACAGAGTGTCTGCAGAAGGACTTAGACAGATTAAGGGAATGGGCAAAGTGGCAGATGGAATATTACGGAGGGAAGAGCATGGTCATGCAATTTGGCAGAAGGAATAAAAGTGCAAACTGTTTTCTAAACAAGGAGAAAATCCAAATATCAGGGGTGCAGAGGGGCTTGGAAGTCCTTGTCTGGGATTCCCTAAAGGTTAACTTGCAAGTTGAGCCAGTGGTAAGGAAACCAAATAGAGCGTTCACATTCATTTCAAAAGGACTGGAATACAAAAGCAAGAATGCAATGCTGATGCTTTTTAAGGCACTGGTCAGACCACACTTGGAGCATTGTGAGCAGATTTTGGCCCCTTATCTACAAAAAATTGTGCTGGTGTTGAAGGGGGTACACAGGAGGTTTATGAGAATGACCCCAGGAATTAAAGAGTTAACATGTGAGAAGCAGTTGATGGCTCTGGGCCTGTGGTCCTTGGAATTTAGAAAAATGAGGGGGAGATCTCATTGCAACCTATTGAATGTTGAAAAGTCCAGATGTGGAGTGGATGTTTCCTATAGTGGAGGAGTCTAGGACCAGAGGGCACAGCCTCAGAATAGAGGGGCATCCGTTTAAAACAGAGAGGTGGAAAAATTTCTTTAGCCAGTGGTTGCTGAATCTGTGGAATTCATTGCCACAGACAGCTGTGCAAGCCATCACTGGGTATATTTGAGTCAGAAATTGACAGATTCTGGATTAATCATGGCATCAAAGGTTGTGGGGAGATGGCAGGAGAATGGAGTTAAGAGGGACAATAAATTAGCCATGATGGAATGGCAGAGTCTACCTGATGGGCTGAATCGTCTAATTCTGCTTCTATATCTCATGGTCTTTTGGTTTTATATCAAGGCATATTTGCTACCTTCCAGTCTGCCGGCACTTCACCTGTCACTAATGATGAATCTAATATCTCAGACAGTTTTCCTGCAAAAGGATACCGATCATAGACTCAGAGTTATACAGCTTGGAATCAGGCCCTTCAGCCCAAAAAACCTCCCTGAGCTAGTACCACCTGCCAGCTTTTTGCCCAGATTCCCCTGAATGTTTCCTATCCAAGTACCTGTTCAAATGGCATTTAAGTACTGTATTTGTAGTTGTACCCACAGCTACTACTTCCTCTACGATTGGTAGAGTTAAGAGCCTCTTTCCATCAGGAAAGCTAACCAACACCTCTACTTTCTGAGGAGGCTGAAGAGAGCTGGACTATGCACATCAGTACACACATCCTCCTACAGGTACACAGTAGAGAGCTTCCTAACATGCTGCATCCCTGATTGGGACTGAAACTGTACTGTGGCGTACTGGAGGACTCTGTAATGGGTAGTCAAAACTGCCTATAGCATCACTGGCACCAGCCTACCTAGATACAGATAGGTGCCAGAACAGGGCCAGTAATATCATGAAGGATCCCACCCACCCTGCTCATGGGCTAGTTGTCCCACTCCTATCAAGACCACCAGACTCAGAAACAGTTACTTTCCCCAAACAGTAAAGCCAGTCAACACCTCCACTGACTAACCCACCCTCCGCACCCCCAACCACCACTACTTTATCATTTCCTGTCTGAGTCACTGTGACGAAGGCCCGTCACTGATTACGGACGGCACATGGCACATTCAGTAAAACACTCAAAGGGTCATCCACACACATTATTCCCCTCTGTCATTGTAGTGAGTGCACACATCACGATAAATCAACAGTCACAATTTTACACTCATCCCCAGCAGTAATAGGTATGAAAAAAAAGAAACACACTATGTCACAGTTTAATTATCTCAGGTCAATTTATTCATTTTCACCTTTCCAATAAGTGTTTTGCTGAAGTGTCATGATAATCTGACACTTCTCTCCTCCACAGTCACTGGGTCTGAAACAGAGCTCTCTGTCTCTCTCAGTCTTGTTTTACGGCGGTTGGCACCCAGCTTAATGGTGCATTACCGCCACCTTCTGCTCCGGAGTGTGCGATAGACTCACATTCGAAATCCCTTCACCCAATCACACACACACACATACCCTAACCTACACTTTATCCTCCCATCTTTGGCCATCCTAGTACCCTATTCTTGTTTATCCATCATATCCTATAAAAATCCCCTGTACCCCTCAAGAAAGCTAAAAATACCCTAACCTGTGTTCTCTCACCCATGCCCAGCAACCTTTTTAATGTGAATTCCTGCACCCCCAATTCCCTTAGATTAATTCTCATCATCTCTCTCAGTATCCCATACTTCTGCAACTCAGAACTACATGTTCTACTGACTCCTCTTCCTGACATTCCTCACACAGTCCTGTCTGGTGTTTCCCTATCAATTTCAATGTTTGGTTTAGTGCACAGTGCCCCAGCCTTAACCTAGTCCACACAATTTCTTCTCTTCTGAATCTACTACCTACCCTAATACCTGCAACACTTTTTTGTATTTGATATAAATGCTTCCCTTTCCCCTCCCTGTCCCATCTTTCTTGCCACATTTGGTTGATTTTTTCCCAGATTACACACCTAACCTCTGCTTTACTGATACTAATGTGCATTTCTATATTTTCTTTCTTTAATGCCCTCTTTGCCAACTCATCCACCCCTTCATTCCCCTTCACCCCTACATGAGCTGGAACCCATAGAAATTTAACCTGACCTCCCTGATTTGCAACTCTTGTGACTGACTGAAGGACTTCATGAAGTACATCTTGCCAGCTGTTTGAGTGAGAAGACCTTAAACTTGCTAGAACTGAAGATGAATCTGAGCATATCAACGCTTTGACTAGTCTAGCTTTCTCCACCCAACGCAACGCAAACAACACTGCCATCACCTCCACTGTATACACCGCTAACTTATCAGATGTTCTTCTGCTGATTGCAATTTCTTTTGCTGGTATAATCACTATACTTTTCCAGCACACGACAGTTAAATGCACTTACCAAATCAGTTTTATATTTTCCTTTCCTTTTTACCTCTAACAAATGCCAGTCTACATCAGGCCATACCAGCTTCCATGGAGCTACAACCAGATAAACTACTGAAGGACTTATCCTTAGATCAAACACTCCACATGATCTAGCAATATCGTGCCCTACCCAACTAAAGTTTTCCCTCTGAAACCTCCCATTTTCCCAGGACTCCTGCAACACTCCTTTAGCAGGGTGAGAATCATTGTGTCCCTGCAAATTAGCCCAGTAGTTTGCCATCAATTGCATCCTTCTTAATTCCAAAGGCATTACTCCCATTTCTACCTGCAGGGCTGATACTGGTGATGTTTTAAAAGCCCCACTGCACACTCTCAAAACCTGAGCCTGAATCACATCCAGTTTCCTTATAAGAGACCTAGCTGCTGATCCATATGCTACACTTCCATAATCCAACACAGATCTTACTAAAGCCACATACATTCTCTTCAATGCTGAACAACTTGCGCCCCATTCCCTACCAGTCAGACATCTCATCACTTTTATTACTTTTTTACATTTCTCCTCAACTTTCCTGATATGGTCTGCCCATGTTAATCGTGAATCAAATATAACTCCCAGAAATTTAAATGATCCAACCCTTTCTAATTCAATCCCATACATCCTTAACTTCTTCCCTACCTCAATTCTTTTCCTAGTGAAAAATACAGTTTGAGTTTTCTCTACTGAAAATCTACATCCCCAATCATAACCCCACTCTACCACTTCATCAATTGCTCCTTGTAGTTTTCTGATTATATGCTCCATGTTCCTGCCTCTTTTCCACAAGGCCCCATCATCTGCAAACAGTACCTACCTATATCCACTGGTACCTTTGTGAAGACATCATTGATCATAATGATGAAAAGTAACAGGCTAATCACACTACCCTGAGGTGTGCCATTTCCCACTATGTACTACTTTGATCATTCTGATCCAATCCGAACTTGAATTTTTCTACCAAACAAAAAATCTTTAATCCAATTAAAAACTCTCCCCCAACCCCCATCTTGTGCAGTTTAATTAATAATCCTTCCTTCCACATCATATCACAGGCTTTTTCAATGTCAAAAAACACTGCAACTACTGACTCTTTATTTGCCTGGGCCTTTCTTATTTCAGTCTCTAACCTTATCACTGAGTCCATGGAATTCCTTCCCTTCCTAAAACCACTCTGATAACTTGCCAGCATTCCCCTCTTCTCAAGATCATACGATAACCTTTCAGTTATCATCCTTTCCATTACCTTACGTATATTTGATGTTAGTGCTATTGGCCTGTAGCTAGTGGGTTTTGACTGATCCTTACCAGGTTTCCTTATTGGAATTACTACTGCTTCTTTCCATGCACTTGGTAATCTTCCCTCCTCCCACACTCTGTTATAAAAATGCAGTAACTTCAAGAGTGCTCCTTCTCCTAGATTTTTTAGCATAACATAGCATATTAGATCTTTCCCTGGGGAGGTTGGTCTCGATCTCTTTATTGCTCTCACCATTTCTGCCAAAGTAAATGGATCATCAATTATATCATCTGTTTCTTCCCTCCTGTTTAACACACATAACATTGTTATTTCCCTTCTCCTTCTCCCTTCTTCAGACAAATTTTCTGAACTGTGTATCTTTACAAATGACTTGGCCACGATCTCAGCCTTATCCCTGCTGGAGACTGCTATTTCCTCCTCAGATATCATTACTGGATATTCCCAATCCCTTCTATCTCCCCCCATCCTCTTAATCATTCCCCATACCTCTCCCACAGGCGTTGTTCTTCCTATTTTGTTGCAAAAACTCCTCCAACTTGCCCTTTTAGCTTGACGTATAGTTCTTCTCACCACTGCCTGTGCCTTCTTATATTGAATCAAATGCTGCATATTATGGGTTCTTTTAACTAGCCTGAATGCTCTATTTCTGTTTTTTACAGCCTGACAACTTTCCTCTGTCCACCATGGTACTAGTTTTCTATTCATCCTATTTTTACTCCTGGGTATAGATCCTTCTGCTGCCATAATAATTGCTGAAGTCACCTGACTGTTTAATTCATCTATATCTCCAGAAATGTCAATCTTTGTCAATGCTTCTTCACTTAACTTCTGGAACTTACCCCAATCTGCTTTTCCAAACACCCACTTTGGGATTCCACCACCTGGTCTTATTTCAACTCTTTCACCCACTGAACATAAAACTGGGTAGTGATCACTGCCTACTGTTGAAGCAGTCCAAACTCCACAGTTACTAATGCCAGCCAAGATGTTAGACACTAACGTAATATCTAATACCGACTCAGTTCCTGTTGTTATGTTTATCCTTGTTCCTCTACCATCATTCATATAAACTAAATCCCTTTCTTCCATCAAATCTTCAATAACCTTTCCATTTGAATCTGTAATCGGATCCCCCCCCCCCCCATATTGTGCTGTGAGCATTGAAATCTGCACACCACACTACTTTATGTCTGTTTTGTCCTTGTATCCTTAATAGGCTGTCCAAATCCAACCTTTTACATGGATTGTAGTAGTTAATTATAACCACTCCCTCCCCTCTCTCCCACATTTCCACCACTATGTATTCCTGATCGTCTCCTTTTTCCAGTACCCTATACAGTATACCTTGCTTGATTAACATAGCACAACCCCCTCCTCCCCCGAGATTTCTATCTTTACTTATCATTATATACCCATATACCACAAAGTCTAAAGCTAGTTTCAACCAAGTTTCCTGAATACACACTACATCCGGTTTTACAACCATTTCCTTAATAAAGTTCTTAAATTCCTGGCCATTGGCCAGTAAACTCCTTGCATTCCATTGCAAAAGAATCACCAAAATGAGTATTAACCAACCTATGACACTTCCTGGCTTGACTGATTAGTGAGGTTCTCCCTCACTTCTTCCCACATCAGTCCTACTAACCCCTAAATGGTTTACTGCTGCTTTGACCACCAGCTGAATTTTGTCACTTTTTGACTTTACCTCAGCTGTACTATTAATCACTCCTGCAATGAATGTTACTAGAGCCTTTTTGTCTACATGAATCCTGTCATTTGTTCTTTGCTGCATCTCTCGCATCCCTATTGCTCCATTCATTAGGAGCATTATTCTGTTCTCTTGACATTCTTACAGCTTCTGCATAAGTGATCTTTCTTTTCGCTCTTATTTCTTGAATTTTATTCTCCCATCTCATAACCTCACACCCACTATATGCCACATTATGAGCTCCTCCACAATTACAGCATTTTGGTTGCACTCCTGTTCCGCACTTTCCATATTCATGATCACCCCCATATCTAGCACATCTCCTCTGCCTATTACAGTTTTTAGCTATGTGTCCAAACCTTCGACAATTATAGCACCTCAATGGCTTTGGCAAATATACCCTTACCGGGTAACTCATGAAACCCAGGAACACTTTCCTTGGCCCTCTTTCTTCTTCAAATTCAAACAATACTGATTCACTTTCCTTTTTCATTCCCTCCTTTGTTGTTTTCAGTCTTAGAACATTAATTACTTTTCCCCCTTTGATATTCCTCTTTAACTCCTCCATGTTTATACTCATTGGTACACCTGTGATCACTCCTTTACAACCACCATTTCGTGCTCTCACCCTCCCTGTATATTCCACCTTGCATATTCCTATTTCTTTTAGCTTGAGTGCTTTCTCAAGTTGTTCCTCATTCGCACATCTTACCAATAGATTGCCATCATTAAGGACTTTTGCAAATACTATTTCCCCTATCTTATTTGCCAGAGTTGTTGTTAGCACAAACGGGTTAATTTTCTTCATGTGTCCTTGTGCCTTCTCATTAAACCTAATTATGACAACACCTCCTCTCTGAACGTTCATCTTCCTCCCTTTCAGAACTCTCTCCACTGTCATTTCTTATTCTTTTATTCCCTTTGTCTTGGTTTTCATTCATCCATCCCCTCACTATCTCCTCATCCCCTTCATTTCTCCCTTCACAATAATCCATTTCTCCCCAGCTGCCTACTTCTGATCCCAAATCCCTATCCCCCTCCTTCTCCACTCTCTTTCCCTCAGCCCCTCCTCTCACCTTGTCTGCCATTACCAGACCCCGGCAACCCCCTCCCAGCAATTCCCAATCCTTCCCCACTCTCTTTCCCTCAACAAATTCCAAACCACATTCACACATGCATCAACTCCAGCCAGCCCTGAAACAGAGCTGCTGCATAGAGCTGTCTTATACAGAGGCAGCAGCAACCTGCACAGGTGTGCTGATGGTGGAGGATACCATCTTTAACTGGGTCAAGGGTTATGTTACCTAATTGCTCGTCTTGTGGTAAAGTTTTGGGGTTTATTTAAGTTATTTAACCGGGAAATGGTGATTCCTATAATGAGGTATATGTGTTTATTGTGAGAACTGGCAGGAGAGTTTCAGATTGTGTGAAATGGAAGATAATTGAGTTAATTAGCTTTTGGTTGGTCTAGGGGAGGGGCTTAGCAGTTATAAGCCTCGGGTTCCCAAGGCTTTGGGATTTTCCAAATGTGGCAAGAAAGGTGGGACAGGGAGGGGAAAGGGAGGCATTTATATCAAATACAAAAAAGTGTTGCAGGTACTAGGGTAGGAAGTAGATACAGAAGAGAGGAAATTGTGTGGACCAGGTTAAGGCTGGGGCACTATGCACTAAACCAAACATTGAAATTGATAGGGAAACACCAGACAGGACTGTGTGAGGAATGTCAGGAAGAGGAGTCAGTAGAACATGTAGTTCTGAGTTGCAGGAAGTATGGGATACAGAGAGACATGATGAGAATTAATCTAAGGGAATTGGGGGTGCAGGAATTCACATTAAAAGGGTTGCTGGGCATGGGTGAGAGAACACAGATTAGGGTATTTTTAGCTTTCTTAAGGGGTACAGGGGTTTTTTTATAGGATATGATGGATAAACAGAAATAGGGTACTAGGATGGGGAGAATAAAGTGTAGGTTAGGGTATGTGTATGTGTGCGATTGGGTGAAGGGATTTAGAATGTGAGTCCATCGCATACTCCGGAACAGAAGGAGGCGGTAATGCACCATTAAGCTGGGTGCCAACCGCCGTAAAACAAGATGGAGAGAGAGAGAGGCTTTGGGATTTTTTTTTTCCCTGTTTACTCTGAGGGTGGCTGTGAACCAGACAGGTGACAATTGCAAGCTGTATATATATTGTATTTTTTTCATTTTTTTCTTGTTTTGATGTGGACATCCAGGTTTTTGTTTTTCCACTATTTTTGTAAATAAAAACACCTCAATCTATTTTTGCAACTCAAGCCATCTGGTTATTCTTCTTAGGCAGTTGACCCACGGTTATCTGTAATATATGGTGGCAGTGGTGAGATGGCCAGTCGCCAAACTGAGCGTGCTTTTAAAAAATGAACTGGGCTATGGTCTCAAAACCAGTAACTTTGGATGAAGAATGAGGATGAATGGGAGACAGCGGTGATGTCAGAGGAAGAGGCACAAGGTTTTGAGATACAAGGGGCAACATCCAAAACCCGACAGCTGCAGCCTGGGAGTCCCTCAACCACAGAGGTGGTAAATCTCTTCAGGGATTTTTTAGCCGCCCAGCAGAAGAGAGATAATATTCTTCAGGAATAGCTCTGGGGCCTGCAGATCTCACTGGAAGACTCCCGATAGCCTGTGCTACAGCCATCCCCAGCAGAGCAGTCCACCACAGCAGAAGGTGGGGGCCTTAGACTGGAACTTCCAACTCCCAATGCCCAGAAGGGGAGGCCCACATGACATCTCTGACTTTGGGCAATCGTTGGTGTCTTCCCCTGGCAGACTGGATAATCCTTCTGTTGACCCCCCCAGCAGTCCAGCGTAAGGAACCCAAGATGCCAGTGTATCGACAAGGTGAGGACATTGAAAATTACCTTCTACGTTTTGAACGCATGGCAAAAACATGGCAGTGGCCAAGAGAGGAGTGGCCCTGTCGACTGATTCCCCTGCTGACCGGGAAAGCCCTGGAGGCCTACACGGCCATGGATGAAGACAAGTCTAACTGTTATACTGACCTGAGGGAGGCACTGTTGGCCAAATTTGACATCTCTTCAGAGATCTACCGTCAACAGTTCTGGGCCACCTCAGCACCATCTGGGGAGACACCGGCAGAGATGTATCACCGGCTGAAGGGCCTCTATCGTCACTGGATGTGGCCAGGGCAGAGGAGTAAGGATCTGCTGGGGGAGACCATCACCCTGGAGCAGCTGCTGCAGGTGCTTCCTCCAGACATCAGGACGTGGGTGAGAGAACATGAACCAGAGGATGGACTGACGGCAGCGAAGTTGGCCGTGCAGTACCTGAACGCCAGAAAGGGGGCCCCGTCACAACCAACACGGGTGGATTCCAGGGGCTACAACTGCCCCAGTGACAGCTTTACAAAGAACTTTGAAGGTAATCGGGGGGCAAATGACAAGGGACACACTGCTCAGTCATTTACTAAGACTTTGGTATGCTATCATTGTCAGCAGCAGGGACATAAAGTGTCTGTTTGCCCCCTGAAGAGTCCAAAAATGGCTGGACTGTGTTATGTGCCTAGACAAGGTGAGCAGAGTGACTTCCAGGACAGGGAGGGAGAGTCTAGATCTGTTCCGGTAAAAGTTAATGGTAAACCCTTTACTGCTCTCCTTGATTCTGGCAGTTCCATGTCATTCATAAGAAAAAGTTGTGTGCCCTGTGCTATTGACTACAGCCAGCGGACAGAGGCTTTATGTGTACATGGTGACTGTAAGCCGGAGCCACAGGTAGAACTTAGAGTGGAGGTAGATGGACAAAAGTATCTGATGACAGTGGGGGTGGTGGAGAATTTACCAGTGGAGATGCTTTTGGGCTGGGATTTGCCTGTTCTGTATGATCTCCTAAGCAGGGGTAAAAGTCTCTGTAATGCTCATGAACCTGTGTCAGAACTGAAAATGCATGTCTCTTGTTTTGTCATGACACAGTCCCAGGCAAAAGCCTAAGCTCAGTCTGGGATACAACCTTTGCCAGACTTATGTGTAATGTGTGCAATGCTGGAACCAAAGGGCCCAGAAAGACCCGGCGGTTAGAGAAACATGCTGGTACACCTTTATCTTGTGAAATGCCTGAAAATGCTGTGTCAGGTGTTAAGTGGGAAGTGCCAGAAAACAACACCATGTTACAACAGTCTGATCCTTTGTTAAAGTCTCTGTTAACCAAGGTCTTAACCTCTGTTAATTACACCGCCCAGGTAGGTGTTTCAGTGTATGTCCTTCACAACGGCATCCTTTATCAGGGAGAGGAGCCAGGCAACAGGAGGTTAGTGGTGCCAAGTAATTGCAGGTCACTTATACTACACCTTGCACATACCTTTCCCTGGGCAGGACACTTAGGTCACCATAAGACATATCTCAGGCTGGCCTCTCGGTTCTTTTGGCCTTCAATGCAAAACGTACCCAGAGTGTCAAAAAATCTGTGCTGTCCGTAAATCAGACCGAGCACCCCTCCAATCCATGCCAGTGATTACCACCCCATTTAAGTGGATTGCAATGGACATTGTGGGAACCCTGGAAAAAAGCTCGGCAGGATATCAGTACATTCTTGTTGTATGTGATTATGCCACACGATTCCCTGAAGCTTTTCCTCTCCGGTCAGTAACCACTCCAAAACTGATCAGTGCTCTTGTGCAGCTCTTTTCTTGTGTAGGCATCCCAGAGGAAATCCTGACCGACCAGGGAACCAACTTTACATCTCGCCTGATGAGCCAGCTGCATAAGGAGTTGGGCATAACCACTATCAGGACATCTCCTTATCACCCAGAGACAGGTGGCCTGGTGGAGAGGTTTAACCAAACCCTCAAGAGGATGCTCAGAAAGCTTGTATCTGATACAGGGAAGGATCGGGATAAGTGGTTACCCTTTCTGCTCTTTGCCTACAGGGAAGTGCCTCAGGCGCCCACCGGATTCTCCCCTTTCGAGCTGCTGTATGGTTGGCCAGTCCAGGGGCCCCTGGATCTGCTGAAACAGAACTGGGAGGAGAAGCTGGCAGCTAATCCTGTAGAGGGGCAAGGTGTTGTACAGTATGTCCTCCAGATGAGGGACCGGTTGGAGCGGTACCGAGAGGAGGCCAGACTCAACCTCCTGGAGGCCCAGAAGACTCGGAAGTGGTGGTATGACCAGCAGGAACGCCAATGTGAGTTCAAACCAGGTCAAAAGGTCTTGTTGCTCCTGCCCTCCTCATCCAGCAAGCTGCTGGCCAAGTGGCAGGGACCTTTTGAGGTTATAAGGAGGATGGGGCCTACAACATATGAGATCCTACATCTGGAGAAGGGGAAACAAAAGCAAACTTACCATGTGAACCTTTTGAAAGCCTGGGAGGGAAGAAGCAGCCCTCCTTCCATCACCTCACTACTGGCACGCCGGGTGATTGAGGAAGATGACTCTGAAGGTGTAGTGGAGGCCTGGAAACAGCCTGCCAAGGTGGATCTCTGTCACCTGGATAGTGAGAAGCCAGTTGAATTGTAAGTCATATTCGACACCTTCCCTCAGTTGTTCACACAGAAACCAGGCCAGACAGATGTGTTGCAGCATGCCATCTGAGTCAAACCAAGTCAGATTCCAGTACGGCAGGCATGCTACTGAGTACCAGAACGTCTGGTGAAGGCGTTGAAGGAGGAGGTCCGCTTGATATTGGAGCTGGGAGTCATCGAACCGTCTGAAAGTGAGTGGAGTAGCCCTATTGTCATTGTGCCGAAGAAGGATGGAACTCTTCGCATTTGCATTGACTTTAGGAAACTGAATGCCATCTCATTTTTCGATGCCTACCTGATGCCCCAGATTGAGGACCTGCTGGAGAGGATTGGGAGAGCCAACCACATCACCACTTTGGACCTCTGCAAGGGGTATTGGCAGGTCCCCCAGAGAACCAGTCCCAGCCCCTCACTGCATTCAGGACCCCTCTAGGCCTCTTTCAGTTCACGGTGATGCCCTTTGGCTTACATGGTGCTCCAGCCACATTCCAGAGGCTTATGGACAGAGTGCTGCAAGGTTGTGAGGACTGTAGCGCCGTCTATTTGGATGATGTGGTCATTTTTAGCCTGACCTGGGAGGAACATCTGGAGCACCTTCATCGAGTCCTAGGTGCAATTAGTGCAGCAGGACTTGCACTCAACCTGCAGAAATGTGAGTGGGCCAGGCAGGAAACCCGGTACCTGGGGTATCAGCTGGGGAGAGGTGAAGTCCGGCCTCAGGTGGACAAAGTTGAGGCCGTTCTGAACAGCCCCAGGCCCCGTACCAAGACCCAGGTCCGGTCTTGGCCCAGTGGGCTGGTACTGACAGTTCATCCCTCACTTTTCAACCCTGACAGCCCCATTGACCAACCTCGCCTGCAAGTTGGCCCCTAATCCTGTGGAATGGAGTGAGGAGTGTGAAAGTGCTTTCCAGGGCCTGAAGAAGGAATTATGTTGTTTCCCTGTGTTACAGAGTCCTGACTTCGAACGCCGTTTCCTGGTGCAGGTGGATGCCTCAGGCGTAGGCGTCGGGGCAGTACTGGCTCAGGGAGAGCCAGGTGAGGAATGTCCTGTGTTGTATCTCAGCAGAAAACTTCTGCCTCATGAAACCCTGTACTCCACAATCGAGAAGGAGTGTCTGGCAATCAAGTGGGTGTTGGACAGCCTCAGGTACTACCTTCTTGGGAGGGAGTTTGACCTCCAGACGGACCACAGAGCCCTGACCTGGATCCAGACAATGAAGGACTGGAATGCCAGGGTGACGAGGTGGTACCTGGAACTTCAACCTTTCAAGTTCTGTGTGCGGCACAAAGCAGTCACAGCGGACTTCCTGTCAAGACTGCCAAACACTGCCGCTGCAGGAGAGGAGGGTGGTAATGTGACAAAGGCCCGTCACTGATTACGGATGGCACATGGCACATTCAGTAAAACACTCAAAGGGTCATCCACACACATTATTCCCCTCTGTCATTGTGGTGAGTGCACACATCACGATAAATCAACAGTCACAATTTTACACTCATCCCCAGCAGTAATAGGTATGAAAAAAAAGAAACACACTATGTCACAGTTTAATTATCTCAGGTCAATTTACTCATATTCATCTTTCCAATAAGTGTTTTGCTGAAGTGTCGTGATAATCTGACGTTTCTCTCCTCCACAGTCACTGGGTCTGAAACAGAGCTGCTGCATAGAGCTGTCTTATAGAGAGGCAGCAGCAACCTGCACAGGTGTGCTGATGGTGGAGGATAACATCTTTAACTGGGTCAAGGGTTATGTTACCTAATTACTCATCTTGTGGTAAAGTTTTGGGGTTTATTTAAGTTATTTAACCTGAAAATGGTGACTCCTATAATGAGGTATATGTGTTTATTGTGAGAACTGGCAAGAGAGTTTCAGATTGTGTGAAATGGAAGATAACTGAGTTAATTAGCTTTTGGTTGGTCTGGGGGAGGGGCTTAGCAGTTATAAGCCTCGGGTTCCCAAGGCTTTGGGATTTTTTTTCCGTTTACTCTGAGGGTGGCTGTGAACCAGACAGGTGACAATTGCAAGCTGTATATATATATTGTATTTTTTTCATTTTTTTCTTGTTTTGATGTGGACATCCAGGTTTTTGTTTTTCCACTATTTTTGTAAATAAAAGCACCTCAATCTATTTTTGCGACTCAAGCCATCTGGTTATTCTTCTTAAACAGTTGAACCCACATTTGCGATATTTGTGACAGACATCTTATGTACAGATACTCCTGTGCCTAGTGCCACTTTACGGGCATATGATCAATATATGTATATAAGCCATCTTACGTATTTATTTTTATCATTATTGTGTTCTTTATCTAATTTTGTTATTTTTGGTGCTGAATCGGATGAGGAGTGACAATTATTTTGTTCTTTACACTTATGTCCTGGATTTGACATTTTAAAATCTTGAATCATCAATCTCTCATTCCACATACCCGCCACCTTTTGTTTGGAAACGTATCCCTCAAGTCCCCTTTAACTCTTTCCCCTTTCACCTTGAACCTGTGGCATCTACTCCCAGACTCCCCTCCCTTGGGGAAAAGATTGTGACCACCCACTTTATCTAAGCCCCTCATAATTTTATAAACATCCATAAGGTCACCACTCAGCTTCCAGAATTCCAGGGGAAACAGTCTCAGTCTGTCCAGCCTCTTCTTCTAACCCAGCCCCCAACCTGACTCAGTCATATTTTGTGAATCTATTTTGCACCATTTCCAGTTTATCAGCTCCTTTCCAAAGCAAGGAGACCAGACTGCACACAGTACTCTGAATGTGGCCTCCGGCAGTGACAGGATTATTGTGGACAACACTCCCACCTGGTGGTTCCCTGCCGCAATGACACATTTTCCTCATCTCTGTTCTGAGGCTGTGCTCTGGTCCAAGACTTCCCCACTAAAGGAAACCTCCTCTCCACATCCACCCTATCTAGGCCTTTCAATATTCAATAGGATTAAATAAGACTCCCCCCTCCCTCATCCTTCTTAGCTCCAGGCCAGGACCCAGAGCCATCAAACACTCCTCATCTGTGAACCCTTTCATTCCTGGGATCATTCTTGTGAACGTCCTCTGGATCCTCTCCATTGCCAGCACCTCTTTTCTCAGATATGGGGTCTAAGACTCCTCACAGTGCTACGTGTGGTCTGACCAATGTCTTATAAAGCCTCAGCATTACAGACTTGCTGTTGTAATCTAGTTCTCTTGAAATGAATGTTAACATTGCATTTGTCTTCGTTACCACCAACTCAACCTGCAATTTAACCTTTAGGGAATTATGCACGAGGACTCCCAATTTCTTTTGCACCACTGATTTTCGAATTTGCTTCCCATTTAGAAAATAAGTTATTGGCAGGTATTCTGACAGACTGGCTATGTAAGTATTTGGATAGACCAGAATTGATTGGGGGTTGTCAACATGTCCTTGTGTCTGTTTCATCATATCTAACCAATTTTATTGATTTTTCCAAGGAAGCTAGCAGGAAAAATGACAAAGGTAAGGCAATGGATGTTGTCTATGTGGACTTTAGCAAGGTCTTTGATGAGGTCCCATATGAGAGATTGGTCAAGAAGGTTCAGTCGCTTGGCATTCAGGATGATGTAGTAAATTGGATTGGACATTGGTTTTCTGGGAGAAGCCAAAGAGAGGTAGTAGATGGTTGCCTGTCTGACTCGAGGCCTGTGACTGGTGTTGTGCCGCAGGTGGATGACACCAAGATTGGGGGTGTACTGGGCAGTGAGGAAGGCTATCAAAGTTTGCACCTGGATCTGAACTGCTTGGTGAAAAAGGCTGAAAAATGTCAGATGGAAGTTAATGCAGACAAATGTGAGTTGTTGCACTTTGGGAGGACAAACCAGGGTAGGACTTGCATGTCGAGTGGAAGGGCACTGAGGAGTGCGGTAGAACAGAGGGATCTGGGAATACAGATCCATATTTTCTTGAAAGCCGTGACACAGATAAAGAAAACTTTTGACCTATTTGCCTTCATATATCAACATACTAAGTTCAAGAGCTGGGATGTTTGGCTGAAGTTGTACAAGATGTTGATGAGACCTAATTTGGAGTATTTTGTGCAGTTCTGGTCACCTACCAACAGGAAAGATGTCAATTAGCTGCATATAACCATATAACGATTACAGCATGGAAACAGGCCATCTTGGCCCTTCTAGTCCATGCCAAATGCTTACTCTCACCTAATCCCACCGACCTGCACTCAGCTCATAACCCTCCATTCCTTTCCTGTCCATATAACTATCCAATTTTACTTTAAATGACAATATCGAACCTGCCTCTACCACTTCTACTGGAAGCTCGTTCCACACAGCTACCACTCTGAGTAAAGAAATTCCCCCTCGTGTTACCCCTAAACTTTTGCCCCCTAACTCTCAACTCATATCCTCTTGGTTGAATCTCCCCTACTCTCAATGGAAAAAGCCCATCAACGTCAACTCTATCTATCCCTCTCATAATTTTAAATACCTCTATCAAGTCCCCCCTCAACCTTCTATGCTCCAAAGAATAAAGACCTAACTTGTTCAATCTTTCTCTGTAACTTAGGTGCTGAAACCAGGTAACATTCTAGTAAATCTCCTCTGTACTGTCTCTATTTTGTTGACATCTTTCCTATAATTCAGTGACCAGAACTGTACACAATACTCCAAATTTGGCCTTACCAATGCCTTGTACAATTTTAACATTACATCCCAACTCCTATACTCAATGCTCTGATTTATAAAGGCCAGCACACCAAAAGCTTTCTTCACCACCCTATCCACATGAGATTCCACCTTCAGGGAACTATGCATCATTATTCCTAGATCACTCTGTTCTACTGCATTCTTCAATGCCCTACCATTTACCATGTATGTCCTATTTGGATTATTCCTACCAAACTGTAGCACCTCACACTTACCAGCATAATTACATTGAAAGATAAACTTTACAAGGATGTTGCTAGTACTAGAGGACCTGATTTATAGGGAAAGGTTGAACATGTAGGGCCTTTAGTCCCTAAAATGGGGGAGAACGAGGAGAGATGGGGTGCTACAGTAGCGTAGCGATTCGTGCGATGTTATTACAGCTCAGGCTGTTTGAGTTTGGAGTTCAATTCTGGCGCCGTCTGTAAGGAGTTTGTACGTCCTCCTCATGGAATGCGTGGATTTCCTTTCTTTTTAAATCTTTTTATTAATTTTAAGAAAAACATTAGTGAACTATGAATACAAAACGTTTGAGAGTACATAATTAATAGTTTAAATAAACAATCAGATATGTAATAATCAATATATAAGGCCTCCCAAACTCATAGTATTAATGTAAAAGAATCGAAAAAGAGAAAAAAAAAACCCCAACAAAAACTAAAAGAAAACTTTTAAAAAAAACTAACCAACATGGGCAATTGCATAATGTTAAATACATACAGTAGTGCCGATAACTCCGAACCTCCATCCAAATAATTAAGGATAATAACAGTAAGGTTTAGGATCAGACCATTTAACTCATATGAAAATGTTGAATAAATGGTCTCCAAGTTTCCTCAAATTTAACTGAAGAATCAAAAACCACACTTCTAATTTTTTCTAAACTCAGACAAGAAATAGTTTGAGAAAACCACTGAAATACAGTTGGAGGGTTAATTTCTTTCCAATTCAGTAAAATAGATCTTCTAGCCATTAATGTAACAAATGCAATCATTCGTTGAGATGAAGCGGATAGACGATTATTATCTATCATTGGTAAACCAAAAATTGCAGTAAAAGGATGCAGTTGGAGATTGATATTTAAAACTCTTGAGATAATATTAAAGATATCTTTCCAATAATTTTGTAAACAAGGACAGGACCAAAACATATGAGTCAGTGAAGCAACATCAGAATGACATCTGTCACAGGTTGAATTAACATAAGAATAAAATCGAGCAAGTTTATCTTTAGACATGTGAGCTCTATGTACAACCTTAAATTGTATTAGGGCATGTTTAGCATAAATAGAGGACGAATTTACCAATGATAAAAAAATTTCCCATTCCTCAGTAGATATAGGACAATGCAATTCTTCTTGCCATTCCTTCTTAATTTTTCCTGATACATCTGGCTGTACACTCATAATCATATTATAAATGATAGCTACTAAACCCTTTTGACAAGGATTGAGGGCTAAAATTCTTTCTGTAATGTCCAATGGACATTCTTTCGAAAAAGACTTTAATTCATTATACAGAAAATTTCTGACTTGCAAATATCTAAAAAAAAATGGGTTTTAGGTAAATTATATTTATTAGATAGCTGTTCAAAGGACATAATGTTATCATCCAAAAACAGATCACGAAAACATGTTATACCTTTTGTTTTCCATAAAAGAAAAGCTTGATCTATAGATGAAGGCCGAAAAAAGTAGTTAGATATTATAGGACATGACAGCATAAACTTATTCAACCCAAAAAATTTACGAAATTGAAACCAAATTCGTAATGTATACTTGACTATAGGATTAGTTATCTGTTTATTCATTTTGAATAATGAAAAAGGAAGTGAAGATCCTAAGATTGAGATCAGTGAAAAATCTTGCACAGATTTACATTCCAAATTTACCCATTGTGGGCAAGCAGCTGTAGTCAATTCTTGTGTCCAGAATATTAAATACCGTATATTAACTGCCCAATAGTAAAATCTTAAGTTTGGTAGAGCCAAGCCGCCCTCCTTCTTAGGCTTCTGTAAATATTTTTTGCCTAGTCTAGGATTTTTGTTCTGCCACAAATAAGAAGATATTTTAGAGTCAACCATATCAAAAAAAGATTTAGGAATAAAAATTGGTAATGCTTGAAATAAATATAAAAATTTAGGTAGTATCATCATCTTAATAGCATTAACTCTGCCTACCAAAGACAAAGATAATGGAGACCACCTATTAACCAGTTGCTTAATTTGATCGATTAAAAGTAGAAAATTAATTTTAAATAAATCTTTATGTTTTTTAGTAATTTTAATACCTAAATAAGTAAAATAATCTGTAACAATTCTATATGGTACATGATTATAAATTGGAACATGCATATTTAATGGAAATAGTTCACTCTTATTAAAATTCAATTTATAACCAGAAAAGTTACTAAATTGAGCGAGCAAAGAAGAAATAGCAGGAATAGATCTTTCAGGGTCAGATATATATAATAACAAGTCATCCGCATATAATGATACCTTATACGTTGTCTCCCCACGGGTAATACCAAAAATATTGGGTGATTCACGAATAGCTATAGCCAAGGGTTCTAAAGCAATGTCAAATAGTAAAGGACTTAAAGGACAACCTTGCCTTGTACCACGAAATAGCTGAAAAAAAGGTGATCTTTGATTATTGGTAAAAACCGAAGCTAAGGGTTTATGGTATATTAATTTAATCCATGAAATAAATTTTGAACTAAAATTAAAATGTTGCATTGTATTAAATAAATATGGCCATTCGACTCTATCAAATGCTTTTTCGGCATCTAAAGAAATGACACATTCTGGTATTTTAGATGAAGAGGTATAAATAATATTAATTAATTTTCTAATATTAAAAGATGAATAGCGATTTTTAATAAATCCAGTCTGATCTTCAGAAATAATTCGAGGTAATATATTTTCTAATCTAATAGCCAAAATTTTACTAAAAATCTTAAAATCCGTATTCAACAAGGATATAGGCCGATAGGATGCGCATTCAGTAGGGTCTTTATCTTTTTTAAGAATTAAAGAAATAGAAGCTTCATAAAAAGATTGTGGTAGTTTACCTATACTTAATGCATCTTTAAAAATTTTACAAAGCCAAGGAGAAAGTATGGAAGAAAAAGATTTGAAAAATTCTGTAGAAAAACCATCTGGACCAGAAGCTTTACCCGAATTCATTGAAAAAATAGCCTTTTCTATTTCAGACTCCGTAATAGGTGTGTCCAAAAATACACTATCCTCAACAGTTACTTTTGGAATATTCAATTTCCTTAAAAATTCATTTATTATAGAAGAGTCCTTAGTACATTCTGATTGATATAAGGAATTATAAAAATCTTGAAAGGCTTTATTTATCTCTTTGTGATCGATCGTCAAAGTACCATCTTGTTTACGAATCCTAGTAAGTTGTCGTTTATCCGAAACAATTTTCAATTGGTTAGCTAGTAATTTACCAGACTTATCTCCATATACATAGAATTGGGCTTTTGATTTAATTAACTGACTTTCAATCGAGGAGGATAATAGTAAGCTATGCTCCATTTGAAGTTCCACTCTTTCTTTATAAAGTTCTTTGCTAGGGGTCATTGAATAAATCTTGTCAATTGCTTTGATTTTATCAACTAGTGTTAATATTTTAGAATTAGTTCATTTCCTAACTCCAGCAGAATATGAAATAATCTGTCCACGAATATATGCCTTAAAAGTATCCCACAAAGTTCCACTAGGGATCTCTGCTGTAAAATTTGTTGAGAAAAACAAATCAATTTGCTGTTTAATAAAGTTGACAAAGTCAGGATCCTGCAATAAAACAGGATTAAACCTCCAACCTTTAGTATTAATATATGAATCCGTCGTCTTAATAGATAACTTCAAAGGTGCATGATCAGATATGGTAATAGAGTCATATTTACAATCCATAACATCTGTAATTAAATGGTGATCAATGAAAAAGTAATCAATTCTTGAGTAATTATGGTAAACATGGGAAAAGTATGAAAATTCTTTGTCGTTAGGGTGTAAAAAAACGCCAAATTTCACAAATAGCTGAATCAATCATAAAAGAGTTAATGAGAGAAGCCGATTTATTCGGAAGAGTTTGGGTGGGCTTGGATCTATCCATCAAAGGGTTTAAACAACAGTTAAAATCCCCATCCATTATCAATCTGTATTGATTCAAATTAGGAAAGGATGTAAATAAACATTTAAAAAATTCAGGACTATCAGTATTTGGAGCATAAACATTAACTAAAACAACTTTTTGATTAAAAAGTAGACCAGTAATAAGCAAAAATCTACCTTGCGGATCTGAAATTATTTCATGATGTATAAAAGAAGTTGATGAATCTATAAAAATAGAAACACCTCTTACTTTGGCTTGCGAATTTGAGTGATACTGTTGGCCCTTCCAAAACCTAAACAACCATTGACTATCCACCTTCCTTACATGAGTCTCTTGTACAAAAATAACATTAGCATTCATTCTATGGAATACTTTGAATGTTTTTTTCCGTTTGATCGGATGATTTAAACCATTAGTATTCCAAGAAACAAAGTTAATAGTCCTATCCATATTGACAATATTTATTACAATTAACACATAAGTTTGAAAAAAAAGTGAACTCATGAACCCGGAAGAAGGAAGTAAGTTCAAGGAGAAACCGGAAGTCACGGCACTGCGACCATTTTTGTAGTTTCATATAAGCCCATGAAATAAAACTAAGCAGAAAGCAGGCAAAAAGAAAAGAAAAAAGAAAAATCCCCCTCCCTCCACCCTCAGAACCCCAGGAAAAAAGCCAAAAAGAGGCAAGCAAGCAATCTAATACTAAAATTACCCCCATGTCTCAAGACGGCAACTCAGACATAACAAAGTAAAAAAAAAATACAAACAACCCACATTATAAGAAAGGGTTGGTATAACAAAAGTTAAAATATAAAATTAGTATTATAAATGTATATAAACAAAAGGGTTAAAAAGAATTAAAACGATAAAACCCATAAATGACTAATACTGAATTGGTATTTTAAATGAAAGTTTAGAACTTTCAAACACATCAAAACAGATATGACGTTCCAAGCACTAAAGTCTGTCGGGAAGAAGAAACGACATTTTATTTTTTTTTTAAATCTTAATATTTAAATGTTAAGAGTATAAAAAAGCATATATCAGCTTAAAAAGAAAAGCAAAAAGGAGAAAAAAAACCCTAAAGTTATTTTCAACGCTAATAGATTAGTAATATGGAAAAATAATAAAGTCAAAATAAACCGAGCAAAAAAAAGCTTTAACCGTATATAAGAAATACATGTAAGCCATACCTAAAAAAAACCCCAAACATCATTCTGTAACAGATCCAAATCTATAGGCTAAATTACAATAGTCAGCCCGATAGAATGTCATTGTTCCAGAAAACTTTGAGCATCCGCTGGAGATTTAAACAGCCGAAAAGTTCCGTCGTCAAGAGTGACTCTCAAGTGTGCTGGAAATAACAGCGCTTGCTTGTAGCCTTTCTGGTGAAATTTTGACATAACCGATCTAAAAGCCATTCTAGCCCTTAAAACTTCAGGGCTATAGTCTTCCAGAATGCGAAATTTAAACTCTTGATAGCAAATCATACCCTTTTTTTGAGCCGCCCGAATCAAACGTTCTTTGGTATGAGGGTAATGGATCCGAAGAATTACATGTCGTGGTTTCAAACTTGAATCAGACCGAAAATGGGAAACACGGTGTGCCCGATCGATTACCAGGGGAGAGTCCAGTACCTCTGGACCCAAGACATCCATTAGAAATTTAGAGAAGAAAACGGTAAGATCGCCGCTCTCAAATTTTTCCGGAATCCCAATTAATCGAAGATTTTGTCTTCGAGAGCGATTTTCCAAATCAGTAATTTTAACTTTATAACGATCCATCTGTTGAGAAGTCAAAGTTTGCTCTTCTTGTATTTTTTCAATTATACGATCTTTCTTGCGAGCGGCTTCTTCAAGAACCAAAATACTTGCTTGTTGTTTTTGTGATTCCAATGAAAGTGTCTGGAGCTTTTCTTCAACTAATTTCAAACGTTCGTCAAACCGAAAAAACTTTACGGTTATTTTTCTCTCCAGTTCTTCAAATTTGTCTTCTATAAGCTTCACAATTGTTTCTAAAGTTATCGGTTCTTTCGTCTGTTTCGATTCTTTTGCTCTAGACATTTCAGCAAGTTGAGAATAATTCAAATAGTTAAAAAGAAAAATTCTGTATGTTTAGACCCCTTTAGAATAAGTATAAGAAGATCCCTTAAGGGGTGTTTGTAGGTTAAAAAGACGTAAAAGGTTTGGAGCAAAGCCTAGAAGCCTAGAAACTCCATGAGCGCCATCTTGAGACTCCGCGTGGATTTCCTCCAGGTGCTCTGGTTTCTTCTCGCAGTCCAAAGACTAATTGGTCATTGTAAATTGCCCCTTGATTAGTCCTGGGTTAAATCGGGGGTTGCTGGCGGTGCAGCTCAAAGGGCTGGAAGGGCCTATTCCACGCTGTATTTCCAAATAAAATAAAATGAAAATTTGATAGTGGTCTACAAAGTTATGGGGGAGAAAGAAAAGGTTAAGGTTAGGTCCTCTATGGTCAACACTGCCGCAATCACAGGTCCCTTGTGGATAACACCCACCTGGTGGATCTGAGATCAGCAAGAAAACCATTTATTCCTTTCACCCTGTTGGGCTTGAAATTCTGCCCTGTGTTCGTTTAGGAAGAGAGACAACCAACACCGGAATATTACAAAACTTAGGTTTATTGCAGAATTCGTAACTGGTACAGTGAATCGACGGAATCGCTGGAGAAGGCGCGTTCCGACCTCCCCTTACAATCTGCTCTTATTTATATCCCTTTTCCCCCCAGCACAACCCCCCGCTACATATTAGGTAATATCGGGCACTTGTGTCCATCTTATTGGCCCGCAGCCATATGCTCACGAGTTACCTGTTTCTTTTGTTTACTGAATCGCGTGACACTGTTAGTTTCGGTGTAGCGGGGTCCCCAGTTTCGCTCCCCCTCGCTCGCATTCCAGCTTCCTAACATGATGTGCGTTACGTGAGCCACTCCTGACCTGTAATGGCGGTCCCGAATTAACCCCAACACGAATTAACCCCGACACGAATTAACCCCAATACTAATTAACCCCAACAACCCTCATCACGTTATTGTCACCCAGCCAATGACCGACCAAGGCTTTTTGCTAAATACGTAGATGTTGAGGTGTGACCACTCAGGGAGAGTTCAAACCCTGACATAAAACCGTAAGACCATGAAGACATTGGAGCAGAATGAGGCCATTCAGCCCATCAAGGAGGAGGAGGGGAACCAGAGGGAAGTAATAGGCAGGTGAGAAGAAGTGAAAGATCAGAGTGGGGAATAGAGGAAGGGGGTGGGGGGGTGTTTTGGTCTCTGGAAGGGGAAATCGATATTCATGCCATCAGGTTGGAGGGTAACCAAACAGAATATAAGGTATTGCTCCACGCCCTGAGGGTGGCCTCACCTTGGCACAAAAGGAGGCCATGGATTGACATGGCAGAACGGGAATGGGAATCAGAATTAAACTGTCTGGCCACTGGGAAGTTCCGCTTGTGGTAGATGGTGCAGAGCTGCTCAATGAAGTGGTCCCCCAATTTACGACGGGTCTCAACAATGTAGAGGAGGGAGGCTGCATCAGGAACACTGAACACAATAGACAACCTCTGCAGATTTGCAGGTG
Organism: Hemitrygon akajei; assembly: GCF_048418815.1. NCBI lineage: Eukaryota > Metazoa > Chordata > Chondrichthyes > Myliobatiformes > Dasyatidae > Hemitrygon > Hemitrygon akajei. The sequence continues at coordinate 67,654,614 of NC_133141.1, forward strand.
AAGTGTTGCCTCACTTAGAAGGTTTGTTTGGGACCCTGAGTGGAGGTGAGGGAGGAGGCATATAGGCAGGTGTAGCACTTAGGCTGCTTGTCGAGATCAGTGTCTCGAGGGAGATTAGTGGGGAGGGACGAATGGTCAAGGGAATCCCTGTGGAAAGCGGGGGGCAGGGGGGAGGTAAAGATATGTTTAGTGGTAGGATCCCTACACAGGGATTTAAGGAATCCTGCACAAGGACTCCCAAGTCCCTTTCTACCTCTGATTTTTGAATTTTCTCCTCATTTAGAATATAGTCTATGTCTTTATTCCTTCTATCAAAGCACTTGACCACACACTTCCCTACACTATATTCCATCTGTCACTTTGCCTATTCTCCCAATCTGTCCAAGTCCTTCTGCAGACTGCCAGTTACTTGGAAGTCTGGCCCAGGTGAGGCCAGTTACCCTCAACATCTCCATATTTAGTAAACGCCTTGGTCATTCGGCTGGGTTACAATGACGTGATGAGGGTGAAATGAATAAATGGTTTACTTGCTGACCCTGAATCTGTCATTACAGCAGGATACCACCAGATGGGAGTGTTGCCCACAGTGGAGACGTGACTGCAGTGGAACGCCACCAGATGGCAGTATTGACCACAGGGGAGCAAAGCCTAACCCTTTCTCTCCCCTTCATAATCTTGCAGACATCTATACTTGGAGATACAGCGCGGAGTAGGCCCTTACAGCCACGCCACCAGAAACCGCCGATTTAACCCGAGACTAATCATGGGGCAATTTACAATGACCAATCAACCTACCAACTACTAGGTGTTTGGACTGTGAGAGGAAATTGGGACACCCGGAGAAAATCCACACATTCCATGGGGAGGACGTACAAATTTCCTGCAAACAGCACTGGAATTTGACCCTGAACTTTGACTGCCTGAGCTGTAATAACGTTGCACCATCCGCTACGCTACTGTGGTGCCCCATCTCTCCTCCACTCCAGGGAATAAAGGCCTAACATATTCAACCTTTCCCTATAAATCAGGTTCTCTAGTACTGGCAACATCCTTGTAAAATCTATCTTTCAATCTTATTCACATCTTTCCTGGTGGTCGGTGACCAGAACTGCACAAGATACTCACCAACACCTTAGACAACATTAGGAAAACATCCCAACTCTTGTACTCAATATTTTGATTAATGAATGCCAAATGGGCAAAAGCTTTCTTTACAACCCTACCTATCTATGATGCCACTTTCAACAAATTATGGATCTGTATTCCCAGATCCCTCTGTCCTACCGCACCCCTCAGTGCCCTTCCACTCGACATGTAAGTCCTACCCTGGTTTGTCCTCCCAAAGTGCAACACCTTACACTTGTCTGCATTACCCTCCGTCTGATATTCTTTAGTACATTCAGTATATTCAGTTTACCACATTCTCATCCAGATTGTTGATATACATGACAAACAACAATCAACCGATCCCTGGGTTGCCGGTTGAGTTGGTGTAATGAAGGTAAATGCAATGTTAACATTCATTTCCAGAGAACTGGAATACAATAGCAAGTCTGTAATGCTGAGGCTTTATAGGACATTGGTCAGACCACACATAGCACTGTGAGTAGTTTTAGACCCCATATCTGAGAAATAGATGGCATTGGAGAAGATGCAGAGGAGGTTCACAAGAATGATTCCAGGAATGAATGGGTTAACATGAGGGGTGTTTGATGGCTCTGGGTCTGGGCCTGGAGCTAAAAAGAATGAGGAAACGGGGGACCTTATTAAAATCCATTGAGAAAGAAAGGGGGAGGGGAGCACCAGAGGGAGATGGAGAACAGGCAAAGAGTGATTGTGAGAGGGGCAGAGAAAGAAAAGAGAGGGGGAATAATTAAATCAGGGATGGGGTAAAAAGGGGGGGAAGGGCATTAACAGAAGTTAGAGAAATCAATGTTCATGTCATCAGATTGGAGGCTACTCAGATGGTATATAAGGTGTTGTTCCTCCAACCTGAGTGTGGCTTCATCAGAACAGTGGAGGAGGTCATGGATGGACATATCAGAATGGGAATGGGACGTGGAATTAAAATGTGTGGCCACTGGGAGATCCTGCTTTTTCTGGCGGACAGAGCGTAGGTGTTCAGCGAAATGGTCTCCCAGTCTGCATCGGGTCTCACCAATATATAAAAGGCCACACCAGCCGACTCACAGGTGAAGTGTCACCTCACCTGGAAGGACTGTTTGGGGCCCTGAATGGTGATGAGGGAGGAAGTGTAAGGGCAGGTGTAGCACTTGTTCCACTTACAAGAATAAGTGCCAGGAGGGAGATCGGTGGGAAGGGATGGCGGGGACGAGTGGACAATGGAGTCGCATAGGGAGCGATCCCTGCAGAAAGCAGAAAGAGGGGGAGGGAAAGATGTGCTTGGTAGTGGGATCCCGTTGGAGGTGGCAGAAGTTATGGAGAATTATATGTTGGACCCGGAGGCTGGTGGGGTGGTAGGTGAGGATCCAGAGATGCAGACAGAAAGATCAAGAAAGGGGAGAGGGGTGTTGGAAATGGACCAGGTAAATGTGAGGGCAGGGTGAAAGTTGGAGGCAAAGTTAATGAAGTCAACGAGCTCCACATGTGTGCAGGACGCAGAGCCAATGCAGTCATCGATGTAGCGAAGGAAAAGAGGGGGACGGATACCCGTACAGGCTTGGAACATGGACTGTCACACAAAGCCAACAAAAAGACAGGCATAGCTGGGACCATACGGGTGCCCATGGCTACACCTTTGGTTTGGAGGAAGTGCGAGGAGCCAAAGGAGAAATTATTGAGACTAAGGACTAATTCCACTAGACGGAGGAGAGTGGTGGTAGAGGGGAATTGGTTAGGTCCGGAAACCAAAAAGAAGCGGAGAGCTTTGAGACCTTCCTGGTGGGGGATGGGGGTATATAGGGACTGGACGTCGTACATGGTAAAAATAAGGCGGTGGGAGCCAGGGAACTTAAAATCATTGAAAAAGTTCAAAGGGTGAGAAGTGTCACAATCATAGGTGGGAACTTTCACCCTGCCCTCAAATTTACCTGGTCCATTTCCGACACCTCCCTCCCCTTTCTTGATCTTTCTGTCTCCATCTCTGGAGATGGCTTATCAACTGATATCTACTTTAAGCCTGCTGACTCTCAGGACACCACCAGGTGGGACACAGGAAATCTGTCATTGCAGCAGGAAACCACCAGGTGGGAGTGTTCCCCACAGGGAAGCTGTCATTGCAGCAGGACACCACCAGGTGGGAGTGTTCCCCACAGGGAAGCTGTCATTGCAGCAGGACACCACCAGGTGGGAGTGTTGCCCACAGGGAAGCTGTCATTGCAGCAGGACACCACTAGGTGGGAGTGTTGCCCACAGGGAAGCTGTCATTGCAGCAGGACACCACTAGGTGGGAGTGTTGCCCACAGGGAAGCTGTCATTTCAGCAGGACACCACTAGGTGGGAGTGTTGCCCACAGGGAAGCTGTCATTGCAGCAGGACACCACCAGGTGGGAGTGTTGCCCACAGGGAAGCTGTCATTGCAGCAGGACACCACCAGGTGGGAGTGTTGCCCACAGGGAAGCTGTCATTGCAGCAGGACACCACCAGGTGGGAGTGTTGCCCACAGGGAAGCTGTCATTGCAGCAGGACACCAGCAGGTGGGAGTGTTGCCCACAATAGGCCTGTCACTGCTGGAGATCACTTTCAGAGCACTGTGCACAGTCTGGTCTTCTTGTTATGGAAAGGAGCTGATAAGCTGGAAATGGTGCAAAACAGATTCACAAAGTGTAACTGGGTCAGGGTGGGGGTTTGCTTAAGAGACTGTACAGACTGAGATAGTTTCCCCTGCAATTCTGGAAACTGATGGTTGACCTTATGGGTGTTTAATTATGAGGGGCTGAGATAACGTGGGTGGTCACAGTCTTTTCCCTAAGAGAGGAGAGTCTGAAGAGTAGAGGCACAAGTTCAAGGTGAAAGGGGAAAGATTTAAAGGGGACCTGAGTGATACATTTCCCACACAGAAGGTGATGGGTATGTGGAACGAGCAACTGATGAGAGATTGATGATTCAAGATTTTAAAATGTCAAACCCAGGACATAAGTGTAAAGGAGAACAAAATAATTGTTACTCCTCAACCAATTCAGCACCAAACATAACACAATTAGATAAAGAACACAGTGATAAAATACCTTTAATACATATAAATACATAAAATAGCTTATATACATAAATTGATTATATGTCCAGTAAGTGACAAGAGTCTCCGGACTGTGTGTTCAGCATGGACGAGAAGGGCCGAGATGGCCTGTTTCCGTGCTGTAATTGTTATATGGTTATAGATATAAAAAGTGGCGGAAAGAGAGAGAAACACAAGGTGATTGGTGAAACCAGGAGGGGGAGTGTGGTGATATCACGTGTCACGTGTAAGAACGTGATTGGACAGAGTTCAGAACATGCGCAGAAATGACGGAATGATCTAGAAAGCATAGCTGTAAGAAACATGGTTTGGTTTTGTTGCTGTAAATAAAAGTTCTAGTTTTAATTCTTCGGGAATATGGCTTGTTCTTAGTAACACACAATATGTATAAAGAACACAACATGGTGTCAGAAGTCGGTCGGGAAAAATGATACGTTTCACTAAAACGGAAGAATCGAAGATACAGATTTTTCAAATGTTGGCGGAGACCTGGTCAAACGATTGATCAATTTGTTATGGAGTTGAGACGCCACAAAGAACATGCGAGTTTGCAGAGCTGACGGACTCTCTCATAAAAGACAGAATTGTTTGCAGCATTCTGGATAAAGTTCTGAGAGAAAGACTCTTAAGAGAACCAGACAGAGATTTGGAAAATGCTTTGATTCTCTGCAAAGCTTCAGAAACTGCAATGTCTCAGGCAAAAGAGCTTTTTATTGAGAGCTGCGTAGATGCTGTAAAGTGCAAACATAGGACTCTCAAAGCAGCTGCGCAGGTTGACTCTCTGGTTAAGAAGGCGTACGGTGTATTGGCCTTCATCAATCGTGGAATTGAATTTAGAAGCCGAGAGGTAATGTTGCAGCTATATAGGACCCTGGTGAGACCCCACTTGGGAGTACTGTGCTCAGTTCTGGTCGCCTTACTACAGGAAGGATGTGGAAACCATAGAAAGGGTGCAGGGGAGATTTACAAGGATGTTGCCTGGATTGGGGAGCATGCCTTATGTGAATAGGTTGAGTGAAGTCGGCCTTTTCTTTTTGGAACGACGGAGGATGACAGGTGACCTGATAGAGGTGTATAAGATGATGAGAGGCATTGATCGTGTGGATAGTCAGAGGCTTTTTCCCAGGGCTAAAATGGTTGCCACAAGATGCTTGGGAGTAGGCACAGAGGAGATGTCAGGGGTAAGTCTTTTACTCAGACAGTGGTGAGTGTGTGGAATGGGCTGCTGGCGACGGTGGTGGAGGCGGATATGATAGGGTCTTTTAAGAGACTTTTAGATAGGTAAATAGAGCTCAGTAAAATAGAGGGCTGTCGGTAAACCAAGTAATTTCTAAGGTAGGGACATGTTTGGGTCAACTTTGTGGGCCAAAGGGCCTGTATTGTGCTGTAGGTTTTCTATGTTTCTATATAACAAAGAATAATGAAGCGATGATACTAACAGAGAGCAAGACGTCATCTGAAAGGAAAAAACTTTGTGATCGCTGTGGGCAGCAGCTCCAACCAAAAGTGCCCGGCGTATTGGAAAATGTGCAATGGCTGCGGTAAGAGTAACGTACATTCCTGTGTATAAGCCGAGCATCTGGCCCTAAATTTTGGTCCTAAAATTAGAGGGTCGGCTTATACAGAGGGTGCCAACTTTCGAAAACCAATACACGGAAGACAGGTCGTATTTATTGGCTGTTTTCGAGTCAAATTCGTTCCATTGTCGACACATGAATTCTTTGAATGGTTTGTTTAAACTCACATCTCGTGGCTGGAGCACGGACATCAAACCACCGGGAATGACTGCAATGTCTGTATTTTCAGCTTTCAATGCTGCTTTTGTCTCACCTGACAAGTGCGCTTTGAACATGTCCCAGACAAATAGCGACTTTTCCTTCCCAAAACCTTCGGGATGTCGACGCCACACCTCTTTAACCCACTTCAAGCAACCTGCTTCGTCCATCCAGCAGCGTTCTTGAACTAAAACAACACCCCGCGGGAATTTTCTGAACAATCTTTGTTTTTTGTCTCAACACAAGATCACGTCTATTCATAAATTGGGTGCACCAACTTCGCGTAGCTTTGACATTTTCGCTGACGTCACGGTGTTTTTCATCCCATTTCAATGCTTGAATTCGAATCAGTTATCTGGTAACGATGTATCCAGACGATTGCTGGTGATTCATCCACTCTAAAACTTTTTCTTCCAGTTCCGGCCACTGGCATGTTTTCCCGCGGTTTGCACATTTCATCTTTGGCGTTTCCCTCAGCGTGTCCTCTGCCTTTCTCCACTCTCTCACTTGTTTCTCGTTTACACTAAACTTCCTAGCAGCTGCAGAATTATTCGTTCCTTTAGCAAAATCAACAACCTTCAGCTTGAAGCCAGCATCATATCGCATTTGTTTTAATCTTTTGTACATGGTGGTCACAAACTCAATACTGAGTACACGTACTGATCCCGTCACCTCGTGTTATGTTTTAACGAGATTACGATGGGCGCTAAATGGTTTCACGGGGGTTACATTTCAGAGGATTCTTTACCATTGGAGACCTAATCCAAAATTTCCCTCCCTGATTTATTTATTAAGAATTTGCTTATAACGCTCTACAATGTGTAGGCCTGTTTTCTTAGCAGGTACTGGTTCACCAAATTTCCAGGTTCCGGATCCGGTAAACCTGAGTACCGGCACGTGAGAGCTTGTAATCTTTTCCGGTTAAATCAAAAACCTCTACAAAAGGGGTCGGCTTATATAAAGGTAACATGAAAAAGTCACTTTTTTAACCTTGAAAATGGGGGTTTCCTTATACTCTGAGTCCGATTATACTCTGGAATATACGGTAATCATTTTTTTCACACTGTTGCAGAAGAAGAAAGAAAATAAAACGAGTAAATGCAGTGCTTGAAAATGAATATGAGGAGTTTTATATAGATTGCTTTGTGAAAATAAACAAAGTAAGAATGACTGGACTATTCCATTGCAAGTGAACCAAAACAATATTCTGTTTAAACTGGATACTGGAGCACAAGTATCAAGTATGCACAATCTGAGAATGCGCAGAAATGACAGAATGATCTAGAAAGCATGGCTGTAAGAAACATGGTTCGGTTTTGTTGCTGTTCTAGTTTTAATTCTTCCAGAATATGGTTTGTTCTTAGTAACCCACAGTACGTATAAAGAATACAACAGGGAGGATGAAGTAAACAGCTGGGAAGTTGATCGTGAAAGAGATACAGGGCTGGAGAAGGGGGAATCCGTCGACTGTTTCTCCCACTGCTTCTCTCATCGTGTTCTATGCGCCACACTTCCCGCATGAGGAGATACCTGGTGTCCCTAACCTAGTCACTTCCACAACTCCGGGATTCCCTCTCCACTGCCTGTAATGGACCTGTCTGCTACTTTATCCTTTGCCAGATCCACACTTTCAATCACCAGTTCTTCGACTTTCTCACATCCTGCAAGGATCAGAAGATCAGCCATCTACAGACCACAGAACCTGCCGTCTCCAACACCGGCAGGCCCGGATGTCTCCCCTGATCACAGACCACGATCCCTGCTACCGACCTCAACAGCTCCAACGATCCAGAGCAGATTCAGATCCAGACTCCACAGACATCATCACGGGTTCCAACAACCTCGGACATCTCCAAAGTGCCGATTGTGCAACCTCCAACTGACTCCAGGCCAGGTCTTCACGTGCTGCCTCTGGAACCCGTCTCCCCTTCCCCCACCACCACTCTGCAACCCCGTCTCTCTCTGGTCCCACCGCCAGCTCTTGAGCCCTCGGAGACTCCATCTCACCCCGCCATCCCTGAACACCCCAAACCTCCCTGCCCCTCAGACACTACCAACCCTCTTCCCCCTTCTGATTCCAGCTTTCATTTGTGCTGGGTCTTCACTACTCCCTCCGACCTTGCCCTCTGAGGCAGAGTGTCCCGTCCTCAGTAAGGGCCTGACTTTTGTCCCCCTGCGCTCGTACCTCAGCGAGTTCCATGCCCACCATGATGATGAGCTCTTCTGCCGCCGTTCTTCCTTCTTTGGCAGGGATGCTCCACCCCGCACCAATGACTCCTTCTCCCATCTTCAACCCTCCTCTTCTTCCTGGACACCCAGCCCTGGTCTTCTGCCTGCTCTGGACCTTTTCATAGCCAACTGTCGACGGGACATCAACCGTCTCGACTTCAACACTCCTCTCTAGTATTCCAACTTCACCCCTTCCGAACGCTGTGCTCTCCACTCCGTCCTCGCTAATCCTAACCTCACCATTAAACCCGCAGATAAATGGGGCGCTGTAGTAGTATGGCGGACTGACCTCTACCTTGCTGAGGCCCAACGACAACTCTCTGACACCTCATCTTACTTCCTCCTCGAACAGTTCCCCACTAAGGAACAGCAGGCCCAATCACCAACCTCATTGACTCTGGGGATCTCACATTGACTGCCACTAACCTCATCGTTCCTGCACCAAACACTTCCCGTTTCTACCTCCTACCCAAGATCCATAAACCTGCTTATACATTGTATCAGCCCCACTGAACTCATAACGGCATACCTCAACTGTTTTATCCCCCTGTAGTTCAGTCCCTTGCTACCAACATCCGTGACGTTTCACACTCTCTTGATCTTTTCAAGGATTTCAGGCTCTCTGGCCCCATCATCTTATTTTTATGATGGATATCAAATCCCTATACACCTCCATCCCACACCAAGAAGGCCTCAAAGTTCTCCATCTTCTTCTGGACTCCAGACCTAACCAGTTCCCCTCCACCACCACTCTTCTCTGTCTCGCAGAACTTGTCCTCACTCTTAATAATTTCTCCTTTGGCTCCTCCCACTTCCTTCAAACAAAAGGTGTAGCCATGGGAACTCGCATCGCTCCCAGCTATGCCTGCCTTTTTGTTGGCTACGTTGAACAGTTTATCTTCCAAGCCTACACTGATGACCATAGGTGTCCTATGCTATATCGACAACTGCATTGGTGCATGATGCACCATCAATAACTCTCGGAGACGGGAGGTGAACGATAGGCTTTTATTAGCAGCAAAAGGGACCACAACATCTTGGAGACTGAGGGAGGAGCAGTGCCTCCAATCGCCTTTATACAGGGGTCTGTGGGAGGAGACACAGGAGCAGTCAGCAGAGGGGCAGGTCCAGACAGGTATACATAGTTTACCACAGTGCAGTTTCCACCCTGCCCTCAAAATTACCTGGTCCATTTCCCACACCTCCCTCCGCTTTCTCAATCTCACTGTCTCTGTCTCTGGAGACAGCTTATCCACTGATGTCTATTATAAACCCACGGATACTCACAGCTGCCTAGACTATACCTCTTCCCAGCCCATTTCTTGTAAAAAATGCTATCCCCTTCTCTGAATTCCTCCGTCTTTGCTGCATCTGCTCTCTGGATGAGGATTTTCATTCTAGAACAAAGGAAATGTCCTCCTTTGTCAAAGAAAGAGGCTTCCCTTCCTCCACTATCAATGCTGCCTTCAACGGAACGTCTGCTCTTACTCCATTCTCCCGTCACCCTACCAGGGATGGGGTTCCTCTTGTCCTCACCTACCACCCCACCAGCCTCTGCATCCAGCACATAATTCTCCAGAACTTTTGCCATCACTAAGTACATCTTTCCCTCCCCCCCCCCCCCACTTACTGCTTCCGCAGGGATCGCTCCCTATGCAGCTCCCTTGTCTACTCGTCCTTCCTCACCAATCTCCCTCTTTCCGCTTATCCTTGCAAGCGGGACAAGTGCTACACCTGCCCCTGCACCTCCTCCCTCACTACCATCAAGGGCCCCAAACTCTCACAGGTGAAGTGACACTTTAATTGTGAGTCTGTTGGGGTTCGGTACTGTGGCCAGTGCTCCCAGTATGGCCTCCTGTATATTGGTGAGACCCAACGTAGTTTGGGAGACTGTTTTGCTGAGTGCCTACGCTCTGTCCGCCAGTGGCCAACTATTTTAATTCCACTTCCTATTCCTATTCTGATATGTCCATCCATCACCTCCACCACTGTTGTGATGAGGCCACATTCAGGTTGGAGGAACAACACCTTATATTCCGTCTGGGTAGTCTCCAACCTGATGGCATAATGTTCGATTTCTCAAACATTCAGTAATGGCCTCCCCCCACTCCCCCTCGCCCTCTCCTTCACCATACCTCATCTCCTTTCCTCTCTCCTTGCCTGCCCACCGAGAATGTACAAGGTAAGGTTAGTAAGTTTGCAGATAACCCTGAAATAGATGGTAGAGTGAACAGAGAAAAAGGTTATCAAAAATTTTGATCAGCTGAGTACATGGACTGAGGAATGGCAAGTGGAGTTTACTTCAGGTAAGTCTGGAATGTTGTAATTTTGGAAAGTCAAATTCAGGTTGGACACTCAGAGTGAATGGTAAGGCCTTGGGGAGTGTTGTAGGACAGAGAAACCTTGGAGAACACATGCAAGGCTTACTGAAACTGGAGTCAAAGGTTGACTGGGTAATGAAGAAGGCTTTTGGCACGCTCACCTGCATAAATCAGACATTGAGTTTAAGCGTTTGTTGATTACAGTGCACAAGGGATTTTGCAGATGCTGGAAATTCTAGAGCAACTCACACAAAATATTAGACCTCAGCAGATCAGGCAACATCTATGGAGGGGAACAAATGGTTGACGCTTCAGACAAAGACCCTTCATCATAACTGAAAAGGAAGGGGGAAGAATCCAGAATAAGAAGTTGAGGAGATCATTTATTCCCCTCCATAGGTGCTGCCTGACCTGCTGAGTTTCTCTGGCATTTTGTGAGTGTTACTTGAAGTATCATGTTCAGTTTTGTTTGCCCTGCTATAGGAAAGTTGTTATTAAACTGGAAAGAGTGCAGCAGAGATTGATTAGGATGTTGCCAGGATTTGAGGGACTGAGTTATAGGGGGAGACTGGATGGGCTAGGACTTTATTGCTTCAAGTGAAGAAAACAGGGAGGTGATCTCATGGAGGTGTATAAAATTTCGAGGGGCATTGATAGGGTGAATGCACACTGCTTTGTTCTGAGAGGAAAGAAATTAAGAATTAGAGGGCATAGGTTGAAGGTGAGCGGGAAAAGACTGAATAGGAACTTGAGGGGCAACTTTATTTACAGAGTGTGGTATCTATATGGAGTGAGCTGTCAGAGGAAGTGGTTGAGGTAGGTACAATAACAACTTTTGAACAGGTACACAGATTGGAAAGGTTTAGAACAGAGTTTCTCAACCTTTTTCATGCCACGGACCCCTACCATTAACTGAGGGGTCCATCAAAGCCAGGTTGGGAACCCCTGGTTTAGAAGGTTATGGGCCAAATGCTGGCAAAATGGTCCAGCTTGGATGGGGTATCTTGGTCAGCATGGACTAACTGGGCCAAATGGCCTGTCTCCATATTGTATGAAGTATGGTTGAAACTTCCTTGGCTGCTGAAGTCGAGGGAAGACACACTCCGGTCCTGCCAAACCCGTGAGATTGAGACGACTCTCCCACCCCAGGCCCCAGTTTGTGTGCATACTGTGTAATTTGCTACCCTGCTACAACTCAGTGCTAAGAAATAACAGACAGCACACTGCATATGACTAAAGGAATTATATTTATGAATCTTACTTAACTAAACAAAGGTCAAATGTGCACAAGTTGGAACTCATCTTGAACTTCTCTGTCACTCATGCACTGGGCCTTCGGTCTGCATGAAAGCACACACCACCTTCTGACCATCACTCGCAATCCATCTCGAACAAATGGGTCTCTCACTGGGTCGTATCCTACGACAGGTTCTCCCCAGCATCTTCTCGCTTCATCTCCCGTCGAACAGAAGACCCAAGACCAACCTTAGTGTCTCTCACAAAAAAAACCTCCCCCCAGTTCCACCATCCTAATTGGATGGCACACATTTCTCATCATCCTTTATGTTCAACAATAACCCAAAAAGGCTGAAAGCAGGACAGATAGCTCATACAGAAGTTCCAAATGAAATACGTACAGCCTAACAGTAAAGTTGGGAACCAGGGCATTACATGGTTCTGTATGACTAGATCAAATCAGTGTGGCTAATAATGAAGTGATTGGGATGTTGAGGTGTTGGGACGAGAAGTCGTTCTTGATGGAAGATAGATCATAGTCTCTGGAGTTTGCTATTGTTTGTGTGTTGGGTGGTGTGGGGGCTCATGCTTTCTGCTGGGGAGGGAAAAGGGGGAGGGTTGATACTTTGCTGCTGATTGTGCATGGGAGGGTGAAGGGGCTTTGGGTTTTTAACATTTTCCTGTCATTCATTCTTCGGTGTTTTCTTCTCTCTGTTTCGTGGATGTCTGTGAAGCGTAAAGATTTTGGGTTGTAGATGGTTTACATTCTCTGACATTCAACTGAACAATGGAACCACTGAACCATTGAAATATGAGTGTTACTGCCTGCAGTCTGATACCTCACCCTAAACCCAATACAGTCTACACCAGAATCAATGTGGAAGGAGGTTACTACTCAACCAACTAGTGTCAACCACTGTTCACCTTCCCAAATGTCCAACCCCAACAAAAACCAGGAAAGGTCCTGAAGCAACTTTGTATCAATGGCAATCACAGTACATAACGACCTCCCAACACCAGCCCTAACACAACTGAAGCCTCAAAAACCTTTTGGTAAGAACCTTATGGCCTTTTGGTCTAACCAAAGTGCAGGTCTTCAAGATTCTCAAGAGGGAGGGCGAGCACCAGATATTGTTGTGCACATTGGCATAACGACATGGGGAGAAAGTGGGAAGATGTCCTGCACAGTAAGTATGGGGAGTTAGGGAAGGGGCAGATAAGCAGTACCTCCAAGGTAGGAATCTCTGTATTACTCCCAGTGCTAGTCAGGGCAGGAATAGGATGAAAGTGCATATGAATGAATGGCTGAGGAATTGGTGCAGAGAACAGGGGTTCAGAATTCTGGTAGACCTCGATCAAATACTTATTTTTATTCTTTTTTATCTTATTTAGAGATACAGTGTGGAATAGTCCCTTCCAGCCTTTTGAACCACACTGCCAACAATCCCTGATTTAACCCGAGACTAATCACGGAGCAAGTTACAATGACCATAAATAACCTACTAACCAGACGCCTTTGGATTGAGGGTAGAAACCGGAGCGACCAGAGGAAATGCACGAATTCCACAGGGCGGAAGTCCAAACTCCTTACAGACGGTGCTGGAACTGAACTCTGATCCCCACTGTTCACTACACCCCCAATCCTGGTGTCATCCACAAATGTGCTGATTCAGTTTACCACATTCTCATCCAGATTGTTCATACAGATTACAACAACCAACCGATCCCTACGGCACAACACCAGTCACAGACCTTTACTGTACTCCGTACAATTGATCATCAAAAACCTTCCACATGTCTAATGCTCACTAACAGCTCTTCCTCTGTAATCTGTATAGGGTGCATGACCTCGCTGCTGCTTTGCCTCACTTTCACAGACTGCGTCCATCTCCCCCATGTAGTCCACAGGGGACCTGTCATTGTGGCTGGACACCACGAGGTGAGAATGTTTGCTGTCATTGGAGATCTGGGTGAGAAGTGTTGGAAAATCTGACCTCTTGAGATCCAGGTGAGCAAGTCAATCAATTTGCCCACTGACTACAGGACCTGGTATCATGTTACAGATAAGAAGGATAATAAATCAGCCATGATAGAATGGTGGAGCAAATGTCCTTTTCCAGTGTTGTATTTTCTGAGTTCTATGTTCTAATAAGGGTGGATTTCATTGAAACCTGTTGAATATTGTAAGGATAGATAGAGTGGATGTAGAGAGGATGTTTCCTATAGTTGGTGAATCTAGGACCAGAGGACACAGCCTCAGAATAGAGAGACATCCATTTAGAACAGAGATGAAGAGGAATTTCTTCAGCCAGATATGGTGAATATGTGGAATTCATCGCCAGGATAGCTGTGGCCGCCAAGTCATTGAGTACATTTAAAGCAGAGGTTGATAGGTTCTTGATTTGTCAGAGCTTCAAAGGTCACAGAGAGAAGGCAAGAGAATGGGGTTGAAAGGGATAATCAATCAGCCATTATGGAATGGCAGAACAGACTCGATGGACTGAGCAGCCTAATTCTGCTCCTATGTCTTATGGTCTATTTGAAGAAGACATTAGTGAAGCTGTCCCTGGAGTATTCTGTTCAGGTTTGACCACTTTGCTGTCAGAGAGATGCCATTAAGCTGGAAAGAGTGCAGAGGAAATTCACAAGACTGCAGTCAGCTGTTAAGGGATTTAAGTTATGGAGAGAGGTTGGGCAGGTTGGGACTTCATTCCTTGGAGAATGAGGGGTGACCTTATACAGGTTTACAAAACCATGAGGACCACAGAAAGGGTGAATGCACACAGTCTTTTTCCTGTTTGGGGAAATCAAGAATTGGAGGGCACAGGTTTAAGATGAGAGGGGAAAGATTTAATTGGGACCCGAGAGGAAAATTATTAACCCAGATGGCAGTCCATATATGACACAAGTTGCCAGAGGAAGTGCTTGAGGCAGATACATACATTATCAACATTTAAAACTCTTGGACAGGTAGACGGATCAGAAAGATTTAGAGGGCTATGGGCTAAATGCAGACAGATGGGACTGGCTCAGATGGGGATCCCTCCGCTTCCTCCCCCTCCATTACTCCCCTAACCCCAGATCATCCAGACCAGCTGGTGGAATTGGTTCAAGGATGATAATGTCATCAACAGATCTGGACAAATCAAATTCCCTGATTGGCTCTAGGCCATTGATAACATCAACCAATCATTCCACACCGGTCTCTGTGATTGGCTCCAGGATGAAAACATCATCATCATCTTCACTGACCAAGCTCTTGGCTGTGATTATTCCCAGGACTCTCACCTCCAACAGGTTCTGCAGCAATAGCTTCTGCAATTGGCTCTTGGGTTGTGCCCATGGCGATGGTGATTGGCTCCAGAGAATTGATGTCATTGCGCAGTCCAACCTATTTCACCCCTGTGATGAGCTTCACCTGTGGCCCCATTGGGCCTGCCTTGCTGGTGATTGGCTCACCCCCTGTGACAAAGTGAAGGGATCCTCTCCAGCTCTCACCTTTCACCCATGGGTGGTCCTTCAGCAACAATATCACCTGTCGGCCCCAGTAGACTGCCATCATCCATTGGCTGACCTGCAACATCATCATATATTGGCTCATATCCAATAATCCCACTCATTGGCCCCTACCCAATAACCCTACTGATTGGACCACATAAGGATAACTACTCAGTGGCCTTCTTGGCTGGCATATCATTGCACTTCAGACTAACATCTTTGTCGCACAACACCGATGGGCTCAACATGATTCGGATTCCACAGCTCCGACTGGCCCATTGATTGACACCAGTGTCAGCTCTGATTGGCTTGTCAACTAATTTCAGTATGGCTATTGCAATTGGATCCTCCAATGACTCAACAACGATAACACCAACTGGCTCACGTAACAATCCAACTAAGACAGTACTGATTGGCTCAAGTACAACAGCATCTCCTCCAATGACTCAAGCACAATGGCACCGATTGCCTGCTCCTATGACTCAAGCACTGATTGGCTCATCCAGTGGGTCAGCCATGACAAAGCCAATTATCTGGCCAACAACTTGAATCGGGTCAAAGAGAGCCAGCAGTTTAAATAGTTCAGCACGGGCCAAACTGCCAGTTCCTGTGCTGTATTTCTCAATGACTTTATGACTCTAATATTGGTTTAGCATGACCTACCACGCACAAAGCCATGCTGACTATCTGTAATCAGCCTCTGTCCATCCAAATACTCAAATATCCGGTCCCTCAGAATACCTTCCAATGACTTTCCCACTACTGATATCATGTTCGCGGGGCTATCATTTCCTGGTTTATATTTTTAGACCCTGTCTTAAACAGTAGAACAACATTAACGATCCTCCAGTACCTCACCTGTCGCTAAAGATTATTTAAATATCTCTGCTAGGGTCCCTGCAATTTCTACACTTGCCTCCCACATGGTCTGAGGGAACACAGTCAATCCCCTGAGAATTTATCCACCCTAATTTGCCTCAAGACAGCAAATACCTCCTCTCCTCTGTAATCTATATAGGGTCCGTGACCTCGCTGCTGCTTTGCCTCAATTCTAGACTCTGTGTCCATCTCCCGAGTAAATACAGATATCAAAGTATCCATTTCAGGTCTCCCCCAGGGCCGGATTAACCTAGTAGCAAAAGTAGCATATGCTACGGGCCTCGCCCGCACTAAATGCTTGCAAACTGCACTCCGGTGAATTCGGCATTCTCGCCGTATTCTCACGACTGTTGGAGTGAGTTTTGGATAGACGATTCATTTACACTTAAACTTCAGCCATCAGTCTTCTGTTCTTTGACAAAGTATTGTGGATTGAGTTCATAACAAAGCATTTCCTAAAAGCTGTGAACCCAGTTTCATTCTGATAATAAAATTTACTTTTCACTTTGAGTTTCGGGAAACTTCCTTTGATTCTAAGAACAAACTGAGACTGACAGCTCCAGTTCCCGGTAGCAGCCCGTCCTCAGACACACTCACAGCCAATCAGCGAGTACCGCTGGGAGAATCATGTTATCATTGGCTGAGGAGTGCCAGTGGGCGGGACGGTATGCGCTCGGAGCGGTCTGGGGAGAAGGCGGAGATTGGGAGCTGTACTTCGGGTAAAGGCTGCAACACCGGCCGGGGTCTAGTTGCGCATCTCTTTGTCACTCATGGTTACTAACTGCAGTGGAGAACGCTCATTTTCAAAACTGAAAAGGATCAAAAATGAACTAAGGAGCACCATGGGTCAAAACAGATTGAACAATCTCACTCTAATGAGCATTGAACATGAACTTCTGTGTGAAGTTGACATTTCCCGTATCATCAACAAATTTGCTCATGCCAAATCTAGAAAATCTAACTTTTAAATTGTAGTTTTGTTACTTTTGACATTTGAACTCGATACCTACATGTAAGTAATACTATTACTGAGGTGTCAGACATTTGTCGTATTATCTGGCTGTATAGCAAATTAAAAAGTTGAATTACTTTACTATGCAAGTAAATAATTTATGTTTTAATAGTTATGTGCATATTTTAAAATTTAAGGCCCCTTTATGACATATACTACAGGCCCCGCACTAGCTTAATCCGGCCCTGGTCTGCCCACCGCTTTTGGCTCCACGCATAGTTTGCCATTCTTATCTTCTCTGGAGGACCAATTTTGTCCCTTTCAATTTTATTGCTCTTAAATTACCTGTCGAATCCTTTGGGATTCTCCTTCACGTCATGCCATCCTTTTGCCCTTCTAATTTCTTTCCAAAGGGTTCGCATACTTAAACATTTCAGATACTCAAGTACCTCATTTGTTTCTCCCTACCTATACCTGCTATGCATCTCCTTTTTAACCAGGGCCTCAATTTTTCTTGAAAACCAAAGTTCCCTAAACCTGTTATCTTTGCCTTTCATTCTGACAGCCACATAAAAGCTTTGTACTGCCACTTACCAAGTGAGAACACTTAGTAAGTGGCAGTACGGAAAACAGCCTGTCCCAATTCACACCGGCCAGATCCTTTCTTACACCATCAAAATTGGCCTTTCCCCAATTTAGAATCTCAACCAGAGCACCTGACCTATCCTTTTCCATAGTTACTTTGAAACTAATGGCATTATGATCAGTGGATGCGAATTGTTCCCTACACAGACTTCTGTCACCTACCCTGTCTCATTCACAGATCAAGTATCACTCACTCTATAATTGGGACTTCTCTCTACTTATTAAGGAACCTTTCCTGAACATATTTGACAACCTCTAACCCATCTAGTCCTTTCACAGTATGGGAGTCCCAATCAATATGTGGAAAGTTAAAATCATCTATCAACCTTATGTTTCTTGCAACAGTCTCTCCAAATTTGTTCCTCTAAATCCTGTGGACTGTTGGGGGGGAGGGGGGAGGGGGGAGGTCTGTAATATAGCCCCATTAATGTGGTCATACCTTTCTTATTCCTCAGTTTCATCCATAAAGCCTCACTAAACGAGTTCTCCAGTTAGACCTGACTGAGCACGGCCGTAACATTTTCCCTGACTGGAAACACCATACCCCACCCTTTAATCTCCCCCCACCCCGTCTGCCATCTCTAAAGCAATGGAACCCTGGATACTGAGCTGCCGTCCTACCATTCCTGCAAACAAGTCACACTAATGGCTACAATATCATCATTCCATGTGTTGATTCATGCCTTGAGCTCATCTGCCTGTCCTACAATATTTCTTGTATTAAACATACGCAGCTCAGAACATTAGTCGTACCATTCTCAACCTTTTGATTCCAGACCTTGTCTGAGGACTTAACAACCCATTGTAAACACTTCCCCAAGGTCACGCATCATCTGTTGCATTCCGATGATTAAAGACCTAGCCTGGTCAATCTCTCCCTGTAACTGAGGCCTTCTCATCCTGGCAGAATCCTTGCAAATCTCCTCTGCACTCTTTCCAGTTTAACCATATCTTCCCTTTAAAAGGATGACCAAAACTGTACATAGTACTCCAAGAGTGGCCTCACCAATGATTTATACAACTGCAACGTCATATCCCTGCTCTAATGCCCTAATGAACGCTAGCATGCTAAATGCTTTCTTTCACCACCCTGTGTACCTGTGAAGCTGCTTTCAATGGACAATGCACCTGTACTCCTAGATTCCTCAGTGCCACCAAACTCCCTAATGCCCTGCTGTTCATAATATGTTCTATGCCAAGTTGTTAAGGCTTTGGTCTAGTGATCCGAAGGTCAGTAGTTCAAGCCTCAGCTAAGGCAGGGTGTTGTGTCCTTGAGCAAGGCACTTAACTGCGACAACACCGGTGCCAAGCTGCATGGGTCCTTGCCTTTCCCTTGGACAACACTGGTGGCATGGAGAGGGGAGACTTGCAGCATGGGCAACTGCTGGTCTATCATACAACCCTGCCGAGGCCTGCACCCTGGAAACTTTCCAAGGCACAAAACCATGGCCTCTCGAGATTAACGGATGCCTATTATGACTCCCTCCCCAGACATTATTTCTTCTCCTTTCCATTGAGCAGAACATACAAAAGCCTGAAAGCATGTCCTACAAAGCTGAAGGAGAGCTTCCACTACACTGTTATAATTCTATTAAATGGTTCCCTAATATGATAAAATGGACTCTTGCCCTCACAGTCTACCTCATTATGATCTTGCACTTTCTTGTCTACCTGTGCAGCACTTTGACACTTTATTCTGCATTCTGTTATTGTTTTAGCTCCTTCTACCTCAAAGTACCGTGGAACGATTTGATGTGTATGAAGAGTATGCAGGACAAGGTTTTCATTGCACCTCAGTACATGGGACAATAGTAAATCAATTAATGATTTTATACACCTACAAGATCCCTCATTGTTCTCCTCAACCCAAGGAAGACAGAGTCAACCTGCTCAAACTCCCTTCACAACTCAGTCCCAGCAACATCACTGGAAATCTCCTTTGCCCTCTTTCCAGTGTAAGGATATCATGGGGTTTTGCAGGGACCATTCACTTTGGACTCCCTGATCCACTCCCCCACCCCCTCCCTATTACGCACTTCCCTCGCAACTGCAACATCCTCAGAAGTGAAATATTGAAAGTAGGAATTTGCATGTTCCTCTTGGAATAAAAGGCAAGGCTAACATGTTTAGGGAATCTTGGTTTTTAAGTGATGTTGAGGCCTTGGTTTAGAAGAAGGAATTACTTATCAGGTGTAGGCAATTTGAATCAAATGAGGTGTTGAAGGAGCGTAGGGTATTTAAAGGCTTTACCAAAATTATCAGCAACCTCAGGCTCAGCACTGATGCCAACAGTCTCAGTTCTGATTCAAGATGCAAAGTACATTTATTATCAAAGTATGTATAAAATATATAACCTTGAGATTTGTCTGCATTCAGGCAGCCCCAAGGCAAGAAACCCAAAAGAACCCAATTAAAAAAGAAAAAAGACCATCACCCAATGCGCAGAGAAAGAGAAGAAAAACACTAATCATGCAAACAATAGAAACAAGCAACAACACTCTGAATGAAATTGAGTCCATGGACCCGAATCCCCAGAACAGCTACAATTTTCTCCTAGATAATCTTAAGAACTGGGTTGTTCAGGGAAGCTGTCTTGGTCCCCTAATCTTCTCCTTATACATGCTCCCATTTGGAGACTTCATTAGAGAGCATAAGCTTGATTTCTACAGTTATGGCGATGACACACAATTGCATATCTCAGTTGAGCTTGATGATGATAACACCCTATCTTCTCCACCTTCTGGTATGGCTGCAATAAACAAATGAATGAGCAATAATTTCCTAACAAGAAATGAAGATAAAACTGAAATACTTTTAGTTGGTCCCAAAGCCAAAACAGATACAGTATACTTCTTGATAAACCTGGGAACTTGGTTCCCCTTGTAAAATCAGAAGTAACAAGCCTGGGTGTTATCCTTAACTCAGATTTGAATTTTTAATCTCACATGAAGAAAGTAACCAAAGCAGCATTTCTACACTTTACAAATATTGCAAAGGTATGCCCATTTTCGTCATGTACTGGAGCTGTAAAACTAATTCATGCCTTTATATCGAATAGATTGGATTACTGCATCACAATTTTTAACTGGCCTTCCAAAGCAATCTTTTGACAAACTACACTCATTCAGAACACCACTGCTAGGCTTTTAACTAAAACCAGGATGAGAGAGCATATCACTCTCGCCCAAACTGCTCTGCATCAGCTTCCTGATTCTTTTTTAGAAATGAACTTGTTGTCCTCCTACTTGTTTTTAAATTTCTCAGTGTTCTGGGAGCGGAGTATCTGTAACTAAGTTTTGCACCAACAGACTCGGTGGGCACACCAGTTCTAATGATATTTGCAACAGTAATGTATGGGTCTTACTGTCTATAAATATACAGCTGTAACCACAGAGAAGTAGTCCACTTTTCAGATGGTGGCAATACTTACGTGCCTTCCCTTTGACAACTGGGTCTCAAACTCCTGCAGGAGAGTGTGCAGTAAACTGTGGTGACGATAAGAAGCTGGTCTCCTGAGTCAATGGACCAATAGGAGCTGTTGAATTGGAATCGTGATGCACCCATCGATATTGTGGTACGAAGATGTTAGGCTGGAATGCAATGACATGCCAGCCAATGAGGTCACTAAGTAGCTATCCTTCTGTGGACCAAACAATGGGGTTATTGGATAGGAGCCAATAGCTGATTCTGTTGCTGAAGGACCACCCACCATCGATAGGTGAGAATGGACAGAATCACTGTGTCACAGTGGATGTACCAATCACCAGTGAGACAGACCACAAGCCAATGGAGAGGACCCAGAACCCATTAAAATTGGGTGAAATTGGTTGGGCTGCATGATGACATCAAAGCTCTGGAGCCAATCAGCATTACTGGAGGCACAACCCAACAGCCAATCGCAGGAGTCATTGCTGCAGAAACTGTTGGAGTTGCGAGTTCTGGGAACACTCACAGCCAAGGGCTCGGTCAACGAAGTTGGTGATGTTATTGTCCCACAGCTAATCACAGAAACCGGTCTGGAATGATTTCTCAATGATATCAATATCCCAAAGCCAATCAGGGGATTCCATTTGACCAGATCTGTTAATGACATTTATCATCCTTGAGCCAATTGTACCAGCTGGTTTGGATGACCTGGGGTTAGGGGAGTAATGGAGGGGGAGGGAGCAGAGGGATCCCCATCTGAGCCATTCCCATCTGCCTGCATTTGGCCTGTAGCTCTCTAAACCCTTTCTATCCATCAACCTGTCTGAGTGTCTTTTAAATGTTGTTAATGTATGTTCCTGCCTCAACCACATTCTCTGGCAGCTTGTCCCATATTTGGACCTCTCGCTCGGTTAATAATTTTTCCCTCGGGCCCCTATTAAATCTCTCTCTCACACCTTAAACCTGTGCTTTCTGGTTTTTGATTCCCCAACTGTCACAAGTAGATAGGGTTGTAAAGAGAGCTTTTGGTACATTGGCCTTTATAAATCAAAGTATTGAGTATAAGAGTTAGAATGTAATCGTGACATTGTATAAGACTGGGTGAGACTGAATTTGGAGTATTGTGTGCAGTTTTGGTCACCTAATTACAGGAAGGATATTAATAAGGTTGAAAGAGTGCAGAGAAGGTTTACAAGGATGTTGCCGGGACTTGAGAAACTGAGTTACAGACAAAGGTTGAATAGGTTAGGACTTTATTCCCTGGAGTGTAGGAGAATGAGGGGTGATTTGATAGAGGTGTATAAAATTATGATGGGTATAGATAGAGTGAATGCAAGCAGGCTTTTTCCACTGAGGCCAGGGGAGAAAAAAAACAGGTATGGAGGGTGAAGGGGGAAAAGTTTAAAGGGAACATTGGGGGGGCTTCTTCACACAGAGAGTGGTGGGAGTGTGGAATGAGCTGCCAGATGAAGCGGTGAATGTGGGCTCACTTTTGACATTTAAGAAAAACTTGGACAGGTATATGGATGAGAGGGGTTTGGAGGGATATGGTCCAGGTGCAGGTCAGTGGAACTAGGCAGATAAATGGTTCGGCACAGCCAAGAAGGGCCAAAAGGCCTGTTTCTGTGCTGTAAAGTTCTATGGGAAAGACCATGCATATTCACTCTCTCTGTGCCCCTCATGGTTTTATACACCTGTATAAGGTCACCCCTCATTCTCCAAGGCAAAAGTCCAAACCTGCACAATCTCTGTCCATAACTCAGTCCCATGAGAGCCAGCAACAGCCTCGTAAATCTTCTCTGACTTTTTCCAGCTTAATGCCATCATTCCGAGAGCAGAGCGACCAAAACTGAACATAATACTTCAGGTGCAGCTTCACTAATTTCTTCTTCAATTGAACCATAAGACCGTAAAACATTAGGCTACTCGGCCCATCAAGTCTGCTCTTGTCATCCCATCATAGCTGATTGATTATCCCTCTCAACCCCATTCTCCTACCTTTTCCAAGAACCTTTCAACCTCTGTTTTAAACAGACACAATGAGTTGGCCTCTGTTAGAATGTTTTTGCACATATGGCAAATAATTTCAGCAACTGACTTTGAGCCACCAGTCTTCAGATGCGAATATGAACTATGGATTAAATCTAAAATGCAGCTCCCGGGTTCCTGTGAACCACAGTTATTTGGAAAACCAGGCAATGCTGATTAAGATTCACTGACATGTCTGTGGTGCAGGTGCGAAGCGGGAGGTGTGAGGTTTGTGTCTAGTTCAAAGAAAGCATTGTGGATGCATTGTAAATATAAAATTTTCCTTTGATCTTTAGCACATAAAACGTCGTGTAGCGTTGGGTCAGACAGACCATTGTCCTCTGAAAGGGTCTCCATCTGAAGCCTGCTGTATCTCATTTTGTTGAATAGAGAGGCTGCTTAATATTTACCATTACTTCTCTCCAGTGACTTTGTCCATGCCACATTTGGTGTCAGGAGTGGGAAACCTTCTTGTGGCCCTTTGTGGGGAAAATGATCTCAGCAGTCTAAGTGGGTGAGTATTTTTAAAATTAGCACTCTCACTTGGACCTGTTCAGGTCAGTGGCTACGGGATCGCTAGGTATCACGAACAAATAGAAAACTGGACTGGTAGATAAAAGTAGTGTGCGTGCGTGCACGTGCCTTTATGTAAGAGGCTAATCTTTGTGTGTTAATTTCGTTAGACGGGGCTACCAGTTGCGAAGGATGGTTACTGAAAGTTCGGGATGCCAGTGGAGGCGTGTATACTCGTTCCAGGAACTGTACTTCAGCAAGCATGTTTGCGAGTGTGTGTGTCTTGGTGTAACTGATACAAAGGAATACAGCAGGCTTCATGAGTTTAGATGCACATCTGTGGCAGATTGCAGAGTACATTCTCTGTGGTTGTAAGTACGTAATGTTTAACTGGTACCCTTTATTTATATTTTGTAGTGTGGGAATTAGTGTGGAGATATTTCTGGGAGAGGTTTTACCCAGATATATCTGTTAGGATGGCACCTATTGTGATCAGGCAACATCAGGTCGAGAACCCTGAAGACCTAAGCCAGCCCTTGACCCTGATTATGGCCATTCATAAGCCTTTCACCCCAGGGAGAAACGCAGCATTTTGTCAAAATTTCCCTCACTTAAAGTTACATGTGGGAATTCAGAATTACGGTGCAAACTCGAGGAATACTTTGCTTCAGTATTCACTACAGAAAAGGATATTGGCAATTGTAGAGATAACTTACAGTGGACTGAAAAGCTTGAGCATATAGACATTAAGAAAGAGAATGTGCTGGAGCTTCTGGAAAGAATCAAGTTGGATAAGTCTCTTGGACCTTATGAGATATACCTCAGGCTACTCTGGGAGGTGAGGGAGGAGATTGCTGAGCCTCTGGCAATGACGGGAGATGTTCCAGAGGATTGGAGGGTTGCAGATGTTGTTCCCTTATTCAAGAAAGGGAGTAAAGATAGCCCAGGACATTATAGGCTAGTGAGTCTTACTTCAGTGGTCAGTAAGTTGATGGAGAAGATCCTGAGAGGCAGGATTTATAAACACTTGGAGAGGCATATCATAAGGAATGGTCAGCATGGCTTTGTCAAAGGGAGGTTGTGGCTTATGAGCCTGATTGAATTTTGTGAGGATGTGACTAAACACGTTGATGAAGGCAGAGCATACAGATGTAGTGCATACGGATTTCAGCAAGACATTTGATAAGGTATCCCATGCAAGGCTTATTGAGAAAGTAAGGAGGCATGGGATCCAAGGGGACTTTGCTTTGTGGATCCAGAACTGGCTTGCTCACTGAAGACAAAGACCAGTTGTAGATGGGTCATATTCTACATGGAGGTCGGTGACAAGTAATGTGTCTCAGGGATCTGTTCTGGGACCCCTACTCTGTGGATTTAATAACTTACCTGGATGAGGAAGTGGAGGGATGGGTCAGTAAATTTGCTGATGACACAAAGGTTGGGGAGCACCGGATGCAATAGATGACCCCAACAGACACACAAGTGAGGTGTTGCCTCACCTGGAAGGACTGTTTGGGGCACTGAATGGTGGGGGTAAGAGAGGAGGTGGCTGCTCGTTTCCACGGATGCTGCCCGACCTGCTGAGTTCCTCCAGCTTGTTGTATGTGTTGCTTTGACCCCTGCATCTGCAGTGTACTTTGTGTTCATGATTTACAGAAGTGTGTCACTGCAAAATGCCCTTTCACCAGCCCAAATGCTGATGGGTCGACACATACACACTAACCTTCCAATGCATGAAAACATGTTGACACCTGCAGCAGCACACAAGGTCAAACTGGCTAAAGTGAAAGGGAAAGAAAAACAGAAACAGTATCATGACAAGTTGACGAAAAGTCTACCAGTTCTGAAGCCTGGAGATCAAACTCCAATCTGAGTTCACAATTCTGGAACATGGTCCCTGTCAGGATACGTGCAAGAGGAAGTCACTCCACATTCCTAGCAGATTCAGACAGAGCAAGGGAGACCTCTGAGAAGGAACCGTATGGATCTACGACCACAGGCTCCGACCCATGGCTGTGACATTACCTGTCAGTACAGCAAAGGGGGTCAGCATTTGTAAACGATGACCACGTTGATCAGAGTTCTCAGGAAAAAAACACAAATAGTAACACAGCAAATGCAAGCAATACTCCTGTGGAAACAACTACCAGACCAAAAGGACCATGAAACCATCTCAGAGACTGACTGAAAGTTGTTGAGTGGATAAGGGACTGTAGTTGCTCATTACAATTGAAGTTGAAATGTTGAACAGCTGGAAATTCAGCAAAAAAAAGAAAAGAGACCAGCTACGGAATGCAGATATCTTTGTTGGAAAAGATTATTGTTCCTTGCAGGTTTATGAGGACATAGTATTGTATGTCTGTCTTTCAAGGGGGCGGGGAAAGATGTTTTATTATGTATGTATAATAAAGAACTTCATTTCCCAGACAGCAATACGAGGGGTTCACCCGGAACCTGAAGCTGTGATGGTAACCTGGTTGCGCACACTGTGTTTGAGCAGCAGTCCAGTAACAAAATGTTCCAATATTAGCAGATGCCAAGTTTGTCCTAATTAAGAACAAAAATAACAATGACTTTGATTCTCCTGGGGTCTCATATTCTCTCTCTCTCTCTTTCCCCCTCCCAGAGCCTCACTGTGTGAACAAATACTTATATTTCCCAGTTTGAGCTCCTAATTAGCACAGTTTTAGTTCAGTCACATCACAAACTCTTTAGAGAGGGTGCAGAGGAGATTGACCAAGATTGGAGCCCATGTCTTACAAAAGAAAAGTTGTGCACGTTATGGCTTTCCTCTTTGAGCAAATAGAATGAGAGCTGGCTTGATAACGGTGTACAAGATGTTCAGAATCAAATGCAGAGTGAACAACTAGTGCCTTTATCCCAGAGCTGCAATGGCTAATATGAGACGTCATAATTTTAAGGTGATTGGACAAAAGCATCGGGAGCATGTCACAGGGACATATTTTACAGGACTGGTAAGTGGTGGAATGCACTGCCAGGGGTGGTGGGTCAGACAGATTTTCAGCAGTATCCAAAGTGATATACCTGTTATTGAGGGGAACAGCCACGGGTATTCTCCATTCTGACTGTCTTCTCTATCCGTCTCCTGGCGTTCACCCAGGTACCTGCCTCCTGCAACTTAAGGGTGACTGCCTCTCTGAAGCTCTCACCTATCATCTCCTCATTCTCCCATGTGAGCCAAAGGTCAGCCAGTTGCATCTCCAGTTCCCTAACACAGTCTGTAAGGAGGTGCAGCTGGATGCACTTTACACTGAAGCAATAATAAAGTACACTGGAGGTCTCACAGAACTCCCAAATCTGGCGTGAAGAACACACCACTGATCCCGGATCCATCCTCACTGCTCTGGCTAGGCCTAACAGACAAGGAATGAAAGCAACTCACCAGAAACTTAGCTTAGCCTCCACCTCTTCTTGCCAAAGCCTTTAGCTCCCCACTCTAACCCTATCCACTCATACTATGACCACTCAGCTTAAACCTCACTTCTTTTGAAAGACCTTTGTAAAGTACCTGATAAACCACGATATTTGAAGACCACTGAAAAGTTTCTTCTTCTACTTTGAGTCATGTTTAATGCCGGTTGGCAGACCAACGTAAGGTGAATGAAAGTTACTGAGCTGGAGTGTGGAGCAAAGAGATAGGAAGTATATCTGCCTCAATTCCCCTCCAAGATAAAGATCAAGGAATATCAAAAAGTCTATTTCTTTTCAGAAAGTCAGATCTGCACTTCTATGGATTACAGTGGCAGTATATCCTGACCAACTTTCCACATTAACTGTGTCTGTCCTAAAGATCTCAATTTAGCAATTGACGTTTCCTTTGCGCCTGATAGGAACTGCATTCAAACAATCTATGCGGCACAGTTTCTGACAAGTGCACTCCCTACAAATGCCCGTATCATGCATAGTAATTCTGAACAAGGAATTACGTCCAATACATAAATGTGCCAGTATAACTTCTTCCCTCCTTTTATAACCATCTCCTAGTTGAGTTCTCCCCATCCTCTGATTTTTATACAAATGCCATCCTTTTCCTTACCCCAACTTTGTTACCACAGTGATCAAATGGAGTTTTTAATTAGAAACATAGAAAAACTACAGCACAATACAGGCCCTTTGGCCCACAATGCTGAGCTGAACATGTACTTGCTTTAGAAATTACCTGGGGTAACCCATCGTCCTCTGTTTTTCTAAGCTCCATGTACCTATCCAGGAGTCTCTTAAAAGACCCTGTCGTATCCACCTCCACCACCATCGCCGGCAGCCCATTCCACGCACTCACCAATCGCTGCGTAAAAAACTTACCCCTGGCATCTCCTCTGTACCTACTTCCAAGCACCTTAAAACTGTGCCCTCTCGTGCTAGTTATTTCAGCTCTGGGAAAAATCCTCTGACTATCCACATTATCAATGTCTCTCATCATCTTGTAGACCTCTATCAGGTGTTACGTGTCCAGCAACAAAGAATATAGAATTGAGTCAGGTTTTATAAACAAATAAACATTTATTAAACTTTGCTCAACAAAAAAAATTTAAAAGTATTCAAACAACTAACAACTGGAATTTAACTGCTATACGGCAACTCTGGAACAGTTCTTAAAGTGGTAAATGCGAACACAGTCTTAAAGGGGTAAATACGAAAGTCCAAGTGATTTATACAGTCAATTAGGAGGGACTTTTCTGGAGTACCGAATTCCTCGACGACATGACAGCCGAAATATGCCTTGTCCGAAGGACTCACGACGAAGGAAATAAGAACGGTTTAAAGGAACTGACCTTTTTCTTGGTGAATAACACTGCACAACCCTTTCTGCTCTACAGGTAGGAGTTATTTCAGATGCAGGTCACTATTTCCTGAACGAAGATTCAATAAGGTTGATCCTGTATTAAAGCGCCAAACTTTATTCGATCCTTCGGGATCCCGTACTTCGGTCAAGTCTTCACTCTCCAATACTTAGACTTTAAAATTAAATCAAAGATACATTAAACAAAACTGGCAGTGATTGGTGAAACTGTTGGCACAACGATTTTGTACCTTACAGTAGAAAGTAAAACTCCACTTTAAAACAAAACTGTGGAATGAGACAAATACGCAGCATAACGGAGTAACTGACAAATTGAACGACGACTCAACACAAACCTCCTGCGTCACAGCAGGCTTTCCTGTTTTGTACCTGTTGGAACATGTCATCACGTGACCTCACACTGGCGGGAAAATTACATCACCCCACCATCACAAGACCATTACATCATGCTCACCAGATACTCAATTACATCATGGTCATAAGACAGTCACAAGATACCCACAGGGTATGTAACACAGGTCACTTCTCATCCTCCATTGCTCCAAGGAGTAAAGGCCAAGTTCACTCAACCCTATTCTCGTAAGGCATGCTCCCCAATTTAGACAACATCCTTGTAAATCTCATCTGCACCCTTTCTATGGTTTCCACATCCTTCCTGTAGTGAGGTGACCAGAACTGAGCACAGTACTCCAAGTGGGGTCTGACCAGGGTCCTGTATAGTTGTAACATTACCTCTCGGCTTCAAAACTCAGTCCCACGGTTGATGAAGGCCAATACACCGTTTGCCTTCTTAATCAGATTCAACCTGCCCAGCAGCTTTGAGTGTCCTATGGACTTGCACCCCAAGATCCCTCTAATCCTCCACACTGCCGAGTGTCTTAGCATTCATACTATATTCTGCCATCATATTTGACTTACCAAAATGAACTGTCTCACACTTATCTGGGTTGAACTCCATCTGCCACTTTTCAGCCCAGTTTTGCATTCTATCAATGTCCCGCTGTAACCTCTGACAGCCCTCCACACTATCCACAACACCACCAACTTTCGTATCCTTCACTAACCCATCCCTCCATTTCCTCATCCAGGTCATTTATAAAAATCACTAAGAGAAGGGATCCCAGAACAGATCCCTGAGGCACACCACTAGTAACCGAACTCCATGCAGAATATAACCAATCTACAACCACTCTTTGCCCTCTGTTGGCAAGCCAATTCTGGATCCACAAAGTAAGGTTCCTTTGGATCCCATGCCTCCTTACTTTCTCAATAAGCCTTGCATGGGGTACGTTATCAAATGCCTTGCAGAAATCCATATACACTACATCTACTGCTCTACCTTCATCAACATGTTTGGTCACATACTCAGAAAATTCAATCAGGCTTGTAAGGCATGACCTGCTTTTGACAAAGCCATGCTGACTATTCTTAATCATATTATCCCTCTCCAAGTGTTCATAAATCTTGCCTCTCAGGATCTTTTCCATCAACTTACCAACCACTGAAGTAAGACTCACTGGTGTATAATTTCTTGGGCTATCTCTACTCCCTTTCTTGAATAAGGGATCAACACCTGCAACCCTCCAATCCTCCGGAATCTCCTCCGTCCCCATTGATAATGTAAAGATCATTGCTAGAGGCTCAGCAATCTCCTCCCTCGCCTTCCACAGTAGCCTAGGGTACATCTCGTCCAATCCCAGAGACTTATCCAACTTGATGCTTTCCAAAAGCTCCAGCACATCCTCTTTCTTAATGTCAAAATGTTCAAACTTTTCAATCCGCTGTAAGTCAACCCTACAATCGCCAAGATCCTCTTCCGTCGTAAATACTGAAGCAAAGTATTCATAAAGTACCTCAGCTACTCCTGTTTCCATACACACTTTTCCATTGGCACACTTGATTGGTCCTATTCTCTCAAGTCTGATCCTCTTCTTCACAGACTTGTAGAATGCCTTGGGGTTATCTTTAATCCTGCTCGCCAAGGCCTTCTCATGGCCCTGACTGGCTCTCCTAATTTCATGGCTTTTGCTTCCGCTTTATGCAAAGGCACCACATTCACATCCTTAATTTTAATTAATTGCTTGGCTAGAAGGTCTGGCACCTTGTTTCCTTCAACCCCAACATGGGCACAGAGCATGGAAGAACATAGCAACACACACAAAATGCTGGTGGAATGCAGCAGGCCAGGCAGCATCTAGGGAGAAGCACTGTCGACGTTTCAGGCTGAGACCCTTCGTCAGGACTAACTGAAAGGAAAGATAGTAAGAGATTTGAAAGTAGGAGGTGGAGGGGAAAATGCGAAATGATAGGAGAAGACCGGAGGGGGTGGGATGAAGCTGAGAGCCAGAAAGGTGATTGGCAAAGGGGATACAGAGCTGGAGAAAGGAAAGGATCATGGGACAGGAAGACTAGGGAAAAAGAAAGGGGAGCACCAGAGGGAGACCGAGAACAGGCAGAGTGATGGGCAGAAAGAGAGAAAAAAAAGGAGGGGGAAAACTAAATATATCAGGGATGGGGTAAGAAGGGGAGGAGGGGCATTAATGGAAGTTAGAGAAGTCAATGTTCATGCCATCAGGTTAGAGGCTACCCAGCTGGTATATAAGGTATTGTTCCTCCAACCTGAGTGTGGCTTCATCTTGACAGTAGAGGAGGCCATGGATAGACATATCAGAATGGGAATGGGACGTGGAATTAAAATGTGTGGCCACTGGGAGATCCTGCTTTCTCTGGCGGACAGAGCGTAGGTGTTCAGTGAAACGGTCTCCCAGTCTGTGTCGGGTCTCACCAATATATAAAAGGCCACACCGGGAGCACCGGACGCAGTATACCACACCAGCCGACTCACAGGTGAAGTGTCGCCTCACCTGGAAGGACTGTCTGGGGCCCTGAATGGTGGTGAGGGAGGAAGTGTAAAGGCAGGTGTACCACTTGTTCCACTTGCAAGGATAAGTGCCAGGAGGGAGATCGGTGGGAAGGGATGGGGGGGATGAATGGACAATGGAGTCGCGTAGGGAGCGATCCCTGTGGAAAGCAGAAAGGTGGGGTGAGGGAAAGATGTGCTAGGTAGTGGGATCTCGTTGGAGGTGGCGGAAGTTAGGGAGAATTATACGTCGGATTCAGAGGCTGGTAGGATGGTAGGTTAGGACAAGAGGTACCCTATCCCAAGTGGGGTGGTGGGCGGATGGGGTGAGGGCAGATGTGCGGGAAATGGGAGAGATGCGTTTGAGAGCAAAGTTGATGGTGGAAGAAGGGAAGCCCCTTTGTTTAAAAAAGGAAGACATCTCCTTCATCCTGGAATGGAAAGCCTCATCCTGAGAGCAGATGCGGCGGAGGAATTGTGAGAAGGGGATAGCATTTTTGCAAGAGACAGGGTGGGAAGAGGAATAGTCCAGGTAGCTGTGAGTGTCTGTAGGCTTATAGTAGATATCAGTAGATAAGCTGTCTCCAGAGATGGAGACAGAAAGATCAAGAAAGTGGAGGGAGGTGTCAGAAAAGGACCAGGTAAATTTGAGGACAGGGTGAAAGTTGGAGGCAAAGCTAATGAAGTCAACGAGCTCAGCATGTGTGCAGGAGGCAGCGCCAATGTAGTCGTCGATGCAGCAAAGGAAAAGAGGGAGACGGATACCCGTACAGGCTTGGAGCATGGACTGTTGCACAAAGCCAACGAAAAGGCAGGCATAACTGGGACCATACGGGTGCCCATGGCTACACCTTTGGTTTGGAGGAAGTGGGAGGAGCCAAAGGAGAAATTATTGAGAGTAAGAACTAATTCCGCTAGACGGAGGAGAGTGGTGGTAGAGGGGAATTGGTTAGGTCTGGAATCCAAAAAGAAGCTGAGAGCTTTGAGACCTTCCTGGTGGGGGTTGGACGTCCATGGTGAAAATAAGGCGGTGGGGGCCAGGGAACTTGAAATCATTGGAAAAATTCAAAGCGTGATAAGTGTCACGCTCTCAGCTTCTTTTTGGATTCCAGACCTAACCAATTCCCCAATGGGGGCAATGTTCCTTTTAGAAAAAAAACAAACAAGTCTTTGCAATGGAAAATTTAAGCCCCCACTGATGTCCCCATTTCACTACTTCATTAACAGCTGCTTGCACTTTCCTAACTATATAATTTATATTCCTACCTCTCTTCCACACTGCACCATCATCACCATTTCACGCTGTTATTTCCAAAGGCCCTGCTCGTTTGTTTAAATCTCGCGCTCACTCTCGCGATATCTCAATCCCGCCGAAAGGTCCCTCTCGCGCCCGGTCGCCTCCTCAGTAACGGCTCCTCGGCTGGCCCGGGTTCCCGTCTCCGTCTTCGTCCATCGGCCTCTCCTCGGGACACCAGGTGGGGGTCTGATTCTGTTTGTCGACACACATTTTCTTTCATTGCAAAGCCACGTCCGCTCGATCTCGGGTCGCTCCTTCTCTGCGTGAATGGGAAGCGGGGGACAGCGTTATCTGGGAGATAGCGGGGAGAGAGGACGAGGATATGATCAATCCTGAGGTGAAGAGGGGGGAAGGAGGATGGGGATGGGACAGTTCGGAAAGAGTGGGGAGGGCTGAGGGTGGAGGGGTAGGGAGAGGGGAGGAGAAACATGGGGGGTGGGGAGGGAGGGAGCAGGAGGCACGGTGAGGGTGGGGGAATTGGGGAGGAAGGGTGCATGGGGGAGGTGGATTGGTGGTGAAGGATTCGTTGAGGATGGGACAGCGTGGAGGGATGGTGGTGCAGACATGTTACTCACTCACCAGTCCATGAGACTTTATTGTTTAATACAGAAGATCTCATTCCCTTCTTCCTTTCCCATTTCTCCCCTTCCTCTAAAAACACATACAGAGTCACTCGGAATCGGAGGACACTTTGAAGGAGTCTGGAACTAAGCTGTGCCCATGGACTTGGTCCAATCCTGGAGCCTGATCCTTCACTTCTCGTTCCACGTCAGACGTAAAACAACACCCCTCTTCCTTCTGTTGAACCAATCCCTTTTGTTCTGGACCCATGGGACCCTCTGGACATTGTGGCCTTGGGCTGGCACTCCCTCAGCAGTTTCCTTGACGCCTCCACTTCTCTGCTAAAGAAGAAGTTGGCGCAGCACTCAAGATCAGGCCAACTGGCTGTCTGGGACTGGGGTGGAAGAAGTCTGTCCTGTCAGCTGTTGCTTCAAGCTCTGCACCTGACATTCAGAACCTTTCAGGGGTGGTGGAGGGGAATGGGTGAGTGGCCAACATATTTAATTACATCCCTGCTTGAGTCTTCTGCTCCAAAAGGACTGGGTTTTGCCTTCCCCCCACCCCTTGCCCGATCATTTCTGGCGCTCTCTTCCACTGGAGGGGAGGCGCCGAGGACGAGCGATGTCCTGAGTCTGGGTGGGGATTAGCAGGCATCTGCAGCAGCTGTTTGCCAGACGACAGGAGGGTGATGTTGGCACTGCAGACGTGATGTTTGACTCTGAAAATCCAGGTGATTTATTCCCCTGATGCTTCACCTCTGGGCGGTGACCAATCTGTCACAAATGCAGCAGGACAGGGAACCTTGTGGAAAGTGATTGCAAAGGATGACCAGTTGCCATGACCGTGCAGGGCTGGTGTAGGGCTGACAGCTGACTGCCAAGTTGCAAGATGCGTATTTGATGTGGAAGTGTGGCCATTGGCCATCGTGCTAAGGGCTAGGACGAGGGTGGCAGTGTTCGGAAACTGGGACTGCATCAGCACCAATGTTGTCCTTAACAACTGTACCTGACTGCATTAAGGTTCAAGGTACATTTATTGTCAAAGTATGTATGCAGTATACAACTCAGATTCATCATTAACACCACTATTCTCCTGCATCAGGACATGGACGCACCCGTGGACGAAACAACCGGCCAATGACAGGCCAAAGGTAATGGTGAGCACAGTCACAGAATGATGCCATGCCAGGGACACTCTCACATTCAGGCAAGGAGAGACAGAGATTGTCAGTGTTTCATAGGTGCATGGTGGCTCATATGCTGAGAATGGGAGAGGGGTTAGAAAGTCCAAAGAAAAAGAAATCTTCCAGAATTCCCATATTGGCAGGAGGCTATGGTGTAGATCTAACCCATGGGATATGGAGATGGGAACTGTGCATGGTACTCCCTCTGTGGGTCTGACCTTGTGATATGGAGACAGAAAAGTGCATGGTGTTTCCAGTGTGGGTCTCAACTAGCCCTTTCCAGATTTAACCCACTTTCAACAATCCCACTGCCTAATCCTCAGTACATCTGGTTGATATTCCAGATTGATGAGTTTTTCCATTTTCGCTGAATGCCTATGGAGGTTCAGAGATTTCTGCCCAGTGGTGCCCCAAAGGGAATGGTTTGCACAATCGGAGCAGAATCTTGCGTTGTGGATTCTGTTGAAGACAGGCGAGGGCTGACAGCAATTGGCATGGCATCATGATTCACTGCTTGCTGGTATTCTAGAGTGTGTCTTAGGTCAGAATGTTTAGAACAAGTTGTTCAATTTCCCACACATGCACTGTGCTCACAGTGTTCCTGAAGTACTGACTGGGGATTACGGAGGTGGGAACTGTGCAGGCGGACCCAGTCAGGGGCTGACCCAGAGGATATGGAAATGGGAATCACAGACAGTTCTGCCAGTGTGAGTCTGAAACAGCTCTTTCCAGATTTAAGCCGTGTTTGACAGTCCCACTGCCAAACCCTCAGTACCTGTAACTAATGTTCCAGGGGCATCCAGCAGGGAAGAAAGGCTTGTCTTGCTTCCTGTGATATATGATTCCTTGCCCGACTGTATGTCTTGTGCAGATGGGCAGCCACTCCTGCAACAGGACTGGGAACCCTGTGGAAAGAAATTTCAGAGCTCTGGAAATATTGCACTGTGCTCCTTTCCAGATTTAATCCATGTCTGGCAGTCCCACTGTTTAAGATTCAATCAAAATTTTCAATCAGGAGACAAAGGCTGTCTGGGTTCCCACTGTATGAGATTCCTTGTCTTGCTGCTCATCCATCAGAATTGTAGATGGACTGTCACAGCTGCAACATGACATGGAACACAGTGGAAAGAGATTGTGAATTTCCTGAAACTCTACTTTGTGCTAGGCTGTTGTCCTGGTGTGGTCTGACCCAAGGAAATGAGGTCCAGAACCGTGACTGATGTGGTCAGAAACAGAGATTTGCCATCAGTTGGACAGCTGGCATTGTCCCAAGTCTCACAGCAGAAGTTAAAACAAATAATATACAAAGACAGTATCAAGAGCAATAAAGACAGATTGGTTTTAAGAAGTTGCTGCCCATTGATTGGAGGAGGCTGACCTCGAGAGTGCATGATGGTTTTGATCACAATGACCTAATGCACATGCAAAACACCACAGTCTTATCGGAGAGGACTACATGTCCGATGTCCAGTTCCAGAGGGGGAGGGGGGCAGTGTGTTCGGTGTCTGCTCCCAGAGGGGGGAGAGGATGATGTGGCTAACAGTCAGTGTCAGGAGAGAGAGGAGGACGCACCGACATTGCCATCATTTACCGTTTACTTCTGCCCCTCAGCCCCTCACTGCAGGCCTAGCTGAAGAATTATCCTGCAACACCCATGTGTATTCATCCACCTCCCCGGGGAATGTGCTATAAACTCGCCTCACCCTCCCAGCCCTCTGACACTCCCCTGTAAACCCCCACCCACTCCTCTCACTGGTTCTCTCATCTTCCCTCTATTATCTGGCAGGCAGTTGCCAGTGTAACAAGAGATGTGTTTGGTTCCTGTTGGATACAGTAATTTCTGAAGTTGGCTGCTCTTTGGCAATGACTTAAAGGTGCAGACGGAGAGAGGCTGTGCTATGATCCTGTCTCTCTGGGCTCACTCCAGAAAAGTCAGTCTTGCACTTCACCTCATTGCCTGATGCCAGGGTATGGCAGTTGTGTGACTCACAGAGGTAGATGTCTTGGTGCGGGGGGGGGGGGGGGAAAGGGAGAGGAGGCTTGTTAGGGACAGGGAAGGAAGTGAATGAGGGGACCCAACACCTCTCAACATCCCCTCTTAAAATATGAGTTGGACCTGCCTTTTGCTGCCTGATAGCATCCTGCATTCCTCCTTATCTTCTCCAGCCCTCCCAGTACAGGACAAGGCATGTCATTCTCTCTTCTCCCCACCTCCCTTCAAGTAGAAGATAAAAAATCCTGATAACACACATACTAGGCTCAAGACAGCTACTACATTATTATAACACTTATGGTAAGATGGAGGACCTCACAATTGTTATGGCCCTTGCACCTTATTGCATGTTGAAATAATCAGTATGGCTGGTATGCAAATCATTGAGTTTCACTACGGTCTGTCTTCTACAGTCTGTGGTTTATGCTCTCTGGCTTAAGCTCTGCAGTTTGTGCATTACATGTAACAATAGTAAACCATTTTATGTGGAAATTGTGCAAGTAGAAGGCAGTTAATAAGTTCATCACAACATCATGGGCTGAGTAGCCTGTTCCTGCACTGCACAGTGTTCTGTAATTTGTTATATTTACTTGTGAGTGCTGCATTTCTGATGCTATGTGCCTGTGATGCTGATGCAAGTAATAAATGGATTCAACAAGTTGTTTGTCATGCCACGTCTCTTCCTCTGCAGTCACTCTGTAAGGTTGAAGGTTCTGGGTGTGAGGGGTGGGGGTGGATGGGCAGGGAGGTGAGAATGATTGATAAGGAGGTGAAAAGCGGGTGGTACTGGCAAATGATAGACAAGTGGAAAGAAATGGCAGGTTGTAGGTCAAATAGGTGGAGAAGGATGACTATGAATGATAATTGACTGGTTTTGGAGGATTTGAGAATATTATCAACAGGGTGGGAGTGGATTTGGTGAGTGGCAGACAGGGGCATCAGAAGGGGAGGGAATTATACATTGTAATGATAGGAAGGGGCGGGACCCAGGATTGATTGACAAGGGGAAGAGAAAAGCCTGGGGTTTGTCACGAATGTGCAGAATGAGGGGTGGGGTGTATTATTGATTGATAGGATGAGGGGTATGGCTTGGTGTTAACCCAAAAAGTGTGAGTTGAGCAGACATATCTTCAACTGACAAGTAGGTGAGGAGGGCTGCACCATAATGCATAGGAGCTGAATTAGGCAATTTGGCCCGTCAACACTGCTCCACCATTCCATCATGGTTGATTTATTATCCCTCGTAATCCCATTCTCCTGCCTTCTTCCCATAAACTTTAACTGGCCAAGAACATAACAGACTCTGCTTTAAGTATACTCAAAGACTTGTTCTCCACAGTGGTCCATGGCAATGAATTCCACAGATTCACCACCCTCTGGCAAAAGAAATTCCTCCTCATTTCTGTTCTTCTGAGGCTGTGATTTCTGGTTCAAGATTCACCCACCGTAGGAAACATCCACTCCATCTTGGCCTTTCAATTTTTGATAGTTTTCAATGAGATCCACCTCATTCTTCTACACTCCAGCAAGTACAGGCCCAGAGCCATCATACGTTTACACTTTCATTCCTGGAATCATTCTCATGAACCTCATCTGGACCATCTCCAATGCCATCACATCTTTTCTTAGATAAGGGGCTGAAAACTGTTCACAATACTCCAAGTATGATCTGACCAATACCTTATAAAGCCTCAGCTCTTTTATTCTAGTCCTCTCAAAATGATTGCAAACATTGCATTTACCTTCCTTGCCACAGATTCAACCTGCAAGTTAATCTTCAGGGAATCCTGCACAAGGACTCCCAAGTCCCTTTGCACCTCTGATTTTTCAATTTTCTCCCCTTTTAGAAATAGAATACACATTTGTTCCTTCAACCAAAGCTCATGACCATACACTTCACTATGCTATATTCCATCTGCCACTTCTTTCCCCATCTCCCAATCTGTCCAAGTCCTCCACAGACTCCCTGCTTTCTTAATACCACCTGCCCCTCAACCTATCTTTGTATCATCTGCAAACTTGTCCTGCTTCGGTACTACTAACTGGGATGTACTGCAAGGGGGGCTCTGTGGGGGCGTTGAGGAGGTCACTGAATGCACAACGGACTATATTAACTTTTGTGTGGATGCAGTTGTCCCTGTTAGAACTGTTCGCTGCTATCCCAATAATAAGCCCTGGATCACTAGTCACATCAAAGGCCTCCTAAACCAGAAGAAGAGGGCCTCTAAAGATGGTGATCGGTTGGAGCATAAAAGAGTTCAGAAGGAACTCAGAGTACAGATAAGGGGGGCAAAGGAGCAGTATAGGAGGAAGCTAGAACAAAAGCTGCAGAAAAAAAGCATGAAGGAGGTGTGGGATGGGATGAAGATCATCACCGGATGCGGTGCAAAGCGGGGGGCGAACATAAGTGGAGATGTGGAGAAAGCGAACCAGCTGAACAACTTCTTCAACAGGTTCGACAACTCAATCTCATCCTCACCGCAGAAATCCACACCAGGCTTACTTCCCTCACAGGAAAATAGCCACTCACAGGAGACCTTGCCCACGCCCAGGATTACGGCTGCACAGGTGGAAGGTCAACTGAGGAAGATCTGTACCAGCAAGGCGGCTGGACCGGATGGAGTTTCCCCACGATTACTGAGGGCCTGTGCGACTGAGCTGGGAGAACCACTACAGCGCATCTTCAACATGAGCCTGGAGCAGAGAAGAGTACCCAGACAGTGGAAAACATCCTGTATTGTCCCGGTACCGAAGAAACCACAACCAAAGGAGTTGAATGACTTCAGACCTGTTGCCTTGATGTCGCACGTGATGAAGACCATGGAGCGGCTGATAATACAGAATCTGAGGCCACAAACCAGGCACGCCCAGGATCCTCTTCAGTTTGCGTATAAGGAGAAGGTGGGAGTGGAGGATGCTATCATGTATTTGCTGCACAAATCACTCTCTCACCTAGATGGGGTCAGTTGTGCTGTGAGGATTACATTCCTTGACTTCTCTAGTGTCTTTAACACCATCCAGCCCAAGATCTTAAGGCACAAACTAACGGAGATGGGAGTAGACTCTCACATGGTGGATTGGATAGTGGACTACTTGACAGATAGACCTCAGTATGTGCGGTTGGGAGACTGTAGGTCTGACACGGTGGTCAGCAGCACAGGAGCGCCGCAGGGAACCGTACTCTCTCCGGTCCTGTTCACCCTGTACACATCAGACTTCCAATATAACTCGGAGTCCTGCCATGTGCAGAAGTTCGCTGATGACACGGCCATAGTGAGGTGTGTCAGGAATGGACAGGAGGAGGAGTATAGGAAACTGATACAGGACTTTGTGATATGGTGCAACTCAAACTACCTGCGTCTCAATATCACCAAGACCAAGGAGATGGTGGTGGACTTTAGGAGATCTAGGCCTCATATGGAGCCAGTGATCATTAATGGAGAATGTGTGGAGCAGGTTAAGACCTACAAGTATCTGGGAGTACAGTTAGATAAGAAGCTAGACTGGACTGCCAACACAGATGCCTTGTGCAGGAAGGCACAGAGTCGACTGTATTTCCTTAGAAGGTTGGCGTCATTCAATGTCTGTAGTGAGATGCTGAAGATGTTCTATAGGTCAGTTGTGGAGAGCGCCCTCTTCTTTGTGGTGGCATGTTGGGGAGGAAGCATTAAGAAGAGGGACGCCTCACGTCTTAATAAGCCGGTAAGGAAGGCGGGCTCTGTCGTGGGCAAAGTTTAACATCGGTAGCTGAGCGAAGGGCGCTGAGTAGGCTACGGTCAATTATGGATAACTCTGAACATCCTCTACATAGCACCATCCAGAGACAGAGAAGCAGTTTCAGCGACAGATTACTATCGATGCAATGCTCCTCAGACAGGATGAAGAGGTCAATACTCCCCAATGCCATTAGGCTTTACAATTCTACCGCCAGGACTTAAGAACTTTTTAAAAGCTATTATTAATGCTTTTTGAGATAGTGATTTAGATGCATATCATATTTTTTACTGAGTTAAGTATTGTATGTAATTAGTTTTGCTACAACAAGTGTATGGGACATTGGAAAAAAGTTGAATTTCCCCATGGGGATGAATAAAGTATCTATCTATCAAAGCCATCAATCCAGTCATTCAAAATATAATGTAAAATAAGCGTTCCAATACTGACTCCAAACAGAATAGACCCCCTTTATTCATAATCTTTGCCTCCTGCTAGTCAGCCATTCTTCTATCCATGTTGGTATCTCTCCTGTAATATAATGGACTCTTGTTAAGCAGCTTCGAGCGAGGCGCCTTGTCAACAGCCTTCTGAAAATCCAAGTAAACAACATCCACTGACTCTCCTTTAAGCAACATTTCCACTTAAAGAAACCAAGTTGACTTTGGCCTAATTTATCATGAACTTCCAAGAACCCCAAATCCTTGTCCTTAATAATGGACTCCCAATATCTTCCACTGAAGTCAGGATTACTAGCTATAATTTACTTTTTTCTTCCTCCCTCCGTTAAAGAGTGGAGTGACATTTGCAATTTTCCAGTCTTCCAACCATTCCAGAGTCTAGTGATTCTTTAAGATCATCACTAATGCCCGCCTAATCTCTTCAGCTACCTCTTTCAGACCCCTGGGGTGTAATTAATGTGTGGCTGAAGACTTTCTGGAAGAAGTGTTTGGTGTGTTTGAATGATCGTAGAAATACAAGGATAAATCTCTTTAATAACACTGTTTCTTATACAGACCTTACACTGGTATCTGAGGATCTCACAAGTGTGTGCAACTTCCTGGAAAATAACAGTCGTTATCCCTCTATTGAAACCTGGTAAGGATCAAATCAGATCCTTCCAGTTAGAGACAAGAGAAAATCTGCAGATGCTGGAAATCCAACCAACGCACACAAAGTGCTGGAGGACCTCAGCAGCCAAGCAGTATCTATGGAAAATAGTACAGTCAACATTTCAGGCCGAGACCCTTCAGCAGCCTTCCAATTATAGACATAATTTCCTAATTTCACATGCATGTAATATAACGGAATGAATGGTGAGAGC
This sequence comes from Hemitrygon akajei, assembly GCF_048418815.1. Lineage (NCBI taxonomy): Eukaryota > Metazoa > Chordata > Chondrichthyes > Myliobatiformes > Dasyatidae > Hemitrygon > Hemitrygon akajei. The sequence goes on from NC_133141.1 coordinate 67,696,065, forward strand.
AAGGCTTTCTTATTTTGAGGAGAATAGTGAAAAATTAGCTGTATACCAGTCTGGGTTTTGTTTAGGGAGAATGGCCATGGAAGGTGTTAAATTTGGAATCTGATATTCATAAAGCCCAAGTTAATAAAGTACAGTGATAGCAATATTCATTGATGCAGAGAAAGTTTATCATATGTACACAAGGGTTGTTACCTACAAGGGGTGATTGATAAGTTTGTGGCCTAAGGTAGAAGGAGTCAATCTTAGAAAACCTATTACATTTATTTTTCAACATTGACACACTTAGTCCAGCGGTCGTGGAGCATACGGACCTTGGACCTCCAGAAAATGTCCATAGATGGGTGATTGATAAGTTCGTGGCCTAAGCCAGAAGGACATGAGTTATACAGCTCTCGTTACATGCACATACAGGTCAACTCTTTGAGTGATTATGCAGGAAGTTTGTAGTTAATAACACATTCTCTTCTACCTTAGGCCACAAACGTCAAACACACCCCCCCACACACACTGGAAAAGACAGAAGCAGGTGGTAGAATGTTGAATTTGATTCAAAATTTTTTACGTGACAGGAAGATACAAGTTAGGTTGGGAACACATTCCCTAAGGAATATGAGGTAGAGAATCAGACTCCATAGGGGACTCTGTTTAGTCCACTACTTTTTAATATTATGATTAATGATATTTTCTTAAATGATAGCTCAGATATTTCCACACCATAATATGCTGACAATGGTGCAGTGTGGAAGAGAGGTAGGAATATAAATTACATAGTTTGAAAAATGTAGGCAGCTACAAATGAAGAAGAGGAATGGGGGATGTCAGTGGGGGTTAAAATTTTGTGTTGCAAAGACTTGCATTAATTTTTCCCTAAAAGGAACATGACACGCACAATTGATCTCAATTTACGTATATGGTAAATTTCATAAACTAGTCAGTGATAAAATTTCTTGGTATGTGGATGGACACAAGGCTAGCGTGGAAGGTACATGTGAATAAAATTCTAAAGATGTGTAAATAATGTCCTTAATGTACTCGGGTGCATAGTTGGGTGTGATGAGGGAGTGAATAGGAGGTCACTTTAACAAATGTATATTGCTTTAATCACATCTGTCTTTGATTATGGGTATACTGCTTATCGGTCAGCCTCACCAGCAGTCTTAAAGCCCCCGAGATAAAGTTCAAACTCAGTTATGTTATGGTGCTGTTAAATCATCTCCAATTTCCACATTACTGGTGGAAATAGGTGAAGTACCTTTACCTCTATGCAGATTACAGTTAGCAATGGTTTATTGGTTTAATATATGAGGACATAAAGTTGGTCCTCCAATGTTGCCAACATTAGTGGAGTGTTGGATGCACTGCTTTCATCAGGTCTTCAGTTTTGGGTGGGTGGGAAATGAATGGGCATGAAATCTTGGGTTGTTTAATGTGAAGTATGGTCGCAGTGTACCCCTTTCTGTCACTCCTCCACGGTTTGTCCCTTTTCCTGTAGCTGACTTAAGCCTTCAAGAAAATTTCAAGTTGAAGAATGATGCAACAATATATACAAGACAGATACTATAGCTTCTTATGGAACTAAAGATTGGCTCAAAAGATCCAGTGACAAGTAGTTCAAGTGCTTCTGTTTATGTTCTGAAATTTCAGGTGATTATTGAGAAAAGATTATCACGCAAATATCAGTATTGGTGTCTGAGATGGTTGCTATCATTTTAACCTTGGATTGGTCGAAGAAGTATGTCCTGATTTTGAACTTCTCTGCTCTATTATGTTCACAGTTTTGACATCTATTAGAATAGGTATTTTAATTTAAAGGCCAGACATTCTTCTTGAGTCTGGACAGCATCTGTTGAGACTGCAGGGTCTTGGCTTGAGTATTACATTTCTTATGGGTCCCTGCCCTTGTTGTGGTTGAAGGAAAATGAGGTGGCAGACATTCTAGCCAAGCAGTCACTTTAAGTTAAGCATGTAAATGTAGTGGTGCCTTTGCTTAAAGGAGAGGTAAAAGTCATAATTGAAAGTCTGTTTGATCACTGTAGCAGTAAAATTGGGAAAAGGAAAAAAAGGGTGGCATTTGTATAAAGTTGAATGGATGGTAGGAATTCAACTTTGAGATGGTTATAAAAGAAGGGAAGAAGTTATACTAAAATGTTTACTATTCTGCTCTTTGGGCAATTCGTTTGTGTTTTTACAACGTGATTAAGCACATTCAGCTTTTATTTTGAAATGTCAGTTTTAAGTCTGGAATCCCTTTTTACCAGGTGCACTAACAGCGGTGAAAAAACCACATTTGGCAGACTCTGTACATCTAGGGTCGATATGACTTGGGTCCCACCAAACCCGGGAAGTTGGGATGTTTCACACATCCGAACCCGGATCTGTGTGAATACTGTGTTAGTACTGCTCCCATGCAGTTGACCATTGGCAAGAGATAACAGACCGTACACTGAATACAATTAGAAAGTGTATTTATGAATGTTAATGTAACCTAACCATTATAAAGAAGAATGAAGAAAAGGAAAAAAACAAAAGGACTCATCATAATTGAAACAGTCAGATGTGCACAAGTTTGGAGCTCAAATCTTCCAAAAGCTGATGTGTCCGAAGTACCCAAAACGCCAGCTCCTATTCACTGTTCACCGGTATAATTTCCCCTCTTGGAACCCTTCAAATTGCACATTCCCATTTGATAGAATCCTATGGCCAATTCTCTCGAGCTTCTCTCTCTATCTCGTGCCAAATAGTGTTCGACCCACCAAAATGCCCGTTACCAAAAATGTCTCCACCCAGTGTTTTCTAGAACCTTCTCACAATTCCATCATTCTGATTGGATGACACTACATTCCTAAGCATGAACAGCACGACTCCTTACCTTTAACGGTAACCCAAACACTATCAGCAGAACATACTGCTTCTACAGAACACCATTGAATGAAATGCTCCACAACATGAGCAATAAAATCTCAACCAGGGTGCTACATTCTCCCCCCACCAGAAATAGTCATGTCCTCATGACATTGAAATTTACCAACCCATTAATAATAACAGTTTTCACAAGAATTTTGTGATGTCATGACCTCCAATCCATTTGTAAATGGTAGTGACTTATCTCACGAGGGGCATAGAAACAACAGTCAGTTCCCACAGTGTGTCATAGGCCAGCCTATCTGGGGAGTTTCCTGACTCTTTGAGACCTCATTATCCCACCTTCTGCTTCTTCAGTTTCAGCAACTCCTTGGGATCTTCCCTGTCTACTTGGAGATGCCTCCCCCTATCCATTACTCTTGCTTTCTGGCAACTCAGGTACCCCTGCCACTTGACTGAGCTCAGCTTCATCCCCAATTACATTGGAGCCCAGCCTCCCTTCATTGTCCAGCTGCAGGTCTGTCTGTCCACTGCTAGTTCCCCCGACTACATCCGAGTCAGCGGGGATAGGTTCAGGAATCTCTTCATCAATTATTGGGGAATTTGCATAACCCTGTTTCCTCATCCTCTCGTTCTGTACAGTATTCAATAGTTAGGTCCCTTTTAGGTCTCTCCACTGATTGTCTTTTGGTTCTCTCACTTCGGCACAGTGTCCTCCTGCTAGGTATAGAGACCACGTCAGGCTCTGGGTCAACATGTACCTCTTGTCCTAGAAGTAAAAGGAGGTTCAGATGGAGAATTCTGTCAGGCCCATTCTCATCTTTTGGCTTCACCCGGAAAACTGGCACATTTGGCAACTGACGCTCCACTGCATAAGATGTAGCCACCCAGCTGTCAGCCAACTTATGCTTCTCTGGTGGCCCCAAATTCCTTATTAGAACTCTGTCTCCAGGCATCAGTTGGGACAACCTCATCTTTTGATCATATCTCCACTTGTTTCCTTGATCCTGCTTGGTAGCAGAGACTTCTGATTGTTCGTAAGCCTTTTGCAATTCCTTCCTCATGTCAGACACATCGTTAAGATAGGTCTTCTGTGGCAAGTCTTCCCCACCAGTTCCAAAACGGAGTTCTTCAGGCAATCTCATTTCGCATCCAAACATCAAATAATAAGGCGAGTATCCAGTAGCTTCAGTCTGTGTAGAGTTGTAGCAGTGGACCAGATGCCCAATATGCTGACTCCATTTGTTCTTCTCACTGATATCCAGGGTTCTGAGCATGTCTATCAATGTCCAGTTGAACCTCTTAAGCTGGGCATCTCCCTGAGGGTGTTAAGGCGTAGTCCTTGACTCCTCGTTACTGGCAAGCATGCCCAGTAACTCACGTATAAGCCTACTCTCAAAATCCCTTCCTTGATCGCTGTGTATCCATCTTGGAAGGCCATAATGAATTAGATACTTTTCCCACGATGGACACTCTCTGATCCTTTGAAGGGAAGGCTTGAGTATATCTGGTGTCGTGATCAGTAATAACCAAGACGTTCACTCTATGGAGAGGAAATCCACATATACTAGATCAAGTGGCCCTGAACTCTGTAAATGGGGTGATAAGGGAGCAACCCTCATAGGCAGCATCTTCCTCCGTATACATCAAATGCACGACTTATGTACTGTTGAGGAGTACTTCCTCAACCTCAGGCTTCATTCGGGCCAGTAGAACTGATCTCAGACCAATCCATAGGTCTTATCAAACCCCAAATGACCTGAATCATCATGAAGTGACTTCAACACAATCCCCTGATGCTTCTCAGGCAAAACCAACTGGGACCACCCATGCCCGTCTGACCCTGTATAGAATCTGGTTCCTCAACTCCAGTTTGTTCCATTCTCTCAGCAGTAGAGGTATGGCAGGGTGTTTACAACTCAGGCGATATCCCCTTCCACAACAAGATGACCAAACAGGTCTTATACAAGGGTCGTCTCGTTGAGCTGCTGCCCAGGGCTCAATGCAGGCAATTGTTTCATATTCAGAGCGGTCAAATTGTAGTAAGCCTATGGAATGGCTCAACCAGAAGCTCCCAAATGATCCACAGCTCGATATTGCCCCAGCTTTGCCTTTGATTTCCCCATGGCATAACACTGGTACATTGCTTTAACTCCAGATGCATGAACGCTCTCCCACTCTCTGTCCATTTCCGGCCCTTCATGTGAACGTAGGGACAATGAATCCGCATCACTGTTCTGGCTCCATAAGACATAGGGACAGAATTAGGCCATTCATCTCATCGAGTCTGCTCTACCATTCCATCATGGCTGATCCTGGATCTCACTCAACCCCATGCACCTGCTTTCTCGCCATATCCTTTCATGCCCTGGCTGATCAGGAAACAATCAACTTCTGCCTTAAATATACGCATGGACTTGACTTCCACCACAGTCTGCGGCAGAGTATTCCACAGATTTACTACTCACTGGCTAAAATAATTCCTCCTTACCTCTGTTCTAAAGGGTCACCCCTGAATTTTGAAGCTGTGCCCTCTTGTTCTGGATACCCCCACCATAGGAAACATCCTCTCCACATCCACCCTATCTGGTCCTTTCAACATTCAGTAGGTTTCAATGAGATCCACCTGCATTCTTCTAAATTCCAGTGAGTACAGGCCCAAAGCTGCCAAATACTCCTCATATGTTAACCCCTTCATTCTCAGAATCATCCTTATGAACCTCCTCTGGACTCTCTCCACGACAACACGTCCTTTCTGAGAAATGGAGCACAAAACTGTTGACAATACTCTAAGTGCAGCCTGACAAGAATCTTCTAAAGGCTCAGCATTATCTCCCTGGTCCCTCTGCACCTCTGATGTTTGAACCTTCTCCCCATTTAAGTGATAGTCCACACTGGTGTTCCTTTTACCAAAATGCATTATATATTTCCCAACACTGTATTCCACCTGCCACTTTTTGCCCATTCTTCTAATTTGTCTAAGTCCTGCTGCAAATGCATTGCTTCCTCAGCACTACTTACCCCTCCACCTATCATTGTGTCATCAGAATCAGACTTTAATCGCCAAGTACCTATGCACATACAAAGAATTTACTTCCGGCATATGTTGTCTCTCTGCTCATAACAATAATTATGATAAATATAAATGAAAATATAGATTATACATACAGGTAGTGCAATCCAAGTAATAGTTAGCCGACAGTTAACCGGCAGTTAACTGTTCAGCAAAGTGACCGCAGTAGGGAAAAAACTTCTCCAGTGCCTATTAGTCTTAGTCTGGAGGGATCTGAAGTGCCTACCAGACGGAAGCAGATCCACAAACTTTGCCACAGAGCCATTAATTCCATTATCTAAATGATCGACAAATTATGTGAGAAGCAGCGGTCCCATACTGACCCCTAAGGAACACCACCAGTCACTGGCAGCCAACCAGAAAAGGCCCTTCTTATTCCCACTCACTGCCTCCTGCCTGTCAGCCATTCCGCTATCCATGCCAGTATCCTTCTTGTAATGCCATAGGATTTTATCTTGTTAAGCAGCCTCATGTGTGACACCTTGTCTAACGCCTTCTGAAAATCCAAGTAAATAACATCCACTGCCTCTCCTTTATCCACCCTGCTTCTTACTTCCACGATGAACTTCACAGATTTCTCAAGCAAGATTTCCCTTCACAGAAACCACAATGATTTTGACTAATTTTATCATTAGTCTCCAAGTACCTCTCAACCTCATCCTTAATAATACACTCCAACACTTTCTCAGCCACTGAGGTTAGACTAACTGACCTATAATTTCCTTTCTTTTGTCTTCCTCTCTTCTTAAAGAGTGGAGTGAAATTTGCAATCTTCCAGTCTTCCGGGTCCATGCTAGAATCAAGTGATTCTTGAAAATTCATTACCAAAGCATTGGTTATCTCGACAGCAACCTCTCCCAGGACTCGAATGCAGTCTATCTGGCCCAGGTGAGTTATTCACCTTAAGACCTTTGAGTTTGTCTCACACTTTTTCCTTTGTAATAGCAGGACCATCCGAAGGGCTTTTGCCCGAAATGTCGACTGTACACTTTTCCAGAGATGCTGCCTGGCCTGCTGAGTTCTCTCCAGGATTTTGTGTATGCTGGCTGACAAAAGCGACAGGTTTAAACCCTGTGCCCCGATCCTGAAATGGAACACCCCTGAAACCCTCTTGGCTAGCATCTGTGTGCAATACATATGGCAATCGGGGGTTTGCAAAGGCCAGCAGCTCCTTTAGCAACTGGAAGGCCTCTTCACATTTTGCATCCCATCTTACTCCAAAAGGCTCCAAAGGGCTAAAATAAACTTTACCATCTTCTCCTTTCGTCTTCCTCCTTTTCTTCTCCAAGGGAGGGTAACCGGACAGAAGCTGATTCAAAGGGTGGTTTACTTTGGAGTAGTGCTTCATGAATCTTCAGTCGTACTCACAGAATCCAAGGAATGAGCATAGAGCACTCACATTATTGAGCCTTGGCCATGTGGTCACTGTCTCTATCTTGGACGGATCTGTAACTACTCCACCCATGAGACTACACACCCAACCTAGTCGACAGATGTCTTGCAGAACTGGAACTTGTCCAGTGACAGTTTTAACCCTTCAACTTTCAGGCAGTCCAACACCCTCAGTAGACTCATCTCATGGACCCGAACACTATGAGATCATCCAGGTACACAAGTACCTCAAGCAAGCTCATGTCCCCAGCAATCTTCTCCATGACACGTTGGAAAGTAGCTGGTGCTCCTGATATGTCCTGGGCATTCTTTCAAACTGAAAGAAAACAAGTGGACATATGAATGCCGCCTTCCCCTTGTCAGCATCACTCATGGGTATGTGTATATTATATTATCAGTATCTGATAATACCTTCCCATTTGTCTTCCTCAGCACCACTATGGGTGACGCATAGGGACTCCGTGACTCAGTGATAATCCTTGCTTCCTTCAGATTCAGCAGAGGGTGCTGAACATCCACCACCTCTGTTGGTGCTAATCACTGAAGGGGGTGTCCTCTGTCACTCAGATGCAGTGGCGAGTACTCTTGGAACAACCCAAATCAAACTTGTCAGTGGAAAAGACAAGTTGACCTTTAACATCTTCTCTGTCATTCTTTTCCAACCCCCAGGTATGGGGAAGTCACCAAAGTTGAATGACTTGGCTATCAACTTTCCTGATACAGAAGTATGTCTCCTTCCTGATTTTCTCACAGGAGAACTAGACATTGATGTCACTGGAAAAAGATGTGCCAACGGTATCCCCTGTCTGAGGGTCACTTCTCTCTCCAAGGTGTTCCTGACAGTCACTGTCATCCTGTTTACCTGTACAGCTGATGACTTTTGTAGTTCAGGCCTCACCAGTACCCCAGCAAGTAAGTGTGACTCCTCTTCATGGCCTTGCAGAACATCCACCAGGAGGGCCTTGGCATCAGGCATTCTGGGAAATTTGGGGTTTCCCGTCACTCTAATGACGTCCTCAGGCCATAACACGATGGGTTTGGACTGGGAGTATCCCACCGTTCCTCATCTGTGGTTAACATCTGGCCTAGGATGGGCTTGCAGTTTCTCACAAACAGCTCTGAATACAGGGTGAATGGACAAGGTTCTCAGCAAACTCTCCAATTCTCTACTTTCAGGCTCTCGCTAGCCTTCTCACGATAGAAGTATTTGTTCCCACAAGAGTTGAAGCTTTACCCTTCTCAACTGAGTCCAGACAGACCAACACTAACATATTAGCAGCCTTAGCTATGTCAATATCTGCCTCTGAAAGCTCCAGCTTCGTTGACAAGTAGCCATCCTATGGGTAGTCATCAGTACTAAGGCCCCAAAGCTCCAGGGTACTGAGTGGTGTTAATGATAAATGCGTCAAATACCGGTTGTAGGAGCATCTGTACAGCATAGTAACCTGGGAACCTGTGCCAAGTATGGCTCAAGCACTGTGGAGTGTTCCTTGAAGCATTGATTAGAATGTGTTCCACCTGAGACATCAGGTTGTTCCCTTACTGGGTCTCTCTGGTGTTTCCCGACTTCCCTTTCTGTTTAAGTAACTATTGGTTCACTTTCTGAAGGTTTTCCCATCCTTCACACTCATGCTGAAAATGTCCCTCCTCACCACAGTTGTAACAGACAATGCTGGTCGCTCCCTTCTTCAAGGGATCCCATTCAGTAGCAGCCTGCTGTTTAACATGTCCCATCAGCCTGTCCGGCTCCCTATCTGCTTTGTCTTGCCTGGTGGCAGCACTAACCAATATCAACCTTGGCTCTCGAATCTTTTGTGAAATCCTGTAAAACACCTGTCTGTGTGACATCAGGGGTCATTTCAGCAACAGAGGCTACTACCGAGGATTGTGTCCTGCTGACGGAGGCCTTCCGCTCTTCCATCGTGTTTTCCTCCTCTCGTACTTCTCTGATCAGCTCAATAAACAAGGGAGGGGTAGTGTCCTCTGAGACGTTTGGAGGCTAAAAGCAATCATGTCATGTGACTGTGTGCCCTTCGCCACTTGGTTCATCCTTAATTGATTCACATCAGCCAGTGGAATGGCCCCTTTGCACCACAAACCAGCTGTCTCTCTCGTTGAAAAATGTAGGCACAAAGTTGCTTATTTTGCTCCTGAAACATGTGCCTAAACCCATTCTTAAGCTCCATTGGTCTTCCTGCTGAGCCAAAAACGTTTTCTAACGCTTGCATGTAGCCCACTGAATTGGCAAATGGGTTCTCTGCCTTTAAGGAGCTCACCACCTTAGCAGCCAGACCTTTTAGACTCTCCACTAGTCAGTGTCTTTTCACATTATCGGAGTACTGTCACTCATTCAGCATCTGAGATGTTCTCTCCACTCAAGTCTCATATTCCCCCTCCCCCTGGGGGGTGAGCTGCACTCCCGAAGGGTTGTTATCCCTTCGCTAACAGTCACTGGACTCATCAGCAATAAAACCACCTTTCTCATACTCTGTATGTCCAGGGTCTATATGACTTGGGTCCCACCAAACCCGGGAAGTTGGGATGTTTCGCTGACCCGAACCCTGATCTGTGTGAATACGGTGTAACTACTACTGCCATGCAATTGCACATCATCAAGAAATAACAGATCGTACACCGCATACAAATATAAAGAAAATATATTTATGAATGTTAACTTCACCAAATGATTATTAAAGAAGAAAGAAAAAAGGATTAAAAAAAGGGCCCATCATAATTAAAACAGTCCATTGTGCACAAGGTTGGAGCTCAAATCTTCCAAAGGTTGATGTGTCCAATGTACTTGTATATGACCACGCATTTCCCTGCATACTGCTCCATCTGTCACTTTGCCCATTCCCCAATCCAAGTCCTTCTGCAGACACCCAGCTTCCTCTTCATAACCTGCCTCTACATCTATCTTTGTATTGTCTACAGACTTGGTCACAAAACCATCAATTCCTTCATCCAAAGCATTGATATACAACATGAAAAGAAGTGGTCCCAACACCAACTCCTGTGGCACAACTCTAGTCACCAGTAGTCAACCAGAAAAAACCCACTTTATTCCCACTCTTTGCCTCCTGGTCATCAGCCAGTCCTCTATCCATGCTAGTATCTTTCCTCTCATACCATGGGCTCTATTCTGCTTGTTATTTCCAAAAAGAATTCCAATAAATTTGTCAGGCAAGAGTTTCCCTTCAGGAAGCCATGCTGACTTTGGCTTATTTTATCATGTGCCTTCACGTACTCTGAGACCTCATCCTTAACAATAGACTCCAACATCGTTCCAAACACTGATGTCAGGCAAACTAGCCAATAATTTATTTTCTTCTGCCTCGCTCCCTTCTTCAAATGTAGAATGACATTTGCAATTTCTTTGTCTTCCGGAACCATGCCCTGGCATGGAATCTAGTGATTCATGAAAGATCATTACGAATGCCTCCACAATCTCGTCAGCTACTTCTTTCAGAACCTGTGGTGCAGTCCATCCAATCCAGGTGGTTTATCTACCTTTAGATATTTCAGCTTCCCAAGCACCTTCTCCCTAGTTGTAGCAACTGCACTCACTCTGTCCCCTGAAACTCTCAAACTGCCGGAATACTGCTCGTGTTTTCCACAGAGAAGAGTGATGCAAAATACTTATTCAGTTTGTCCGCCATTTCCTTGTCCCCCATTGCTACCTCCCCAGTGTCATTTTCCAGCAGTCCAATATCTACTCCTCCCTCTCTTTAACTCTTTATATATCTGATGAAGTTTTTGGTATCTTCTTGATATTATTGGCTAACTGACCTTCATATTTAATCTTTTCTCTCCTTATGGCTTCATTAGGTGCCTTCTGTAGGATTTTTAAAGCTTCATAATCCTCTAACTTTCCACTAAGTTTTGCTCTATTATATGCCCTATATTTTGCTTTTATGTCGTCTTTGACTTCCCTTATCAGACATGGATGCATCATCGTGCCTTTAGAAAACTTCTTTGTGATGTATCTCTCCTGCACCTTCTGAATTGCTCTCAGAAGCTCCAGCTATTGCTGAACTTCTGTCATCCCTGAACGTGTCCCTTTGGAATCTACTTTAGCCAGCTCCTCTCTAATGCCTCTGTAACTCCCTTTCCTCCATTGCATTTCCTTGATTGTATCTTCTCCTTCTCAAATTGCAGGGTGAATTTTATCATATTACGTTGACTATTTCCAAAGGGTTCCTTTACCTGAAAATTCTGAATCAATCTGATTCATTACATAACACACAATCCAGACTAGTCTTTCCCCTAGTGGGCTCAAGCACAAGCTACTCAAAAAGCCATCTTGTAAGCATTCTATAAATTCTCTTTCTTGGTATCCAGAACCAACTTAATTTTCCCAATCTACCTGCTTATTTAAATCCTACATGACCATCATTACATTGCCCTTTTGACATGTCTTTTCTAATCCCTGTTGTAATCTGTAGTCCACATTCTGACTACTGTTCGGAGGCCTGTTTATAACTCCAGTCAGGTTTTTTACCCTTCCAATTTCTTAACTCTACGCACAAGGATTTGATATTTTCTTATCCTATGTCACCACTTTCCAGGATTTGATTTTATTTTTTACCAATAGAGCCACCCCACCACCTCACCCTACCTGCCTGCCCTTTTCATGCAATGTGTATCCATAAGACCATTAGGCCAAGGAGCAGAATTTGGCAATTTGGCTGCCAAATCTGCTCAACCCATCAAGTATCCTTGGATGTTAAACACCCAATTAGGATCCTCTTTCAGCCACGACTCAGCGATGCCCACAATGTCATACCTCCCAATCTCTAACTGCGCTACAAGATCAGCTACCTTCTTCTGTATACTGCATGCATTCAAATATAACACCTTCAGTCCTGTATCATCATTTTTTTTTATTTTGGCCCCCTGTCACTCTGTACAATTGCCCTATCTTTGACTGCAATTTTTCCTTATCATCTGCCCGACCTTCCTCACAGTCTCACTACAAACTGCATCTAGTTGCACATCATGCGCCCTATCCTCAGCCCTATCACTCCAGTTCCCATACCCCTGCCAAAATAGCATAAACCTTCCCAAAAGCTCTCGCAAACCTGCCCACAAGGATATCGGTCCCCCTCAGATTCAGGGGTAACCTATCCTTTTTGCAGAACTCATGCTTTCCCCAGAAGAGATCGCAAAGATCTAGAAATCTGAAACCCTGTCCCCTGCACCAATTCCTCAGCCACACATTCATCTGCCAAATCATCCTATTCTTACCATCACTGGCACCTGGCTCAAACAGCAGTCCAGAGGAGGTCCTACTTTTCATCGTACTGCCTAACTCCCGATATTCTCTCCTCACAACCTCCCTCCTTTCCCTACCTATGTCATTGGTGCCAATCTGTACCATGACATCCTGCTGTTTACCCTTCCTCATTAGAATGCCATGCACCTTATCCGAGATTACCCCGACCCTGACACCTGGGAGGCAACATACCATCCGGGTGTCTCTGTCACATCCACAGGATCTGCTTTCTTCTCCTCTAATTGTGGAATCTCTTCCCCTCTGAGCCACAGAGCCAGACTCGGTGCCAGAAACCTGAACGCTGTGGCTTCCCCCTGCTAGGTCACCCCACCCAACAGTAACCAGTGTACTTTTTATTGAGGGGAAGACCAGATGGACACTCTGCACTGGCTGCCTATTCCCTTTCCCTCTCCCTCTCCACACAGTCAACCAGTTGTCTGCTTCCTGCAACTTAGGGGTGACTATCCTGTAGCTCCTATCTATCACCTGCTTAATCTCCCGTGTGAGCCGAATGTCATCGAGCTGCAGCTCCAGTTACTTCACACAGCCTCAAAAAAGCTGCAGCTTTGTGCACTTCATGGGGATGTAGTTATCAGGGAGATTAGAGGTCTTTCAATTTATCCACATCTTGGACAGGAACATACCACTACCTCTGGATTCATTCTCAGCACACTAGCTAGATACGAACAAAAAGAAAACTTACCAGAAACTTTCTCACCTAAGCCTGTTGAGCCAAAGCAGGACCACTCTAACACTCGCCCACTCCAACAATAGCCTGCACATCTATTGGCCATGCACTAATTTCAACCCACTGAGTGAAAGCTTAAGAATAGAAACTGATAAAATCCTGGGAGTTATAGAATGGTACACCCAACATCTGTGGTCGGTAAGTTGCCAGAGAGACAGAGCAAAGGGTAGTAGAGGTCGTTTATATTAACTTCAGTAAGTCCTTTCATAAGGTTACACATGGTACACATTTTACACATAGTAGGCCAAAGTCACCATGGTTTGTGGCCGAGTTTGTGGATGATACAAAGATAAGTGGAGGGGCTGGAAGTGTTGATGAAGCAGAGAGTCTGCAGAAGGACTTTGACAGATTGGGAGAATGAGCAACGAATTGGGAGGTGGAATGTAGTGTGGGGACGTGTGTGGCCATGCACTTTGGTAAAAGGAATAAAGGTGTAGACTATTATTAATCAGTGAGAAAATTCAAAAATGAGAGGTACAATGGGACTTGGGAGCCCGTGTGCTGGATTCCCAAAAGGTTAAATTTCAAGTTGAGCCAATGTTCTGTCCATTCTCCAATCTTTCCTCGAATACCATGGGCTCTTATCTTGTTAAACAGTCTCATGTGCAGCATCTTGTCAAAAGCCTTCTGAAAATCAATGTAAGCAACATCCATTGACTCTCCTTGTTCTCTTCTGCCTGTTATTTCCTCAAAGAATTCCAACAGATTTGTCAGACAAGATTTCCCCTGAAGGAAACCATATTGACTTTGACCTACTTTATCATGTGTCTCCAATTACACCAAAACTTCATCATTAATAACGGACTCCAACATCTTCCCAACCAGTGAAGTCAGGCTACCTGGCCAATAATGTCCCTTCTGCCCCTTTCCCTTCTTAAAGTATGGAGTGACATTTGCAACTTTCCAGTCTTCAGAACTATTTCAATATGTAGTGAATCTTGAAAGATTATTACTAGTGCCTCCACAACCTCTTCAGCTACCAATTTCAGAACCCTTGGGTGCAGTCCATCTGGTCTGGGTGACTTAGCTACATCAAACCTTTCTGCTTCCTAAGTAACATCACCTTAGTTATAACAACTATTTTCACTTCTTTTCCCTGACACTCTCAGATTACTAGCATACAGTTAAGTGCCTTCCACAGTGAAGACTGAGCAAAATATTTATTGTTTGTCTACCATTTTGGTCCCCCAATACTATCTCTCCAGTGTTATATTCAGTGGTTCAATATCCACTCTCACCTCTCTTTTATGCTTTACAAATCTGAAAAAGCTTTTGGTATCTTCCTTTATACTATTGGCGAGCTTACCCTCATATTTTATCTTTTCTCTTCTTATGGTTTATCGAGTTGCCTTCTGTTTGTTTTAAAGGCTTTCTAGTTCTGTAACTACTCACTAATTTTTGCTATATTGTATGACTTCTCTTGTCACCACGTTGCCTCATCCTCCCTTTAGAATACTTCTTTTCTCTGAGATGTATCCATGCTACTCCTTCTGAATTGCCCCCAGAAACTCCTGGATTTGGGATCCGAGAGGTAATATTGCAGCTATATAGGGCCCTGGTCAGACCCCACTTCGAGTACTGTGCTCAGTTCTGGTTGTCTCACTACAGGAAGGATGTGGAAACTGTGGAAAGGGTGCAGAGGAGATTTACAAGGATGTTGCCTGGACTGGTGACCCTTTCTATGGTTTCCACATCCTTCCTGAAGTGAGGCCACCAGAACTGAGCACAGTACTCCAAGTGGGGTCTGACCAGGGTCCTCACATTACCTCTCGGCTCCTAAACCCAAGCCCATGATTGATGAAGGCCAATGCACCGCATGCCTTCTTAACCATAGAGTCAACCTGTGCAGCAGCTTTGAGAATCCTATGGACTCAGCACCAAAGATCCTTCTGATCCTCCACACTGCCAAAAGTCTTACCATGAATGCTATATTCTGCCATCATATTTGACCTACCAAAATGAACTACTTCAGACTTATCTGGGTTGAACTCCATCTGCCACTTCTCAGCCCTGTTTGCATCCTGTCAATGTCCCGCTGTAACCTCTGACAGCCCACAACACCTCCAACCTTTGTCATCAGCAAATTTACTAACCCATCCCTCCACTGTACAGCAAACAGTTCCTATAATTTAAATCTAAAAAAAATCATAGATTTGAGTTCAGAAGGGTCAGAATATGTAGGAATGTGGTTAATGTGAGGATTTCAACCTTTAAACTTGTTGAATCTTGTTTATATATGCATGATAAATAATTTCAAACATTTATTTGTTTTAAGTCTTAAAGTAACACATTTTCTCAATGGTGTTGAATTGTAACTGAATATTGTGGTAACAGTTTTACCCTTAGGAACAAGAAGTTTTCTGAAATGGTTTAAACTGTGAATGCTTTGCATGCTTCAAGTGTGAAGTGTGGCCACATGTGAGTTCACTTGAGAGAGAGAGAGAGAGAGAGAGAGAGAGAGAGAGAGTGTGTGTCTGAGAGAGAAAGTGCAAAGGCTGTGCCTTTAAGAGGTTACATCGTGTTAATGTGTTGGGGCCCCCACACAGCAGCTTTAACTCTCTTCCTTGTGTTACGTAACCTTGTAATTTACCAGCAAAGATAGCGATATCAGCTGAGTTGGATGCTACTATTTTCAAACGTTTTATTCAAAAAGGGGCACAAACGTATGGTTAATACAAAACATTCAGATCATATACATCGTCAAAACTCAATCTAAAACACCGGTGTAATAATTATCAATCAGAAATAAGCTCTATAGTTGTCTAGGGGTTAATACTGAGTCCAATTGAAATATAAAGAGTCACTCAGAAGTTTGCAGGCTTTTCCCTTTTGGGAACCGCTGGCGTTTCACGTTGTGGAGAGAGAGAGATGGTTGAGAAAGGATAAACACTTGCCCGTTGTCTTTACAGAGCAAATCCTTGGAATCAGGGGAGCAGGCTTCCCCGTTGTTAGTTAAAAGCAGTCTTCCGTTGGTTCTAGCCACAGATTGAAAATTTGGAATCTAACGCACGTGGCTTCCTTCAAAATGCCTTCCCGCTCCCACGGGAATCGGTATCGTGCTTCCTTGGTGTCTCCTGGGTGCGTCTGAGGGTTTCCCCCCCTCAGACCCTCCTTTATACTTCTTCACGGGATCGCAGGTGTCAATCAGGTTGCAGGTGATGCGATCTCTCTCTCAACCAGCCCACTTTGCCCGAGGGCTTTTCACGTGGTCTCCATGAGACAATAGTCAATGTCGCCTTTATTCTGCTTCTCGGGAGAACGTGGTCTTCCGCACGTCTCCCTCTCTTGGGTCAGTTGACCCCCCCCTTGACTAGGGCTCTTGCGATTCTCACAAAGGAGGGGGCCGAGGTTATAACACTTGGTTCTTTGTAAACTGTGAGAAAGCTTTTCATACAACACACACAAAATGCTGGTGGAACACAGCAGGCCAGGCAGCATCTATAAGGAGAAGCAATGTCGACGTTTCGGGCCGAGACCCTTCTCCTTATAGATGCTGCCTGGCCTGCTGTGTTCCACCAGCATTTTGTGTGTGTTGTTTGAATTTCCAGCATCTGCAGATTTCCTCGAGAAAGCTTTTCACGGTGGGAATTGACTATTTATTTTAAGTTGTGCAGTTACTTGCAAGGAAGAAGAGGAGAAGTATGGATTTTTTTGTTTTGTCTGGTCTGTGTTTTTGGTCTCTGTTTCTCTTTTCTGTGGAATTGATTTTGGAGAAACTCAGATTCCATACTGGCCAGGCATACTCTGGGTTGAGATGGAAATTTGTGCATCTGTGTTCCAGGTATGAGATGCCCACATTTCTGAGGGAAATGGGCATTTGGGGGAAATTGTTCATTGGTAGATAATTAAATTGGAAATTTGGAATTAACAACTTTGGAAAGATTCCAGTATTTTGGGAGCAATTCTATAAGTTGCTGTACTAAGAAGACTGCTTTCTTTTATAGAACAAAAAAGATGTTACCTGAGACTTCTGACATATTGATTTAGAGTTTCAGATTCCTTGGAAAACAGTTTTGATGCAATCATTGTTTTGAATGCAGATTGCAAATGGAAGAAGGTAAGGAGTTTCCCCAGGGGATTGACTCTAATGCAATACGTGGATGCATTCCAGTTGACTTTCCCAAGCAAGGAAGCTTATGAGCAGGACTCCCCTGCCTTTTACAAAGACGAACTACGAAAGGTCAGAAAGTATTTAAGCAGAAGCTACAGTTTGCACAACCATTAGTTACTTACCCCCCCCCCCCCCCCCAGGATACCAACCATTGAGTAAGACTGGGATTGAAGCAATAGTGAAAGCTCCACAGCCAACGGTTCACAGGTAACTGAAGCATTTCCTGTGGATGACTGGCTATTGTAGACAGTGGATTTTAGATTTGCCACTATTGTGAGGCCCCTCCAGAAAATATTTCTTCCCAGTCAACCAGAAGCTGAGGAAGCATTTGACCGTATAAAAGAGGCAATAATATCTGCCTCAGCCTTGGGCCTCCCAGACTACAGTAAGGAGATTCACCATAAGAATAGTTTTGCTCAGGTCGTTTTCACTCTGGACCATGGGGAAAGGCCGAGTTTTTTACTTCAGTGCTCAGACCCAATAGCCAGAGGTTTACTGGGTTGTGTTTCAATGGTGGCAGCCACTTGCCTTGCTGTTCAGCACATGCAGTCTCCGACTCTTAGTTATCTTACTGACTCGCTGCACCACGTAACACCTTACCCCCGTGAGGCAAACAAAGTAGAAAATCGAGTTATCAATAAACCCGAATGTTTGAATTACTCTCTGTGCAACTCTTAATCCGGCCACACTGTTCCCCATGGAGGAAGGTGGCAATCCATACTGGTGTGAAACTGTTACACAAGAAGTAATAAAACCCCGTTTCGATCTTACTGATACTTCTATAGTTAATGTTGATTTAATTTTCTTTGCTGATGGTTCAGCTTTACATAATGGTATGGGAAGACCATGTGCAGGATGTGCAATCGTCTCCCTCACCCATGTTGTGGAGGCAGCGGCACTTCCCAAGTGTACTTCAGCACAATAAGTGGGCTCTTTGTGCTTACCAGGGCTTGTATACTTGCTGTAGGCCAGGCCATCAATATTTATACTGACTCGCTGTGCCTTTGAAATAGCACATGATTATGGACAGATCTGGAAATTACAGGCAGTTTTTTGTAGTGGGGTGGGGGGGAGGGTTCTTTATCAAAAATTCAGTGCATATATAAAACTCATTGGCATCATAACTGAAGCCTAAGCAGGTTGTGATTATTAAATGAACAGCACATACTGGACAAATGAATGAGGGCAATAAAGCGGCAGATTGCACTGCAAAAGAGACTGCAATTAGACCCACCCTTGTTGTGCCAGAAACAAGTGGCCCCACGCAGTTGGCCCTGATGACACCTCCCACTGTTGAGGGCATATGAGCATACCAGTCCATTGCTCCATTGACCAAAAGGATGAAGTGGGAAAAGCTGGGGTGTAAGCACCACGATACGATGTACTCTTTGCCATGGTGAAGACGGCCACTCCCACAGTGCAAAGTGACAGATGGAATATTGTGCAGGGAAGTGCATGGTCATGCAATTTGGCAGAAGAAATAAAAGTGTGGACTATTTTCTGAATGAGGAGGAAATTCCAATATCAGAGAAGCAGAGAGACTTGGAAGTCCTTGTGCAGGATTCCCTGAAGGTTAATTTGCGAGTTGAGTCGGTGGGAAGGAAGCCAAATTGAACGTTTGCATTCATTTCAAGAGGACTGGAATTCAAAAGCAAGGATGTATTGCTTTTTTTTGTAATTTATTTTTTTACTGAAGTTCATCATCAAACAAACGTGTCCATAACATGTACTTCAGACATTGTACATATATATCATATAGTCATAGTTGCCACAAATCTCCACATAATATTTATCTGAGGTATACACTTAAAGAAAATAGAGGAAAGAAAGAACAAGTGAAAGGAGAAAACGATGTACAAGTAGGGAGTGATCTTTTTTTTACAACATATTCATTGACTTGTGAGAATAAAATCAGGCCTATGAGGCATTATGTAGTTAAACCATTTTCCCAGTATGAATCAAAGTGTTCCAATTTGTGATTAACAGATGCTGTTATCTTCTCCATTTTGCAAATGTCCATTGTAATTTCCATCCATGCATTTAAAGTTGAGCTCTCCTGTGATAACTATCTCCTGGTAAGAGTCTTTTTACCAGCCATCAGCAGTATATTCATTAAATATTTATCTCTTTTCAACCTTTCTTGAGGTATATACCCAAAATATATGGTCTTACTTTCTAAGGGTATTTCACATTTAAAGATGTCTTGTAGGGCATTGTGTATCCCCCTCCAATAGTCTTTGATAACGGGGCATTCCCAGAAAATATGATAATGGTTTGCAATTTAATTTCCACAATTTCTCCAGCAAACAGTGAGGTTACTATCATAATGGGATTTCTGAGAGGGTGTAATAAAATATCTTATCAAGTTTTTCCATCCGAACTCCCTCCATTTCTGTGAACTGGTACACCTCCATTGATACCAGTCGCTGGCCCCTCACCTGTTCAATATTGCAGCCAGTTCTCCTGCAAAGGGATACAGATCATTGACTCAGAGTTTTACAGCTTGGAATCAGGCCCTTCAGCCCAAAATGCCTCCCTGAGCTAGACCCATCTGCCAGTTTTTTGCCCAGATTCCCCTGAATGTTTCCTACCCAAGTACCTGTCCAAATGGCATTTAAGTTGTGGTACAGAAAGGTGCTGGGAAAGTGCCAGGTCATGAAGGATCCCACCAACCCTGCTCATGGACTACATGTCCCACTCCCATTAAGTCACATACAATCAATATATGTATATAAACTATCTTATGTATTTATATTTTTTAAATTATTGTGTTCTTCATCGAATTGTGTTTTTTGTGATGTACTGGATGAGAGGTAACAATTGATTTGTTCCCTTTACACTTAGGTACTGGAAATGACATTTTAAAATCTTGACTCTTGAACCTCTCGTCAGGAGCTCGTTCCAGATACCCATCAGCATTACCTTGAACCTGTGTCGTCTACTCTCAGATTCCCCTACCCTGGAGAAAATACTGTGACCTTAGCTAAGCCCCTCATAATTTTATAAAGATTCGTAAAGTCACCCTTAAGTTTCCAGAACTCCAGGGGAAACAGTCTTGGTCTGTCCAGCCTCTTCTGATAACCCAGCCCCCACAATGCTCCCTCTCCAACTGACCATATTCGTTCTATAGCAAGGAGACCGGACTGTACTCAATACTCTGAATGTGGTCTCCAGAAGTGACTGGCATATTGCGGACAACACACCCACCTGGTGGGTCTCTGCTGGAATGACAGCTTCCTAGTGAGCAACACTCCCACCTGGTGGGTCTATATCGGAATGACAGCTTCCTACTGGACAACACTCCCACCTGGTGGTGTTCTACCGTAATGACAGGACCCTTTTGCTCACTCCCACCTTGTCTGATTCTAACACAATGACAGGTCCCCATGTGGACAACACTCAGGGACAAACACATTCTGCTGAATTGAGGCAAAGCAGCAGTGAGGTCATAGACCCTATTGAAATTACAGAAGAAGAGGTATTTTCTGTCTTGAAGCAAATTAGGGAGGATAAATCCCCAGGAACAAAGTGTTCTCTTGGACATTGTGTGGCAGCAGAGATACTGTATTTAAAATATCCTTACCAATGGGTGAGGTGCTCGAGGATTGAAGCACAACTAAGAAAAGCTCTGAGAATAACTGAGGAAATTTTAGGTTAGGCTGGTAAGCCTGACACCAGTAGTGGGTAAGTTAGACCATAAGACCATTCGACATAGGAGCAGGAATAGACTATTTGGCCCATTGACTCTTACTCCACCATTCCATCATGGTTGATATTACTCCTCTCAACCCCATTCTCCTGCCCTCTGGGATCATTCTCGTGAACCTCCTCTAGACCCCTCCAATGTCAGCACATCTTTCTTTGATAAGGGGCCCGAAACTGTTCACAGTACTCTGTGTGGTCTGAAATATACCCAATAACATGGCATGCATGGCCATCTGTGACAAGGAATTCCACAGATTCACCACCCTCTAGCTGAAGAACTTTTTTCTCATCTCTATTCTAAATTAATAGCCCTCTTTTCTGAGGCTGTGTCCTCTGGCTCGAGACTTTGCCAGTATAGGAAACCTCCTCTCCACATCCACCCTATCTAGGCCTTTCAATATTCTTTCTTTCTTTTTCAATCTTTTTATTATTATTATTATTATTAATATCAACATAATAAGATTAATACATAGATAATAGGATTACAAACATACAAATTTAAACTGAACATGAAAGGATACATAAGCAATAGTTTCAAAATAAATGAGTCTTCCCAAATCATAGACGATACAAGTAACATATAAACAAAGCAAACCTAGGTATATCATAATATATATTTAAAAAAAAGAAAAGAGATAAAGAAAAAAAAATGTTGCTAGAAAAACTAATCTAACAACCTAATAACTAATAAGGGAAAAAAACGAAAAAAGGAAAAAAAAGAAAAAAAAAGGCTGTTTATAATATCTAACAAAAATACAAAATCATCAGTGTCGTCAACTCCAATCCTCTCAACATATGTAAAATCAAAACTGGAAAAACAAATAGTCTTAGAACAGGGTCACATTACATCATATGAAAATATTGAATAAATGATCTCCATATCTTTTCAAATTTAATAGAAGTATCAAATACAACACTTCTATTTTTTTCTAAATTTAGACATAACATGGTTTGAGAAAACCAATGAAATACGGTAGGAGGATTAATTTCTTTCCAATTCAACAAAATAGATCTTCTAGCCATTAATGTAAGAAATGCAATCATTCGACAAGCAGAAGAGGATAAATGGACTGAGTCCATCATTGGTAAACCAAAAATTGCAGTAATAGGATGAGGTTGTAAATCAATGTTCAATACCGTGGAAATAATTTCAAAAATGTCTTTCCAATATTTTTTCCAAAGCGGACAAGACCAAAACATTTGAGTTAAAGACGCTATCTCAGAATGACATCTGTCACAAATAGGATTTATATAGGAATAAAAATTAGCCAATTTATCCTTGGACATATGAGCCCTATGCACAACTTTAAACTGTATTAATGAATGTTTAGCACATATAGATGATGAATTAACTAATTGAAGAATTTTATCCCAATTCTCAATAGGGATAGTAAGGTTAAGTTCTCTTTCCCAATCATTTTTAATATTATAGAAGGGCTCTGAACATATCTTCATAATTATATTGTAAAGTTTTGATATTACCCCTTTCTGAGAAGGATTTAGTTCTAGCAAATTCTCCAAAATACCCGAAGACACAAGATTTGGAAAGGTAGGAAGTACAGTATTTAAGAAATTCCTAATCTGTAAATATCTTAAAAAAATGAAATCTAGGCAAATTATATTTATTAGATAATTGTTCAAAAGACATAAAACAATTATCCAAAAATAAATCGGAAAATCGTAGTAATCCTTTAGTCTTCCAAGCTGAATAAGCTTGGTCTATAATAGAAGGATAAAAAAAGCAATTGGATACAATAGGAATATTTAAAACAAACTGAGTCAACCCAAAAAATTTCCGAAATTGAAACCATATGCGTAAAGTATGTTTAACTATCGGATTGTCAATTCGTTTCTGCAATTTAGAAAGAGCAAAGGGAAGAGAAGACCCTAAAATAGAACCCAATGAAAATCCTTGTACAGATTTATTTTCCAGGTTCACCCAATGAGGGCTAAAAGATAAATCCCAATCCTTTAACCAACATATCAAATATCGGATATTAACTGCCCAATAATAAAATCTAAAATTAGGCAATGCCAATCCACCTTCCTTCCTTGCCTTCCGTAAATATTTTTTACCTAATCTAGGATTTTTATTCTGCCATATATATGAGGAAATTTTTGAATCAACATTAGCAAAAAAAGATTTCGGAATAAAAATTGGTACCGCTTGAAATATATATAAAAACTTGGGTAAAATAACCATCTTAATAGCATTAATCTGACCTATTAGAGATAAAGCTAATGGTGACCATTTAGTAAACAAACATTTAATCTGATCGATTAGGGGTAAAAAATTAACCTTAAATAAGTCTTTATAGTTTTTTGTGATTTTAATCCCTAAGTAAATAAAAGAGTCATTAACTAATTTAAAAGGTAAATTTCCATAAATTGGAACCTGTCTATTTAAAGGAAACAATTCACTCTTATTAAGATTTAATTTATACCCGGAAAAATTACTAAATTGAGCCAACAATTATATAACTGCAGGAATGGATTTCTCAGGATCAGAAATAAATAATAATAAATCATCTGCATATAATGATAGCTATGCTTATCCGTCCCACGAGTAATGCCAAAAATGTTCGGTGATTCTCTGATAGCAATAGCCAAGGGTTCTAAAGCAATATCAAATAATAATGGACTAAGAGGACAGCCTTGTCTAGTACCCTGAAATAAACGAGAAAAGGGAGATCTTTGATTGTTAGTAAAAACCGAGGCTACTGGAGTATGATATATTGGTTTAATCCAGGAAATGAATGTCGGACTAAAATTAAACTTCTCAAGCACAGTAAATAAGTATGGCCATTCAACTCTATCAAATGCTTTCTCCGCATCTAACGAAATGACACATTCTGAAGTGCTATGTGAAGGAGTATAAACAATATTCAATAATCTCCTAACATTGAAAAAAGAATAACGATTTTTAATAAAACCAGTTTGATCTTCCGAGATAATTTGAGGTAATACCTTCTCCAGCCTGGATGCCAGTAACTTGGAAAAGATCTTGGAATCTACATTCAATAAGGATATTGGTCGATAGGATGCACAGTCAGTAGGGTCTTTATCTTTCTTCAATATTAAAGAAATGGAAGCTCTATAAAAAGATTGTGGCAGATTACCCAATCTAATTGCTTCTTCAAAAACCCTGCATAACCAAGGAGAAAGAGTAGAGGAAAAACATTTTAAAAATTCCACTGTATATCTATCTGGACCCGGTGCTTTCCCAGAATTCATAGAGGAAATAACCCCTTTAATTTCTGCATCCGTAATAGGAGTTTCTAATATTGAAAGATCATCTGATGATAATTTTGGAAAATTCAATTTCCCAAGAAAATCATACATGAGGGAATTCAGAATGATACAGGGAGGTATAAAAATCTTGAAAAGATTTGTTTATCTCATCATGGTTAACTGTCAGATCACCATTCTGCTGATGAATCTTAATAATTTGGTGTTTAACCAAAGCATTCTAGCTAACAGTTTACCTGATTTATCACTATGTATATAAAAATCAGATCTGGTTTTCATGAATTGATTTTCAATCGAAGATGTAAGTAATAAACTATGTTCCATTTGAAGTTCAACCCTTTGTTTGTAAAGCTCCTTACTAGGAGCAGTCGAATATTTCTTGTCAATCTCTTTAATTTTATTAACCAATAAAAGAGTTTCCTTCTTAATGCGTTTTCTCAAACCAACGGAATAGGAGATAATCTGTCCACGTATATATGCTTTAAAAGTGTCCCAAAGTGTTTCGCAAGAAATATCATCCATGGGATTAGTTGAAAAGAAGAAATCGATCTGTTCCTTCATAAATTTAATAAAATCCGGATCTTGCAGTAAGGTAGAATCAAATCACCATTGTCTAGCACTAGAGGCTGTATCCGTAAATTTAATAGAAAGTTTTAATGGAGCATGGTCAGAGATGGCTATAATATCATAATTACAACCAATTACCGATGGAATAAAACAAGAGTCAATAAAAAAAATCAATTCTCGAGTAAGAATGATAAACATGTGAGAAAAATGAAAACTCTTTGTCCTTAGAATGCCGAAATCTCCAAATATCAAAAATTCCATTATCAGTCAAAAAAGAGTTAATATAAGTGGCCGACTTATTAGGTAAAGTCTGAGTAGATGTAGATCTGTCCAACAAAGGATTTAAACAACAATTAAAGTCACCACCCATTATTAACCTATATTCATTTAGATTAGGTAGAGAAGTAAATAAGGACTTTAAAAAATCAAGATAATCCACATTTGGAGCATAAACATTAACCATAACAACCTTTTTGTTAAAAAGTAACCCAGTAATTAACAAAAATCTACCATTCAGATCCAAAAAAATATCGTGTTGGACAAATGCAATAGAGGAGTCAATAAAAATTGAAACTCCCTTTACTTTAGCATTCGAATTCAAAACCTAAAAAAACGATGCTTGTCCTCTTTCCTCACATGAGTTTCTTGTACAAAAATAATATGTGCATTTGGAATACTTTGAAAATCTTTTTCCGTTTAATCGGATGGTTTAAGCCATTAGTATGCCAAGAGACAAAATTAATGGTCTGAGCCATATTTCTGAAATCAACCCTTTGGTATATAAAGGGTTAACCAAATTATGAACTCATGCACCTGGAAGAGGAACAAAAATAAGGGGTGGACCCGGAAGTGACGGCATCGTGGACATTTGAGTAGTTTAAAATCAGCCCAAATGAAAAAACTAAAAAAAACTGATAAAAAGAACATTAGATTTAGGAAAAAAACCCACCCCCCACCCAAGAAGAGAAAGCCGCTCCCCAGCCAGGAGAAGGCTGGGAAGAAAGAGGAATGAAACTAAATCTACCCCCATATCAGCAGAAGGCAACTCCGTGTATAAAGGAAAAAAAAATCCACCCAAACTCTAAAAAAAATGATCACTATACTAAAACCAAACTTCTTAATATAATTGCTAGTAAAAAAAACAAAAAGAATATAATCACTAGTAACTTATAAATCGGGTTAAAACCCAAACAAACCAAAAAAAAATTTAAACTGTGATAAGAGATGCATTATAGGAAGAAGACGAGAGAAAAAAAAATGGTGAAATCAAAAAAAAGCCAAAAATATTTTAGAGAAGAAACCGCCATCTTAGTAAAAAAAAATTCGCCTTCGAAGGATTAATAATGATGACCAAAGATAAAGTACAGTGGTTAAAGTAAGTAAAATAAAAAGATTAGTACGTCGAAAAAAAACTTTAATTAGAGTATAAAATATAGAGTAAACCTACACCAATAGCCAGAAACAAAATCTGGTTTTGAGAACAAAAACTATCTTGTAACGATCAAAATCACTCATTTATTAGAGACGAGAATCCGAAGTAGTGGGGTAGTTCTCATTCAGAAAGCTTCGAGCTTCAGATGTAGAAAGAAAAACACGCCGTGATGCATTCGGAGGCAAGATTCTGAGCTTCGCAGGGTATAAGAGCGCAGGTTTTAGATTTTTCTCATAACATTCAGACATAAGAGGTTTAAAAAGAAGCCTTGCCTTCATTACTTCTGGACTAAAATCCTCCATTAACCGAAAATCAAATTCTTGGAATTTGACCATCCCTAAACGCCAAGCCACACGAATAAGTTGCTCTTTAACATGCACATAGTGAAATCAGACAATTACAACCGGTGGTTTAGCTGAAGAACTTGATGATCGACGCATAATTCTGTGAGTGCGATCAAGTAACAGAGGACTGTCTGGGAATACAGAAGGGAACGCATCCTTTAAAAGTTGAGCAAAATACTTCGAGGGGTCCCCTTGTTCAATACCTTCCGGGAGACCAAGTATGCGTAAGTTCTGTCTTCTGGACCGGTTTTCAAAGTCGACACTCTTGGCTTTAAGTGTTTCCACCTGTTTAATCGTCGAAGGTAATTTCTGCTCCAGTTTTTCGATTATCAAGTCTCGCTTCCGAGCGTCCTCTTGCAAAGTTGCGATTAGAGCTTGCTGCTGGTTAACTACTGAATCCGTCTTATCCATATAATCCTGAAAAGCCTTTATATCTTGTTTGAAAATTTGTCATTGTTCTTCAAATTTTTCATTTAAAAGCTCCAATAACATTTCATAAGTCAATTCAGTGCGCTTAGGATCGGTCTTTATTTTTCCTTCCGTTCCCGTTGGAATCTTTCCCAGGGTCTCGCCCTTTAAATCTCAAAGCCATTTCTGTACTCATTTCTTCAAAATTCACAATAGACTCTTAAAGATAAGTCCAAAAAAGTAGCAAGAAGCTTTTGGTGTAGGTAAAAGTAAGTTAAATAAGGGTGATCATAGGTTAAAAAAAAGTAAAGGTTATGGAGCGAATCTGAAACAGTGCTCACTCCATGAGCGTCTCCTGCTGACCCCAGGCCTTTCAATATTCAATAGGTTTCAATAAGATCCCCCCTCTCTCATTCTTCTTAGCTCCAGGCCCAGACCCAGAAACATCAAGCACCTTAACCCTTAGTCCAAACACCTTAACTATGTTAACCCTTTCATTCTGGGATCATTCTTCTGAACCTCCGCTGGACCCTCTCCAATGCCAGCACATCTTTTCTTAGATAAGGAGCCTAAAATGGCTCACAATACTCCCCGTGTGGTCTGATTAATGTCTTATAAAGCCTCGGCACTATATCTTTGCTGTGTATTCTAGTCTTCTTGAAATGAATGCTAACATTGCATTTGCCTTCATACCACCAACTCAACCTGCAATTTAACCTTTCGGGAATCATGCACGAGGACTCCCAATTTCTTTTGCACCACTGATTTTCGAATTTTCTCCCTGTTTAGAAAATAAGTTATTGGAAGATATTCTACCAGCCTGGATATATAAGTATTGGGATAGACGAGAACTGATTAGGGATCATCAACAGGACTTTGTGTGTGTTTGGTCATCTCCAACCAATCTTATTGATGTTTTCAAGGAAGCTAGCAAGAAAGTTGATGAAGGCAAGGCAGTGGATGTTGTCCACACGGTCTTTGATGAGGACCCACGTGGGAGGTTGGTCAGGAAGGTTCAGTCGCTTGGCATTCAGGATGATGTAGTAAATTGGATTAGACATTGGCTTTCTGCGAGAAGCCAAAGAGTGTTCGTAGACGATTGCCCCCTGACTCGAGGTCTGTGACTGGTGTTGTGCCGTAGGGATCGGTTGGTTGTTGTAATCTGTATGAACAATCTGGATGAGAATGTGGAAAACTGAATCAGTACATTTGAGGATGACACCAAGATTGGGGGTGTAGTGGACAGTGAGGAAGGGTGTCAAAGTTTGCAGCGCGACCTGGACCACCTGGAAAATGGACTAAAAATTATCATATGGAAGTTAATGCAGACAAGCATGAGTTGTTGCACTTTTGGAAGCCAAACCAGAGTAGGACTTGCACAGTGGATGGTAGGGCACTGAGGAGTGCAGCAGAACAGAGGGATCTGGGAATACAGTTCCTAATTCCTTGAAAGTGGTGTCACAAGTACAGAAAGCTTTTGGCACATTGGCCTTTATAAATCAAAATATTGAGTCCAAGAGTTGGAATGTTTTTGCGGAAGTTGTATGAGATGTTGGTGGGGCCTAATTTGGAGTGTTTTATGCTGTTTTGGGCACCTAACCTAACAACAGGAAAGATGTCATCAATTTTACATGGATATTGCCAGTACTTGAGGACCTGATTTATAGGGAAAGGTTGAATATGTTGGGATTTTATTCCCTGGAGTGGAGGAGAATGAGGAGAGATGGGGCGCCACAGTAGCAAAGCGGATGGTGCGACATTATTACAGCTCGGGCCTTCAGAGTTCGGATTTCAATTCCGGCACAGTGTGTATGTCCTCCCCGTGAAATGTGTGTATGTCCTCTGGGTGCTGCGGTTTCCTCGCACGGTGCAAAGATCTACTGGTTGGTAGGTTAATTGGTCATTGCAAATTGCCCCGTGATTAGTCTTGGGTTAAATCGGGGGTTGCTGGTGGTGCAGCTCAAAGGGCTGGAAGGCCTATTCTGCGCTGTATTTCCAAATAAAATAAAATGAAAATTTGATAGCGGTCTCTAAGATTATGAGGAATACAGAAAGGGTTAAGGTTAGGAGCAGAATGAGGCCATTCAGCCCATCGAGTTTTCTCTGCCATTCCATCATGGCTGATCCCGGATCTCACTCAACCCCATACACCTGCCTTCTCACCATATCCTTTGATGCCCTGACCGATCAGGAAACAATCAACTTCCACCTTACATATACCCACGGACTTGGCCTCCACTGCAGTTTGTGGCAGAAAATTCTATAGATCCACTACTTCCCGGCAAAAAGGAATTCCTCCTTACCTCTGTTCTAAAAGGTCACCCTTCAATGTTGAGGCTGTGCCCTCTAGTTCTGGATACTGTCACCATCCTCTCCACATCCACCCTATCTTGTCCTTTCAATGAAATCCACCTGCATTCTTCTAAATTCCAGTGAGTACAGGCCCAAAGCTGCCAAACACTCCTCATATGTTAACCCCTTCATTCTCAGAATCATCCTCGTGCACCTCGTCTGGACTCTCTACAATGACAACGCGTCCTGTCTGAGATACAGGGCCCAAAACTGTTGACAATTCACCAAGTGCGGCCTGACTCGTGTCTTATAAAGGCTCAGCATTATTCCCTTGCTTTTATATTCTATTCCCCTTGAAATAAATGCCAACATTGCAATTGCTTTGTTTACCACATACTCAGCCTGTAAATTAACCTTCTGGAAAACTTGCACGAGGACTCCCAAGACCCTCTGCATCTCTGATGTTTGAAACTTCTCCCCATGTAGATAATAGTCCGCACCATTGTTCTTTTACCGAAAGGGACTCTCATACGTTTCCCAACACTGTATTCCATCTGCCACTTTTTTGCCCATTCTTCCAATTTGTCTCAGTCCTGTTGCAATCACATTGCTTCCTCAGCACTACCTACTCCTCCACCTATCTTCATCGCATCCACAAACTTTGCCACAAACCTATCAATTCTATAATCCAAATCATTGACAAGCAATGTGTAAAGTCGCAGTCCCAATACTGACCCCTGAAAAACACCATTAGTCACTGGCAGCCAACCAGAAAAGGCCCCTTTTATTCTGATATGGACCATGAATTCTGACTGCTCACCCTCCCTTTGCAGCATATTGTGGACACATTCATTAACATCCTGGACACTGGCATCTGGGAGGCAAAGTACCATCCGTGTCTCCTCTTTCCATCCACAGCATCGCCTATCTGTCCCCCTGACTATAGAGCCTCCTATTACTGCTGCCATCCTCTTCAGTTCCTCTTCTGAGCCACAGGGCCGGACTCAGTGCCAGAGGGAAGGCCACTGCTGCTCGCCACTATCTGACATTCTCCCTTCCCTCTCCTGACAGGCACCCATTTACCTTTCTCCTGTAGCCTTGGGGTGACGACCTCCCTGTAGCTCCTGTCTATCACAGCTTCACTTGCCCTAACAAGCCGAAGGTCATCGAGCTGCAGCTCCAGTTTCCTAACACGGTCTCGAAGGAGTTGCATCTTGATGCACCTGGTAGAGATGTGGCCATCGGGGAGGCTGGAAGTCTCCTGGAAATCCCATATCTCAAGGCCATTCTGACACCAGTGGGACACATCATAATTAGATACAATATCACAACAGGATTTAAATTCTGGTCATTTGGAGACCAGAGGCAGAACAGCCACTTCCAGCGTGACTGGAGGATGGGTTGCTGATCTTGAGGCTGGTGCAGACACAATGTGTGAAAATGACTCATTATGGGCTGCAGATTTCACTGATACTCCGACAATGTTGTTGAGATTTGCCAGGTCCCCATGTGACAAATCTGGTTCTTGGATCTTCCTGCTCACTGGCTTTCCCGATGGTACAGCACTGATCGAGTCAGGATCTGGTCAATTTGAATCTACCAACTAGCAGACCAACAATGGGCTGAAAGGTCTGATCTTGCAGTCAGGAATCATTTCCTCTTTGGGATTTATTCATGGCCTCAAATTCTTTTCATGGACTGCATCTTCTGTGTAAAGGGGAAGGAGGAAAACTGGACCAGGTGGAGAGACTGCATGGGTGAGGAAACTCCAACAACAGCGAGACAATCAATTCCTTCCATTCCTTCGGGAGGCAAGGTTTAGAAGGATTGTCTTTGGGAGGGATGATAGATCAGTTGTTGAGATTTTGGGGGTCAACTCTGGGAAAATAGATGTAATTACTGCTTGGGGCCCACTGTATTTAGTGATCCTGGGCCTTTGCTAAGGGTCTGCTCCCAGGGTGATGTCAACAATGAGGTCAGACTCACCCCTTGAGCCTGTCTGAAGATGAAGTCCAATCTCCAAATGCAGACCGGAAAATCTGCTGCTTTTAATACTCAGGATTCCTTTAGCTTAAGCTTCCTCATCAAATCTGGTTCATTACACTACAGCCAATCCAGAATTGTTTTTCCCCCAGTGGGCTCAAACACAAACTGCTCTAAAAAGCCTTCCCATAGGCATTCTACAAATTCCCTCTCTTGAGATCCAGCATTGACCTGATTTTCCCTGTCAAGCTACATATTGAAATCCTGAGAAGGACCAACATCCTTGTGGGCAGGTTCACCAGAGCTGTTGTGGAGGGTTTCAACTAATTTGGCATGGAGATAGAAACTGGAGTGTTAGGGCTGGGGGTGGGACAGTTGGTATACAACCCAATGTCATGTGTAGTGAGACTGTGAGGAAGGACAGGCAGATCGTAGGGCAACATTGCAGTTAGTGGGATGAGTTAAAGTGTAGCAGGGGTACAAAATTGAAAAGGGTGATGAATATAGGATGAAAGGTGTTATATTTCAATGCACGCAGTACACGGAATAAGGTAGATGATCTTATCGCACCGTTAGAGATTGGTAGGTATGACGTGGGTATCATAGAGTCATGGCTGAAAGAAGATCATAGTTGGGAGGTTAACAATGAAGGATGCACATTGTATCAAAAGGACAGGCCGGTAGACAGAGGGGTAGGGGAGGCTCTGTTGGTAAAAAAACTGAAATCAAAGCCTTAGGGAGATGTGACATAGGAATGGAAAATGAAGCCTTGTGGGTAGAGTTAAAGACCTGCAAGGTAAAAAGACACTGTTGGGAGTTATGTACAGGCTGCCGAACAGTAGACAGGATGTAGGATAGAAATTCCAACAGGTAAAACAAAAGGCGTGTAATAAGGACAATATTACGAAAGCAATGGTGTCTTTCAATATGCAGGTAGATTGGGAAAATCAAATTGGTGCTGGATCCCAACAAAGGGAATTTGTAGAATACCTACAAGATGGCTTTTTAGAGCAGCTTCTGGTTGAGCTCACAAGGAGAAAAGAGCAATTCTGGATTGGGTGATTGGGTAATGAACCAGATTTTGTTAGGAAGCATAAGGTAAAGGAACCCTCCGGAGCTAGTAATCACAATATGATAAAGTTCACCATGGAGTTTGAGAAGGAGAAGATACAGTCAGATGCATTAGTATTAGAGTGAAGTAAAAGAAATTACAGAGGCATGAGAGAGGAGCCGACCAAAGTTGATTGGAAGGGGATGCTGAGTGGTTGTAGGTAGGACCTATGGAGAGGCAGGTGAAAGGACACAGGAAACTGGGTGACAGTCAGGAGGGTGACAGCCAATGCAGAATACCCCTGTGGCCACCTCCCTCAACAACAGCTAATTCACTTTGAATTCAGTTGGAGGGATGACCTAGCAGTGGAAAGTCACAGCAGTCAGATCTCTAGCACTGAGTCTGTCTCTGTGGCTCAGAAGGAAAGGGTGGACAAGAGGCAAGCTGAGGATATAGAGGGTTCATTAGTTTGGAGAACAGAAAGAAGGTTCTGTGGATGAGAGTGAGATTCCAGGATGGTATGTTGCCTCCCAGATTCCAAGGCATCTGACATCGAGTCCTCAGCATTCTTAAGTGGGAGGGTGAGCAGCCAGAGATCGTGGTCCATATAGTTACCAAAGAGGGGGAGGGTGAACCCTCTGACCCCAGAAAGGATGGGAAAAATGGTCCTGAGTTGAGAGAGGTGGTTTCACACCATCTCCATGACTCAGTTAACCCGTGGAGGGGAATGGTTGTGGCTATTGAGTTAGTAGCAGGAAGTGGATGGGACACAAATGTTATCCACATATTCCATGGGGAGGATGTACAAATTCCTTACAGACAGCGTTGGAATTCAACTCCGAACTCTGACAGCCTGAGCAGCAATAACGTCGCACTAACCACTATGCTACTGTGGTGCTCCATCTCTCCTCATCCTTCTCCATTTGAGGAAATAAAGTCCTAATATATCCAACCTTTCCCACTAATTCAGGTCCTCAAGTACTGGTAACATCCTTGTAAAATTTATCTTTCAATCTTATTGACGTCTTTCCTGTTGTAAGGTGATCAGAACTGCACAAAATAGTCCAAATTAGGTCTCACCCACAATTTATACAACTTCAGCATAACATCCCAACTCCTGTACTCAGTGCTTTGATCCATCAAAGCCAATGTGCCGAAAGCTTTTGTTACGACCCTCTCTATCTATGATGCCACTTTCAAGGAATTATGGATCTGTATTCCTGGATCCCCCTGTGCTACCACACTCCTCAGTACTCTTCCACTCGCCGTGTAAGTCCTACCCTGGTTTGTCCTTGCAAAGTGCAACACCTTACACTTGTCTGCATTACCCTCCATCTGATATTTTTAGCCCATTTTCCAGGTGGTCCAGATCCCACTGTAAACTTTGACACCCTTCCTCACTGCCCACTACACCCCTAATCTTGGTGTCATCCTCAAATGTGCTGATTCAGTTTACCACATTCTCATCCAGATTGTTGATGTCCATGACAAACAACAACCATCCGATCCCTGCAGCATAACACCAGTCACAGGCCTCGAGTCAGAGAGGCAATCATCGACGACCACCCTTTGGTTACTCCCGGAAAGCCAATGTCTCATCCAATTTACTACCTCATCCTGAGTCCCAACCGACTGAACCTTCTTGACCAATCTTCCATGCAGAACCTTGTCAAAGACCTTGCTAAAGTCCACGTAAACAACATCCACTGCCTTGCCTTCATCAACTTTCCTGGTAACTTCCTTGAAAGCATCAATAAAATTGGTTAGACACGACCTAACACACACAAAGTCCTGTTGACTCTTCCTATTCATTCCTGGTCTATCGCAATACTTACATAGTCAGTCCATTCTAATAGCTCCCAATAACTTATTTTCTTAATAGGAAGAAAATTCAAAAATCAGTGGTGCAAAAAAAAACAAAAATTGGGAGTCCTCGTGCATGATTCCCTAAAGCTTAAGTTGCAGGTTGAGTTGGAGGTAAAAAAGGCAAATGCAATGTTAGCATTCATTTCAAGTGGACTAGAATACAAGAGCAAGGCTGTCATGGTGAGGGTTTACAAGACATTGGTCAGACCATACGGGAAGTATCGTGAGCAGTTTTAGACCCCATATCTAAGAAAAGAGGTGCTGGCAGTGGAGAGGATCCAGAGGACGTTCACAAGAATGATCCCAGGAATGAAAGGGTTAACATTAGGAGTGTTTGATGGCTCTGGGTCCTGGCCTGGAGCTCAGAAGAATTAGGGAGGGGGATCTTATTGAAACCTATCGAATATTGAAAGGCCTAGACAGGGTGGATGTGGAGAGAAGGTTTCCTATGGTGGGGAAGTCTCGGACCAGAGGACACAATCGCAGAATATAGGGATATTAATTTAGAACAGAGATGAGGCAATTTTTTATCAGCCAGAGGGTGGTGAATCTGTGGAATTCCTTGTCACAGATGGCCATGCATGCCATGTTATTGGGTATATTTCAGACCACACAGAGTATTGTGAACAGTTTCGGGCCCTTATCAAAGAAAGGTGTGCTGACATTGGAGAGGTCTCGAGGAAGTTCATGGGAATGATCCAGGAAGACAGGAGAATGGGGTTGAGAGGAAAAATAAATCGACCATGATGGAATGGTGGAGCAGAATTGATGGATCGAATGACCCATTTCTTCTCCTATGTCTTATGGTCTAACTTACACACTACTGATGTCAGGCTTACTGGCCTAAAATTTCCTTAGTAGTTTTTCAAGCCTTTCTTAAACAACAGAACAATTTTAGCTGTGCTTCAGTCCTCTGGCACCTCATCCATTGGCAAGGATGTTTTAAATACAGTATCTCTTCTGGAGAAGATAGAATTTCTGCACAAGCCTCTCACAATGTCTGAAAGAACACCTTGTCAGACCCTGGGGATACATCCTCCTTAATTTGCTTCAAGACAGCAAACACCTCTTCTTCTGTAATCTGAATAGGGTCCATGACCTCACTGCTGCTTTGCCTCATTTCAGCAGAATGTGTTTGTCCCCGAGTGTTGTCCACATGGGGGCCTGTCATTGTGTTAGAATCAGACCAGGTGGGATTGTTAGCCATGGGGACCTGTCATTGTGGCGGGCTACCACCAGGTGGCAGAGTTCTCCATAGGGGTACCTGTCATTGTGGGAAGACACCACCAGGTGGGGGTGTTGACCACAGGGAAGCTGTCATTGCAGCAAAACACCACCAGGAGGGGGTGTTGACCACAGGGAAGCTGTCATTGCAGTACAACATCACCAGGAGGGGGTGTTGATCACAGGGAAGCTGTCATTGCAGCACAACACCACCAGGTGGGAGTGTTGTCCACAATATGCCTGGCACTGCTGGAGCCCACATTCAGAGTGCTGTGCAGTCTGGTTTCCTTGTCCTAGAAATGATCTGATAAGCTGGAGAGGGGGCAAACCTGATTCACAAAATGTAACTGGGTCAGGGTTGGGGCTGGGTTATGAGAAGAGGCTGAGACTGTTTCCCCTGGAATTCTGGAAGCTGAGTGGTGACCTTACGGATGTTTATAAAATTATGAGGGACTGAGATAACGTGGGTGGTCACAGTCTTTTCCCCAAGGGAGGGGAGTCTGAGAGTAGAGAGCACAGGTTCAAGGTGAAAGGGGAAAAATTTAAAGGGGACCTGAGGGATAGGTTTCCTACATAGAAGATGGTGGGTATGTGGAATGAGCTGCTCAACTAGAGATTCATGATTCAGGAGTTTAAAACATTATTTCCAGGACATAAGTATAATGAACAAAATAGTTGTTACTCCTCATCCGATGCAGCACAAAAATGAAATTATATAAGTAACACAATAATAAAAAAAACACCAATAACTATAAATACATAAGATAGTTTGAATGCATATATTGATTATATGTCCATATAGTGATGCTAGGCACAGGAGTGTCTGTACAGCAGGTGACTCTGACAGGAAATGATAAAGTAGTGATGGTTGGGGGTGTGGAGGGGTGGGTTAGTGGGTGGAGGTGTTGATCAGCTTTACTGTTTGGGGCAAGTAACTGTTTCTCACTCCCCATTGAGAAAATAGTCTACACTTTTATTCCTTCGACCAAAATGTATGACCATACACTATCCAACACTGTATTTCATCTGCCTCTGCCTCTTCTTTGCCTATTCTCTGAAGCTATTTAAGTCCTTCTATGATCTCCCTGTTCTACAACACCACTTGATCATCCACTTATCTTCATATCAATCGCAGACTTGGTCACAAACCCATCAATTAATCATTCAAACCATTGACATATAATGTAGAAAGAAGCAGTCTCAACTGCAGTCTCCAGCCCCTGTGGAGCACCACTAATCACTGACAGCCAACCAAAAATGGCTCCCTTTATTCCCATTCTTTGCTTTCTGCCAATTAGCCATTGCTTTATCCATGCTCGTATCTTCCCTCTAATACCATGGGATCTTATCTTGTTAAACAGCCTCATGTGTAGTACCTTGTCAAAGACATTCCGAAAATCCAAGTACACAATATCCACCAATTATCCTTTGCCTATCCTGCTTGTCACTCCTAAAACAATTCCAACAGATTTGTCAGGCAAAATTTTCCCTTGAGGAAACCATGCTGACTTTAGCCTATTTTATCATGTGCCTCCAAATACCTGGAAACCACATCCTTAACAATCAACTCTAACATCTTCCCAACCACTGAGGTCAGGCTATCTGGCCTCACTTCTGCCTCCTTCCCTTCATGAAGAGTGAGTGACATTTGCAATTTTCCAGTCCTCCGGTACCATGCCAGAAACTATTGACTCTTGAAAGATCATTACAAATATCTGCACAATCTCTTCAGCTACCTCTATCACAACCTGGGGTGTAGTCCATCTCGTCTATACTGATCTGCCTTCAGACCTTTTAGCTTCCTAAGCACCTTCTCACTAATAATTGCAACTACACTCACCTCTGCCCCCTGACAATTCCAAACTTCCAGCATACTGCTAGTCTTACGCAGGGAAAAGCGATGCAAATGCTTATTCAGTTAATCCGCCATTTCCTTGTCCCCCATTACTACCTCTCCAGCATCATTTTCCAGCAGTCCAATATCAACTCTTGCCTCTCTTTTACTTTTTCTATATCTGAAAAAGTTTTTGGTATCCGCTTTGATATTATTGGCTAGCTTACTTTCATATTTTATCTTTTCTCTTGTTATGGCTTTATTAGTTGCCTTCTGTTGTTTTTTTAAATTTCCCAATCCTCTAACTTCCCACTGAAGTTTGTTCTATTATATTCCCTCTCTTTTGCTTTTATGGTGTATTTCACTTCTCTTGTCAGACAGGGATGCGTCATCCTGACTTTAGAATACTTCTTCTTTGGGATTTATCTATTCTGCACCTTCTAAATTGCTCTCAGAAACTCCATCCTTTCCTGATTTTCTGCCATCCCTGCTACTAACTTCTTCCAATCGATTTTGGCCAGCTCCTCTCTCATGCCTTTGTAATTCCCTCTACTCCACTGTAATACTGATACATCTGACATTAGCTTCTGCCTCTCAAATTGGAAGGTGAATTCCATCAAATGATGATCACTAGCTCCTGAGGGTTCCTTTACCCTAAGCACCCTCATCAAATCCAGCTTATTCCACATTATCCAATCCAGAGTAGTCTTTCCCCTGCTCGATAGTCATCTCACAGGCATTCCACAAATAATCTGTCTTGGGATCCAGTGCTAACCTGATTTTCCTTACCTACCTGCATATTGAAAACCCCATGACTATTGTAACATTGCCATGCCTTTTCTATCTCCCATTGTAAATTGTAGCCCACGTCGTGGCTACTGTTCACAGGCCTGTGTATTACTCCATCGGGAACTTTTTACCCTTACAGTTTCTTAACTATGCCCACGTCTTCTGATCCAATGTCACCTCTTTCTCAGCATTTGATTTCATTTTTTTTACCAACATAGCCATGCACCCCACCCCCCGGTCCACCAACTCTGCCTACCCGCCTGTCTGTTTGATGCAATGTGTATCCTTGGATGTGAAGCTCCCAACGATGATCTTCTTTCAGCCACAACTCAGTGATGCCCACAACATCATACCTGCCAATCTCTAACTGTGCTACAACATCATCTACCTTATTCCATATAATGTGTGCATTCAAATATAACACATTCAGTCCTGTGTTCATCACCCTTTTTGATCTTGTCCCCATATTCCACTTCAACTCATCCCACTTGAGTTCAATTTTTCCCCATCATCTTCCTGTCCTTCCTGACAGTCTCACTACACACTGAATCTGCTTGTATACTGACCTCCCCGTCCTCAGCCCTATCACTCCAGTTTCCATCACCCTCCCAAATTAGTTCAACCCCTGCCCAACAGCTCTAGCATACATGCCTGCACTCCTTTCTGCCCCCAGAGACTCTCACATTTCTGGCATTCGGCTGCTGTCTACCACAGTGAAGACTGACACAAAGTATTTATTAATTTCCTCCACCATTTCTGTGTTCCCCATTACTACTTCTCCAGCATCATTTTCCATTGGGCTAATGTCCACTCTTTCATCTCTCGTTTACTCTTTATATGTCTGATAACACTTTTTGTATCCTCTGTTATATTATTGGCTGGCTTAACTTCATATTTCATCTTGTCTCTCCTTGTGTTTTTTAGTTGCTTCCAAATCTTCTACCTTCCCATTAATTTTTGCCAGATTATATGCCCTCCTTTTTACCTTTATGCTGTCGTTGACTTCCCTTGTCAGCCAGGTTTGTCTCATTCTCCCTTTGGAATATTTCTTCATCTTTGAGATGTATTTTTTCTGTGCCTTCTGAATTTCTCTCAGAAACTCGAGCAATTGCTACTCTGCCATCATCCGTGTTGGTATCTCTTTCCACTCAGCTTTGGCCAGCTCCTCTCTCATGCCTCTGTAAGTCATTTTACTCCACTGTAATGCTGATATATTTGATTTTATCTTCCCATTCTCAAACTGCAGGGTTAATTCTATCATATTATGTTGACTAGGGGTTTCTTTACCTTAAGCTTCCTCATCAAATCTGGGTCATTGCAGATTTGCCGTTCCCCTAGTAGGCTCAATGACAAGCTGGCCTAGAAACCCATCTTGTAGGCATTCTATAAATCCTTTTTCTTAGGATCCAACACAAACCTAATTTTCACAATCTACCTGCATACTGAAATCCCCTCATAATTATTGTCACATTGCCCTTTTGGCATTCTTTTTCTATCCTGTACTTTGTATTCTTCATCCTGACTACTGTTCAGAGGCCGGTTTATAACTCCCATCAAGATCTTTTTACCCTGACAGTTTCTCAACTCTACCCACAAGGATTCCACGTCTTCCAATCCTACGTCACCTCTTTGAATGGATTTGACTTCACTTTTTTTTTACCAACAGAGCCGCGCCACCCCCTCTGCCTACCTGCCTCTCCGTTCAGTACAATGTGTCTCCTTGGATCTTAAACTCCCAACTATGATCTTCTTTCAGCCACGACTCAGCGATGCCCACAACATCAAACCTGCCAGAGTCACAAGGTCATCTACCTTATTCCGTATACTGGTTGCATTCAAATATGATGCCCTGGGAAAGGATTCACTGCGAATGCAATGGTCTTTCTGTCGAAACAGTGTTTGGCTTATGGTTAGAGATAACAGGTGCTTTGGAATGTGAAACATCCAGTCTGGGGAGCAGGTTTTTTATTTGTGTGTGCCTGCCACCGGTGTGAGCTGGAGTCTGTATTCGGAGGGAGATGAAGGGAGAAGACACTGGAGAGAACCGGTCGTAGGATTCGACCCGGTGGAGGACCGTGATGCGATGGAGCAGGATGCTGAGGTTTACTGAGGATCGGTGAATAGAACTTTTGGAAGAGCTGAGCTTCAACTTGTGCACATTTGACTGTTTAATTATAATGGGCCCTTTTTGTTTTTTCCTTTCTTCTCTTTACTAACCCTTCAGTTAAGTTAAGTTTCATAAATATTATCCCTCTAATTGTATGCGGTGTGCTGTCTGTTTGTTCTTGGCACCGAGTTGTAACAGGGGATCACATTACACAGCATCCAACCAAACCGGGGTCTCAACCTCATGCATTTGGCAGGACCGGAGTGTGTTTTCCCTCGACTTATGCAGCCCAAGGAAACCGGGGTTGGTGGGGGGGAGTGGTGTTCACAAACATAAAACCTTCAGTCCTGTATTCAGAACCCTTTTTGATTTTGGCCCTCTGTTACACTTTAACTCATCACATTGACTGCAATTTTGCCCTATCACCTGCCTGTCTTTCCTCACAGTCTCACTACACACTGCCCTCCTCAGGCGTATCACTCCGGTTCCCATCCTCCTCTCAAATTCACTTAAACCCTCCCCAAAAGCATCCATTTGAATGGGTCGGGATCCATCTCGGGTTCATTTTAAAACAATATTATGTTTTGTAAGTTCAGAACATTAAACTAATTGAAAGGAAGACATGGGAATCTGAAATGCCGGTCTAACTTTGATTTTACTTTAGGTGAGGCACACATATCATTGTGGCATGATGATGTTTGCAATATAACCCATAATGAATTATTTAAATGAACAAGAATGCTTAATCAAACAATAGAAGGCCATAAGACCATAAACCATGAGCCATTTGGCCCATTGAGTCTGCTCTGCCATTCAGTCAGGGCTGATCCTTTTCTCTCCTCCTCAGCCCCACTTCCTGGCCTTCTCACCATGACCCTTGATGCCGTGTCCAATCAAGAACCTATCAAGCTCTGCCTTAAATGCACCCAACGACCTCCACAGCTGCCTTTGGTAATAAGTTCCACAAATTCATCACCTTCTCTGCATCCCTGTTTTGAAAGGGCACCCCTCTCCCCTGAGGCTGTGCCCTCTTGTCCAAGACTCTCCCACCACGGGAAACATCCTTCCTCCATCTACTCTGTCTGGGCCTTTCAACGTTTGATAGGTTTCAATGAGGCCCCCCTGTATTCTTCTAAATTCCAGCAAGTACAAACCCAGAGCCATGAAACTTTCCTGGTATGATAACCCTTTCATTCACAGAATCATCCTTGTGAACCTCCTCTAAACCCTTTCCAAAGCCAACACATTTTTTCTGAGATGAAGAGCCCAAACCTGTTCACAATACTCAAGGTGAGGCCTCACCAGTCCTTTAGAAAGCCTCAGTGTCACATCCCTGTTCTGTATTCTAGACCTTATGAAATGAATGCTAACGTTGTATTTGCCTTCCTTACCATCGACTCTACCTGCAAGTTAACCTTTTGAGGTGTTCTGACAAGGACTCCCAAGTCCCTTGGCATCTCAGAGTATTGAATTGTCTTCCTGTTAAGAAAATAGTCTGTACATTTATTTCTACTACCAAAGTGCAGGACCATGTATTTTCAAACATTGTATTTCATTTGCCACTCTCTTGACCATTCTCCTAATCTGTCTAAGTCCATCTGCAGCCTACTTGTTTCCTCAAAACTACCTGCCCCTCCACCAATCTTTGTATCATCTGCAAACTTGGCAGCAAAGCCATCAATTCCATCATCTGAATCATTGAAATACAGCATAAAATGAAGCGGTCCCAACACCGACCCCTGCGGAGCACTAGTCACTGGTAGTAAACCAGAAAAGGATCCTTTCACTCCCACTTGCTGCCTCCTACCAATTAGCCAATGCTCTAACCATGCCAGTAAATTTCCTGTAACACCAAGAGTTCTTAACTTGGTAAGCAGCCTCAGGTGTAGCACCTTGTCAAAGGCACTTCTGAAAGTCCAAATATACAACATCCACTGCATCCCTTTTATCTATCCTACGTGTAGTCTCCTCAAAGAATTCCAACAGGTTTGTCTGGTAAGATTTTCCCTTCAGAGAACCATGCTGACTTTGTCCCCAAACACTCCATAACCTCATCCTTTACAATTGACTCCAACATCTTCCCTACCACTGAGGTCAGGCTAACTGGTCTCTAATTTCCTTTCTGCTGACTTCCTCCTTTCCTAAAGAGTGGAGTGACATTTGCAATTTCCAGTCCTCTGGCACCATGCCAGAGTCCAATGATTTTTGAAAGATCATTACTCATGCCTCCACAATCTCTACAGCTACCTCTTTCAGAACTCTAGTGTGCAGTTCATCTGGTCCAGGTGACTTATGTACCCTTCACTCTTTCAGCTTTTTGAGCACCTTCTCCTTTGTGATAGTAACTGCACTCGCTTCTCTTCCCTCATGCCCTTCAACATCTGGCACACTGGTAGCATCTTCCACAGCGAAGACTGATGTAAAATATTAATTTAGTTCATCTGCCATCTCCTTGTCCCCCATTAATATTTGTCCACCCTATTTTTTTGCATACTTGAAAAAGCTTTTACTATCCACTTTGATATTGTTTGCTAGCTTGCTTTCATATTTCACCTTTTGCATCCTAATGATTCTTCTAGTTGCTCTCTTATGGTTTCAAAAGTTTCCCAGTCCTCTGTCTTCCCACTAATTTTTGTGTTGTTGTATTCACCCTCTTCTGCTTTTACATTCGTTTTGACTTCCCTTGTCAGCCATGGTTGTACTATTTTGCCATTTGAGTATTTGTTTTTGGAATACATCTATCCTGCACCTTCTTCATTTTCCCCAGAAACTCACGCTATTGCTGCTCTGCTGTCATCCCTGCCAGCATTTCATCCAATTTACTTTGGCCATCTCCTCTCTCATACCACTGTAATTTCCTTTACTCCACTGAAATACTGTAGGTCAGACTTTACTTTCTCCCTATCAAATTTCAAGTTGAACTCAATTATATTGTGATCACTGCCTCCTAAGGGTTCTTTTAACTGAAGCTCTCATTCACTCCAGTTCATTACATAACACCCAATCCAGTATTGCCAATCCCCGAGTAGACTCAATGACAAACTGCTCTAAAAATCCATTTCATAGGCATTTAACAAAATGTACCACCTCACACTTCTCTGGGTTGAACTCCATCTGCCACTTCTCAGCCCACTTCTGTATCCTATCAATGTCTGTCTGCAATCTTCGACAATGCTCAACATTATCCACAACACCACCAACCTTTGTGTCGTCTTCAAACTTGCCAACCCACCCTTCCACCCCCACATCCAGGTTGTTAATAAAAATCACGAAAAGTAGATTTTCTTCCCACCTTTATCTCTAATCGGTCCTATCTTCACTCCTGTCAACCTTTTATTCTTCACATATTTGAAGAATGCCTTGGGGTTTTCCTTTACCCTGCTCGCCAAGGCCTTCTCATGCCCCCTTCTTGCTCTCCTTAGCCCCTTCTGAAGCTCTTTTCTTGCTACCCTATATTCCTCAATAGACTCATCTGATCCTTGCTTCCTAAACCTCATGTATGCTGCCTTCTTCCATCTGACAAGATTCTCCACCTCACTTGTCACCCATGGTTCCTTCACCCTACCATTCTTTATCTTCCTCACCGGGACAAATTTATCCCTAAAATCCTGCAAGAGATCCCTAAACATCGACCACATGTCCATAGTACATTTCCCTGCAAAAGCATCATCCCAATTCACACCCGCAAGTTCTAGCCTTATAGTCTCATAATTTGCCCTTCCCCAATTAACACTTTTCCTGTCCTCTCTGATTATATCTTTTTCCATGATAATGCTAAGGGTCAGGGAGCGGTGATCACTGTCCCCCAGATGCTCACCCACTGAGAGATCTGTGACCTGACCCAGTTCGTTACCTAATACTAGATCTAGTATGGCATTCCCCCTAGTCGGCCTGTCAACCATGGTCCATGAAAAACGTTGTCTCATTTTTACTATTCACTGTACCAGCGGTTATGGTCGAAATGACAATAAAAGTTGACTTGACTTGACTTGACTTGACTTGACTTGAACATACTGTGACAGGAATCCGTCCTGGACGCACTTGACAAACTCTGCTCCGTCTAAACCATTGGAACTAATCAGGTGCCAACCAATATTAGGGAAGTTAAAGTCACCCATGATAACAACCCTTTTATTTTTGCACCTTTCCAAAATCTGCCTCCCAATGTGCTGCTACCAGGGGGCCTATAGAATATTCCCAATAGCTCCGCCTACTGTCTAATGGAG
Organism: Hemitrygon akajei; assembly: GCF_048418815.1. Taxonomy (NCBI): domain Eukaryota; kingdom Metazoa; phylum Chordata; class Chondrichthyes; order Myliobatiformes; family Dasyatidae; genus Hemitrygon; species Hemitrygon akajei. The sequence continues at coordinate 67,740,603 of NC_133141.1, forward strand.
TGACACACAGATCTGTGTGGCTGCAATTAATTCTTCCTTTTCCCCAGTTTAAACTTTGAATTTTTAACTTTTATTTGTCAGATCTTAGAGGGGAATAGTTGTTACTACGTCACAATCTTTAAGAAGTGGAAAGCAGCTTCCTGAATCCAGCAATGGAAAGGGGAAAATGTCAGAGGAAACACCAGCCTGGGTCGAACGTTTAGAAAATTCGCTGATGGGTCTTGATAAGAAGATAGACAATAACACGGTAAAACTTGATGCTCCCTCTTCTGAGATGAGATCGTTACAAGAGAGTTTTCAATTTGTGCAGGAAAACATTATTTCTCTGAATTCTGAACTGAAAGAGGCGAAGTGGCAAATTGCAGAAATATCAGCGCGTTTGGAGAAGTTGCAACAGAAGTTTATCGATATGGAAGCAAGATCTCGTCGGAATAATATTTGAATTGTTGGATTGAAGGAAGGATCTGAGACTGAAGATTTATTAGACTATTTTGCTAACCTGTTTCAATCTCTGTTTTCAGATATTTTATCTCAACCTCCCGACATCGAAAGGGCATTTAGAAGTTTTACTGCGACATCTCGCCAAGATAGACCAAGGTCAGTTTTAGTCTCCTTTCTTCATTTTAAAGTTAAAGACCGAATCATAAAATATGCAAAGAAACAAAAAGTTTTTAAATTTAAAGGTTCCGAGCTTCGTTTTTATGAAGATTACCCACGGGAGGTTATGGCTCTGCGGTCTAAATTTGTTCCAACTATGAAGATAGCCTATGATAAGGGATTATTCCCATCACTTCAATATCCAGCTCGATTAAAATTAATTCCCAAAGATTCGACCCCACGTGTTTTTCTGGACCCCAAAGAGGCATTGGATTATGTTAACTCTATTCTGGTTGTAGCCAAGGTTTGAATGGTTTTAGGTCTGCTGAATAATCGTTCTTTTGGAAAGAAGATAAGCTTTGAATATTTTTGATTTGCTTAAGATGTCCTATAACTGATCAACCATTTAAAGAAGATGTGAACCTTTCGATGTGAATGATGAATGACTTTTCGTAATCTGTTTGGTCTACTGAGTGAATTAAGACAACGGATAGACTGTTTGATTATCTGTTTTATTATTTGTTTTATTCTCCTTTTTCATTAATTAAGTGATAGTTTTCATAGTTCATAAGGTTTTTTTCTTATATATAGTTGGGAGTGCTTAGTTGATAGATAATTAATTTTTTCTAAAAAACAGTTTTTCATTGGGCGTGTCAGTTAAGTGGAAAATGGTGCTGATTTTTCTTCACCAGAGATTACGTAGGTATTTTTCTCTTTGTTTAATTTTTAGCTTGGTGTCCTTGGAGATTGTTTTGCATTCCCCAGTGTGTTCTTAAGGATTAAGTATGAACACTTTTTTCTCTGAACTTTTATGCTGGATATGGGGAGCTAGATGATGTAGAGAGAAACGGAACAGTGCTGGCCTTTTGGTCCATATTGTTCTGCTTGCCTTTCAATTTACTTCATGTTTAATCTAATGCTTCTGCCCTCTAGAGAATTCTATTTGTCTTTCACTATGAGCCTATTTAAGAGTTTTCTGAATGTCCTTGTTGTGTCTGCCTCTATGACTACCCATGGTAGATCTTTTCATGTACCCACTGGTCAATGAAAACAAATATCTCTGAGATCCCTATACTTTCTTCTGATCACCGTAAAATTGTGTCCTCTTGTATTAACCATTTCAGCTGGGAATCTGTACCATGTTTTAATGATGACCCAGCCTTACCAGTTTCCATTGTTCCAGCACAATAATACTCTGTAAAGTAATGGAAGGCACCAAAGTAAATTGATATTTAAATTGCATATATATCAGTTAGAAGCAAGGCCTGTAAATGGGCAGAAGAACCAGTTAACATGACTTGATATGGTGGTGTGTTGCTTTGTAGTGCTAGGCTTTTTATATCTAGCAAAATATTTTTTCTCTTTGCAGGGCTTTTCGATTTTAGAGCCATATCTTATCTTTTTTTGTAACTGGGGGGAGGAATTAAGGAAAGCTTTTTAAAACCACTATTATAAAATGGGCAGCTTGCCCACTTGGGGAGGCATTTCGGCTTTTTTTGCCTAATTTCGGGCTTTTTGGGGTGGTGGGAGGATTGATGTTAGTTTTGATTTACAGGATTAACTGTAGATTAATTTTAGTTTTCTTTTTGGTATTTTTTCCCATTACGGAGCTCCGGAGCATGTATATTTTGTGTATTGTTGTACTTATCACCGCCAGTTTGGATTAGCCTGCGCGGTATGCGTCCATTTATGTGCTAAATAAAATAAAAAAATTTATGGCAATTAAACAGATAAGTTGGAATGTATGTGGTTGGAATAATCCTATTAAGTGAAAGAAGACTTTTAAAATCATTAATCGATTCCAACCCGAAATAATTTTTGTTCAAGAAACGCATATCAAAACGGGCGATCAAAATAGATTTTTTTTAATGTGGAAGGGCCTTCAATTTCACGCTACTTGTCAAAATAAAACAAAGGGAGTATCTATTTTTATTAAATCTAATATTTTATTTATCCAAGAAGATATTGTGTCAGATATTAATGGTAGATTTTTAATTGTTAAAGGAACAATTTGTAATAGAAAAATTGTTCTGGTTAACCTATATGGAACTAATGTAGATGATCCTTCTTTTTTTAAAAATGTATTTGCTTTATTGTCGGACTTAAATGAATATATGTTGTTAATTGGTGGTGGTTTTAACTGTTGTTCAAACCCTTTGATTGACAAGAGTTCAACTAATCAGCGGCTTCCAAGTTGTTCTGCATCACTTATTAATTCTTTTCTAATTGATTTTGGCCTGGTGGAAATTTGGAGACATTTACATCCTAATGATAGAGATTATTCTTTTTTTTTCACACATTCACAAAAAATATTCGAGAATCGATTAGCTTATGGTTGATCCCCGATTTTTGTCCAAAGTCCAGAAATGTGAATATGATGCTATAGTTCTTTCGGATCATGCGCCTTTAAGTTTAGCTTTTGAATTGAATGATGTTGCTATTGCAAATTTGCCTTGGCGTTTTCCAGAAAAATTATTGCAACGTCCGGACTTTGTCAAATTTATTGAGACTCAGATAAAAGATTTTTTTCTTTTTAACAATATAGAAGATGTATCAAAATTGATTATATGGGATACATTTAAAGCATATTTGCATGGTCAGATAATTTCCTATTCAGCTAAGCTTAAGAAACAGACAAAAACAGAGTTAGATAAAAATTTCCAAACAAATTAGAAACTTGGATAATATTTATGCAGTCTCTCCTAACATTGATTTATTTAAACAAAGAGTTGAACTCCAATCACAATATAATTTATTATTAACTTATCCTATTGAAAGAAATTTACTTAAATTGAAAAGTCAATTTTATGTGTTTGGAGATAAAAATAATAAGCTATTAGCATCTCAATTAAAAGCAGCTAGAGCTAAAAGACAAATTTTAAAAATTCGTAAGGGAGATGGTAGTTTAGCATGCAATGATGAAGATATTAATAAAAATTTTCAAGACTTTTATATTGAACTTTATAAATCTCAGTTTCCAGTTGATTCTTCTAAAATGAATGCTTTTTACAAAAGATTCATTTTCCTCAAATTTCTGTTGAAGATCAATAAACTCTTGATGCTCCTATTCCTGAAAGTGAAATTTAGAAAGCTATTTTTTCAATGCAATCTGGTAAAGCTCCTGGACTGGATGGTTATTCTGTAGGATTTTATAAAACATTTGAAAAATTGCTCTCTTCATATATGTTGGAAATGCTTAAAGATTCTTTTTTGATAGGAGAGTTACCTCCCACATTTTATGAAGCTTCTATTTCTTTAATTCTTAAGAAAGATAAAGACCCTACTGACTGTGCTTCATATAGACCTATTTTATTATTAAATGTGGATGCTAAAATTCTCTCAAAAATAATGGCTAATCGGCTGGAAAATTATTTAGCTAAAATTATTTCTCAAGATCAAACAGGATTTGTAAAGGGCTGTTATTCCTTTTCTAATGTTTGGAGATTGTTAAATGTTATATATTCATCCTTCTCTAAGGCTCCCCAATGTGTCATTTCTCTTGATGCTGAAAAGGCATTTGATAGAGTTGAATGGAAATACTTATTTAATGTTTTAGAGAAATTTGGCTTTGGTATTAATTTTAATAAGTGGATTAGAATAATATATAAAAGTCCTATTGCTACTGTTATTACTAACAATTGCAGATCTCCTTTTTTCAGCTTTCACGGGGTACGAGACAAGGATGTCCGTTAAGTCCTTTGTTATTTAATTTGATGCTGGAACCCTTGGCTATTGCACTTCGAGAAGCTAAAGATATTCATGGAATTTTTATAAATGGGACTGTTCATAAGATCTCTCTTTACGCTGACGATCTCTTAGTTTATATTTTGAATCTTGAAGAATCCATTCCTAGCTTATTGAAACTATTAAATGATTTTGGAAAGTTTTCAGGATATAAACGAAACCTTCATAAAAGTGAATTATTTCCCCTAAATGATTCTGTTTCTATATATGATGACATTCCTTTTAGAGTTACGGACTCATTTAAATATTTAGCTATTATTATCACTAAAAATCATAAAGACATTTATAAAGCTAATTTGGTTCCTTTAGTGGATTTTATGAAGCAATTATTTTGTAGATGGAATCCACTTACACTTTCGTTAGTCAGCCGAATTCATGAAGTTAAAATGATGATTTTACCAAAATGTTTATATGTATTTCAAAATATCCCTTTTTTTAACTAAGAAGTTCTTCGATCAGGTTGACTCCATTATTTCCTCTTTTGTTTGGAATAAGAAAAGACCAAGAATGCTAAATATCATTTACAAAGATTAAAAAAAGATAGAGGTCTTGCTTTGCTTAATTTAAGAATGTATTATTGGGCTGTTAATATACGTTATATGTGTTTTTGGTTATATTGGGCTGATAGAGATGAACGACCTCTGTGGGCTGATTTGGAATTGAATGCTGTGAAACAGTTTCATTTAACCTCATTATTAAGAGCTTCTTTGCCTGTACAACAGGCCAAAACTACTAATTTAAATTTATATCCTGTGATTAAGCAGTCATTACAAATTTGGTTCCAGTTTCTTAAGTTTTTTAATCTTAAAAAATTTAAACTTTTTGGTTTAATTTATTGAAATTATTTATTTAAACCTTCATTAAGTGATCGTACTTTTCTTTTTTGGAGGAATAAAGGGGTTTATTCCTTCATGGATTTGTTCCAAGTTGGCCAACTGATGTCTTTTGAGAAATTAGTAACTCAATACTCTCTCTCATGTTCACATTTCTTGCAATATCTTCAGGTCAGACACTTCTTTCAAAAATACTTAAGTAATTTTCCATATATACAAGATTCTGACCTGTTAGATATTATTTTTAAAATGAATCCTTTAGTGAAGGGTTTTATTGGGAAATTTATAATTTATTGTTACAGCAACACAATTACCCTTCACTTAAGATTAAGCAAGATTGGGAGAGAGAGCTTAACATGACTTTGATAGCAAAAGATTGGTTGTGGATTTTGAGGTTGGTCAATTCTTCTTCGATTTGTGCCAATCACTCTTTAATTCAATTTAAAATTGTACATCGTTACTATCTGACAAAGGAGAGACTGTCTAAAATGTTTCCTAATGTTGATAGTCAGTGTGACAGATGTAAAACGGAGACAGCCACATTGACACATATGTTTTGGTCGTGTTCTGTATTGAAACATTTTTGGAAGTCTATTTTCTCTACAATTTCTAAAGCTTTAAAAATTAATTTACAACCTAATAAATTAACAGTTTTATTTGGTATAGTCCCTCAATATATTAATTCCAAGCTGTATAACTCTGAGTCTATAATCTCTATCCCTTTGCGGGAGAACTGGCTGAGATATTGGATTCATCATTCGTATGAATGAGGTGAGGAGCCAGCAGACTGGACGGTAGCAAATGTTTCTTGATTTAAGACCATAAGACATAGCAGCAGAATCAGGCCATTTGGCCCATCAGGTGTGCTTCACCATTCCATCATGGCTGATTTATTATCCCTCTCAACCCTATTCTCCTGCCTTCTCCTTGTTACTCTTGATGATCTGGCTGAAGACATTTTTCCACCTCTCTGTTTAAAATGGATGCCCCTCTAATCTGAGGCTGTGCTCTCTGGTCCTAATCTCTTCCACTGTAGGAAACATCCACTCCACATCTAGGCCTTTCAACATTTGATAGATTGAAATAAGATCCCCCTCATTCTTCTAAACTCCATGGAGTACAGTCTTCGAGTCATCAGATACTTCTCATATATTAACTCTTTAATTCCTGGGATCGTTCTTGTAAACCTCCTCTGAATCCCGTCCAATGCCAGCACATTTTTTATAGGGGCTGAGAACTGCTCACTATACTCCAAATTTGGTCTGACCACTGCTTTAAAAAGCATCAGCATTACATTCTTGCTTTTGTATTCCAGTCCTCTCAAAATGAATGCAAACATTTAATTTGGTTTCCCTATCATCAACTCAACCTGCAAGTTAACCTTGAGGGAATTCCTCACAAAGGCTTCCAAGTCTCAACACCAACTCCCATGGCACACCACTAGTCACCAGCAGTCAAGCTGTCCCCTTTTATTCCCATTCTTTGTCTTCTGATCTCTGCCAATCTTCCATCCATGCTACTAGCTTTCCTGCAATACCATGAGCTCTTGTTAAGCAGCCTCATGTGCTCACCTTATCAAAGGCTTTCTGAAAATCCAAATAAACAACATCCACTGACTCTCCTTTGTTTATCCTGCCTGTTATTTCCTCAAAGCATTCCAACAGATTTGTCAGGAAACATTTCCCCTTAAGGAAACAATGCTGACTTTGGCCTATTTTATCATGTGCTTTCAAGTACCCAAACTTCATCCTTAATAAGAAACTCCAACATCTTTCCAATCTCTGAAGTCAGACTAACTAGACTATAATTTCCTTTCTTCTGTTTCCCTCCCTTCTTAAAGAGTGGAGTGACATTTGCAAATTTCTAGTCCCCAAGATCTATTGATTCTTGAAAGACCATTACTCATACCTCCACAATCTCTTCAGCTACCTCTTTCAGAACCCTGGGTTTAGTCTATTTGGTCCAAATGGTTGATCTACCTTCATCCTTTTAAGCTTCCCAAGCACCTTCTCCTTAATAGTAGCAATGACACTCCATCAGATCATAAAACATAGGAACAGTCTTGGGCCAATTGGCCCATTTCATCTGCTCCACTATTTCACCATGGCTAATCCTTTTTCCTTCTCAACCTGTCTTCTCTCCATAACCTTTCATGCCTTGATAATCAAGAACCTATCAACCTCCACTTTAAATACACCCAATGATGGGGTCTCCACAGCCACATGTAGCAATGAATGCCACAGGTTCACCACTAAAGAAATTCCTCCTTATCTCTGTTCTAAGTGCTATTCAAAGGCTGTGCCCACTGGACCAAGACTCCAGCAATATAGTAAACATCCTCTCCACATCCACTCTATCTAGGCCTTTCAACATTCGATAGGTTTCAATGAGACCCTCCTCCCCCCCTCCCCCACCTCATTCTTCTAAATCACATAAGAAATAGGGACAGGAGTAGGCCAACTGGCCCGTCGAGCCTGCTCTGCCATTCAATAAGATCATGGCTGATCTGGCCATGGACTCATCTCCACCTACCTGCCTTTTCTCCATAACCTGTAAGTCCCCGACTGTGAAAAATCTATCCAACCTTGTCTTAAATATATTTACTGAGGTAGCTTCCACTGCTTCACTGGGCAGAAAATTCCACAAGTTCACCACCCTCTGGGAAAAGCAGTTCCCCCTCATCCCCGTGCTAAATCTACTCCCGAATCTTGAGGCTATGTCTCCTAGTTCTCGTCTCACCTGGCTCGATCTTACCTATCCCTTTCATCATTTTATATGGTTCTATAAGATCTCCTCTCATTCTTCTAGATTCCAGCGAGTACACTACCAGGCGACTCAGTCTGTCCTCATCTCTGGAATCAACCTGTGAACCTCCTCTGCACCACCTCTAAAGCCGGTATATCCTTCCTCAAGTAAGGAGACCAGAACTGCATGCAGTACTCCAGATGCAACCTCACCAGTACCCTATACAGTTGCAGCATAACCTCCCTGCTCTTAAATTCAATCCCTCTAGCAATGAAGGCCAACATTCCATTTGCCTTCTTGATAGCCTGCTGCACCTGCAAACCAACCTTTTGTGATTCATGCACAAGCACTCCCAAGTCCCTCTGCACGGCAGCATGCTGCAATCTTTTACCATTTAAATAATAATCTGATCTTCCATTTTTCCTTCCAAAGTGGATGACCTCGCATTTACCAACATTGTATTTCATATGCCAGATAGACCCTTGCCCACTCACTTAACCTATCTATATCTCTCTGTATACTCTCTGTATTTTTTAGTGATATACATCATTAATGTATATTATCAACAACTGTGGGCCCAGCACTGTGTCACACCGCTCACCACTGGTTGCCAACCAGAGTAACACCCACGCATCCCAACTCTCTGTTTTCTACTGGTCAACCAATCCTCTATCCATGCTAATACATCACCCCCAACTCTATGCATCCTTATCTTACGGAAGTCTTTTATGCGGCACCTTATCGAACGCCTTCTGGAAATCCAAGTAAATAACGTCCATCTGTTCCCCTCTATCCACTGGGCTCATTCTATGCTCAAAGAGTTCCTGTAAATTTGTCAAACAGGACCTGCTTTTGCTGAATACATGCTGCATCTGTCTGATGGCTCTGGGCCTGTACTCCCTGGAATTTCTCACTCCTCTTGTGATAACCTTTTCATTTCCAGAATAATTCCCATGAATGCCCACTGAACCCTCTCCAGCACATCCTTTCTTAGATAAAGGGCCCAAATTTCCTTGCAGTACTCAAAGTGAGGCCTCACCAGTGCTTTATACAGCCTCATCATTACATCCTTGCTTTTATATTCTAGCCCTCTTGAAATGAATGCTAATATTTCTGTACCTTCTTCACTACCCACTCAACCTGCAAATTAACCTTTAGGGAACCTTACACAAGGACTTTTGAGTCCCTTTGCACCTCAGATTTTTGAATTTTCTTCCCCTTAAGAAAATATCAGCACTTTTATTCCTTCTACCAAAGTCTACACGTCCCTACACTGTATTCCACATGTCACTTCTTTGCTCATTCTCCCAATCTGTCTGTCCTTCTGCAGACTCTTCATCAACACTACCTGCCCCTCTACCCATCTTCATATCATCCGCACACTTGCCCACAAAGCCATCAATTTGTTCTCCAAATCATTGACAGATAAGGTAGAAAGAAGCAGTCCCAACACTGACCCCTGCAGAACAACACCATTCACTGGCAGCCAGCCAGAAAAGGCTCCCTTTATTCTCACTCTTTGCCTCCTGCCAATCATGTATCTATGCTCATCTCTTTCCAAAATTACCATGGGATCTTATCTTATTAAACAGTCTCATGTGCAGCACCTTGTAAAATCCAAGTATACAACATCCACTGATAATCCTTTGTCTATACTGCTAGTTATTTCTTCAAGAATTTGAACAGATATGTCTGACAAAATTTCCCTTCAGGAAGCCATGCTGGCTTCAGACTATTTCATTATGTGCCTCCAAGTACCTTGAGACCTCATCCTTAAGAGTCGACTCCAACTTCTTCCCAACCACTGAGGTCAGGCTAACTGGCCTATAAATTTCCTTTCTTATGCCTCCCTCCCTCCTTGAAGGGTGGAATGACATTTGCAATTTTCAAGTCCTCTGGTACCATGCCAGAAACTATTGCTTCTTGAAAGATTATTCCTAATGTCTCTTCAGCTACCTCTTTCAGAACCTGGAATGCAGTCCATATGGCCCAGGTGACTGATCTATCTTCAGACATTTCATCTTCCCAAACACCTTCTTCTCAGTAATAGAACTGTGCTCACTTCTGCCCCCTGAAACTCTCAAACTTCTGGCAAACTGCTAGTGTCTTCCACAGTGAAGAACAATGCAAAATACTTATTCAGTTCATCTGCCATTTCCTTTGTCTGCATTACTACTTCTCCAGGATCATTTTCCAGTGCTCCAATGTCTATTCCTGCCTCTCTTTTACTTTTTATATGTTGTGGCCCAGGGAAAAGTACAGACAGACAGACAGACAGATATACTTTATTGATCCCGAGGGAAATTGGGTTTTGTTACAGCCGCACCAACCAAGAATAGTGAAGAAATATAGCAATATAAAACCATAAATAATTAAATAATAGTATGTTAATCATGCCAAGTGGAAATAAGTCCAGGACCAGCCTATTGGCTCAGGGTGTCTGACACTCCGAGGGAGGAGTTGTAAAGTTTGATGGCCACAGGTAGGAATGACTTCCTATGATGCTCAGTGTTACATCTCAGTGGAATGAGTCTCTGGCTGAATGTACTCCTGTGCCTAACCAGTACATTATGCACACTCAGGACAACAACTAATTTTTCGGGTTTTAATTCCATTATCTGTTTTAGATGTTTATGTGCCAGAAGAGGGTCTTAAAACAAAACAAACGACTTTACAATCAGGTCCTGCCGTTATAATCTCCGTTTAACCTTCGATCCACACACTTGTGTCTCAACCTTGTGTCTTTAACTGCGTATGCAGTATAAAAATACAAAGAAAATCGCACAAAACTGATACGGTACTAATACGGTAGTGGCAATTCTGAAGGAACACAATACAAACAACATTAGAATCCCCCCCAACCCTGGACCTTATACATTGCAGTGAAAAATGTAAGCGAATACATCTCATCTAGGGTGTCTACTACTCTTTAGTACACACGTGCTGAACTCCCGAACAGAGACTAAACATTCACGTTATGCTGTTACATGCACAATCAGTCATGATACAATAAAGTTAGACAAAAGGTACGCTTTGGCACAACTTTCACACGATATTGCCTGGTAGTTAAATTACAGGAAGACTGACCTGCTTGGCTGGTGAGGAACTTTGCAAGCCACGCTATCCAGCATCGAGTCCTTTACTCTGAAAATCTAAAGCATCCACATGTAAAACATGTCAAATTACCGATATTCTCAATTCACCAACAAGCATAAACAAATTCACATGGATATTGTAAATTAATGCTCACCTTTCCTCACCATGCCCAGCATCTCTGGGGGAACTTGATTCCAACGCCCCACCAGCTTCTGCAGCAGAAAACAAAATGGTCTCCCCACTATCCTGCACGTGTGTAATGACATCACCATCTCCACTTAAAGGCACGGACACCTATTCTAGCATTACCCGGATGAATGCCTGAGTACACCTTTAACGATACTGAATAAGATTCGACGGTCACCTGCTTACATTCTCCCCTGCATTCAAGTAATCGTCCTCGATTACTCACTCACTACTTTTAACCTCCTTAACTGCTTCTCTAAAGAGAACTGAACTAAGACTAGCCAGTATCTCAGACACTGCTGCCGGACTCAGCAAGGACTGACCTTGGTTCGTGATGTGGGTTAGGGTGCTGTCCAGCATTTACTCATTTACTCCTGCGGGGTGCTGCCCCAGGAGGGCTACCAACCTCCGCCCCTGCATTAGCAGTCGTCGGCTCCCCAGTCTCCTTCCCAGAAGGTGTCACATTTTCAGAAGATATGCTGTCTAGGCTAGGTTCAAGGCTCTGTACACCCTGTTCTGATATATCTTCTACCACTATCACACCATTTTCTGAATCCTCAGAATCTGATTCCTGCCCCAGGGGTGAGCTGGCCTGAGTTACTGGAGTTTGCTGTCTCCTTTGGGGAGCTGGAGTGGGATGGTTCTCACAGGGCCTGATGTCCACCCTATATATCGAAGAGTTTTTGGTATGGTCTTTGATATTATTGCTAGTTTGACTTCATGTTTCATTTTTTCCTTCCTTATGGCTTTATTAGCTACCTGCTGTTGTTTTTAAATCTTCCCTATCCTCTAACTTCCCACTAATTTTTGAAACATAGAACATAGAAAACAGGCCCTTTGGCCCATAAAGCTGTGCCGAACATGTCCCTACCTCAGAAATTACTAGGCTTACCCATAGTCCTCTATTTTTCTAAGCTCCATGTACCTATCTAAAAGTCTCTTAAAAGACCCTATCGTATCCGCCTCCACCACCGTTGCTGGCAGCCCATTCCACGCACTCACCACTCTCTGAGTAAAAAACTTACCCCTGACATCTCCCCTGTACCTACTCCTCAGCACCTTAAACCTGTGTCCTCTTGTGGCAACCATTTCAGCCCTGGGAAAAAGCCTCTGACTATCCACACAATCAATGCCTCTCATCATCTTGTACACCTCTATCAGGTCACCTCTCATCCTCTGTCGCTCCAAGGAAGAAAGGCCGAGTTCACTCAACCTATTCTCATAAGGCATGCTCCCCAATCCAGGCAACATCCTTGTAAATCTCCTCTGCACCCTTTCTATGGCTTCCACATCCTTCCTGTAGTGAGGCGACCAGAACTGAGCACAGTACTCCAAGTGGGGTCTGACCAGGGGCCTATATAGCTGCAACATTACTTCTCGGCTCCTAAATTAAATTCTTCAGTTCCACGATTGATGAAGGCCAATACACCATATGCCTTCTTAACCACAGAGTCAACCTGCTCTATTATATGCCCTTAATTTTGCTTCTGTGTTGGCATTAATTTCCTTTTTTAGCTATGGTTGCCTATTTAGTCCATTGTAATACTGATACATCTGACTTTAGCTTCTCCCTCTCCCTATTCTTACAATAGAATTGTAAGATCTATTCTATCATATTATGATTACTGCCTCCTGCCGACGTCAGCTCCTGGACGGTGGCTCCATCTTCCTCTCATCCCAACCCTTCCCTCTCCACTGACACTACCAGACTCCCTCCCCCCTCCCACCTCTGATCCCAGCTCTCATCCGTGCTGGGTCTTTACCATTCCATCTGACCTTCAACTCTCTGAGGCAGAGCGCTCTGTCCTCAGTGAGGGCCTCACCTTTGTCCCCCTTCACCCACACATCAGTGAGTTCTGTGTATGCCATGATGCCAAACTCTTCTTCCGCCGGCTCCGTCTCCGAGCTTACTTCTTTGGCAAGGACTCTCCCACCGCCACCGATGACCCCTTCTCCCGTCTTCAACCCTCCTCCTCTTCATGCACACCCCACTCTGGTCTTCTGCCTGCTCTGGATCTCTTTATTGCTAATTGCCGACGGGACGTCAACCGTCTCGACTTCACCACACCGTGTTCCAATTCCAACCTAACTCCTTCCAAACGCTCTGCTCTCCGCTCCCTCCGCACCAATCCCAACCTCACTATAAAACCTGCTGATAAGGGGGGAGCTGTTGTAGTCTGGCGTACTGACCTCTACCTGGCTGAGGAACAGTGACAACTCTCTGATACCTCCTCTTATTTACCCCTTGATCATGACCCCACTAAGGAGAACCAGGCCACTGTCTCCCATACCATCACCAACCTTATCAGCTCTGGGGATCTCCCATCCACTGCCACCAACCTCATAGTCCCCACACCCCGCACTTCCCGTTTCTACCTCCTACCCAAGATCCACAAACCTGCCTGTCCAGGTAGACCGATTGTCTCAGCTTGCTCCTGCCCCACCGAGCGCATGTCTGCATACCTTGACACTGTCTTATCCCCCCTTGTTCAATCCCTTCCCACCTATGATTGTGACACTTCTCACGCTTTGAACTTTTTCAATGATTTTAAGTTCCCTGGCCCCCACCACCTTATTTTCACCATGGACATCCAGTCCCTATATACCTCCATCTCCCACCAGGAAGGGCTCAAAGCTCTCCGCTTCTTTTTGGATTCCGGACTGTGGTAAACTATGTGTATACCTGTCTGGACATGCCCCTCTGCTGACTGCTCCTGTGGCTCCTCCCACAGACCCCTGTATAAAGGCGATTGGAGGCACTGCTCCTCCTTCAGTCTCCAGGATGTTGTGGTCATGTTTGCAGCTAATAAAAGCCTATCTTTTGCCTCCCGTCTCTGAGAGTTATTGATGGTGCATCACAGACCTAACCAGTTCCCCTCTACCGCCACTCTCCTCCATCTAGCGGAATTAGTACTTAGTCTCAATAATTTCTCCTTTGGCTCCTCCCACTTCCTCCAAACCAAAGTTGTAGCCATGGGCACCCGTATGGGTCCCAGCTATGCCTGCCTTTTCGTTGGCTTTGTGCAACAGTCCATGTTCCAAGCCTGTACTGGTATCCATCCCCCTCTTTTCCTTCGCTACATCGATGTCTGCAATGGCGCTGCCTCCTGCACGCATGCTGAGCTCGTTGACTTCATTAACTTTGCCTCCAACTTTCAACCTGCCCTCAAGTTTACCTGGTCCATTTCCGACACCACCCTCTCCTTTCTTCATCTTTCTGTCTCTATCTCTGGAGACAGCTTATCTACTGATGTCTACTATAAGCCTACAGACTCTCACAGCTACCTGGACTATTCCTCTTTCAAAAATGTCACCCCCTTCTCGCAATTCCTCCGTCTCCGCCGCATCTGCTCTCAGGATGAGGCTTTTCATTCCGGGATGAAGGAGATGTCTTCCTTTTTTAAAGAAAGGGGCTTCCCTTCCTCCACCATCAACTCTGCTCTGAAACGCATCTCTCCCATTTCACGCACATCTGCTCTCACCCCATCCGCCCGCCACCCCACTCGGGATAGGGTTCCCCTTGTCCTCACCTACCACCCCACCAGCCTCCGGGTCCAACGTATAATTCTACGTAACTTCCGCCACCTCCAACAGGATCCCACTACCAAGCACATCTTTCCCTCCCCCTCTTTCTGCTTTCCGCAGGGATCGCTCCCTACGTGACTCCCTTGTCCATTCGTACCCCCCATCCCTTCCCACCGATCTCCCTCCCGGCACTTATCCTTGTAAGTGGAACAAGTGGTACACCTGCCCTTACACTTCCTCCCTCACCACCATTCAGGGCCCCAGACAGTCCTTCCAGGTGAGGCGACACTTCACCTGTGAGTCGGCTGGTGTGGTATGCTGCGTCAGGTGCTCCCGGTGTGGCCTTTTATATATTGGTGAGACCCGACGCAGACTGGGAGACCGTTTCGCTGAACACCTACGCTTGGTCCGCCAGAGAAAGCAGGATCTCCCAGTGGCCACACATTTTAATTCCACGTCCCATTCCCATTCTGATATGTCTATCCATGGCCTCCTCTACTGTCAAGATGAAGCCACACTCAGGTTGCAGGAACAACACCTTATATTCCGTCTGGGTAGCCTCCAACCTGATGGCATGAACGTTGATTTCTCTGACTTCCGTTAATGCCCCTCCTCCCATTCTTACCCCATCCCTTATTTATTTATTTGTTTGTATGTCTATCCATTTATTTATTTATTTATTTATCTATCTATCTATTTATTTATTTATCTATTTATTTATTTATCTATCTATCTATCTATCTATCTATCTATCTATCTATCTATCTATCTATATATTTATTTATTTATTTATTCATTTATTTATTTATCTATTTATTTATTTATCTATTTATCTATTTATTTATTTATCTATCTATTTATTTATCTATTTATTTATTTATTTATCTAATCTATCTATCTATTTATTTATTTATTTATTTATCTATTTATCTATTTATCTATTTATTTATTTATCTATCTATTTATTTATTTATCTATCTATTTATTTATTTATTTATTTATCTATCTATTTATTTATTTATCTATTTATTTATCCATTTATTTATTTATTTATTTATTGGTCTATCTATTTATTTATTTATCTATCTATTTATTTATTTATTTATTTATCTATTTATTTATTTATCTATTTATCTATTTATTTATTTATCTATCTATTTATTTATTTATCTATTTATTTATTTATTTATCTATCTATCTATCTATCTATTTATTTATTTATCTATTTATTTATTTATTTATCTATTTATCTATTTATTTATCTATCTATTTATTTATTTATCTATTTATCTATCTATTTATCTATTTATTTATTTATCTATCTATCTATTTATTTATCTATCTATTTATTTATTTATTTATCTATTTATCTATCTATTTATTTATTTATTTATTTATTTATCTATTTATTTATTCATTTATTATTCTTCTCCCCCCCCCTTTTCCCTCTCTCCTTTTTTTCTCTCTCTGTCCCTCTCACAATCACTCCTTGCCTGTTCTCCATCCCCCTCTGGTGTTCCCTTCCCACTTTCTTTCTCCCTAGGCCTCCCGTCCCATGGTCCTCTCCCTTCTCCAGCACTGTATCCCTTTTGCCAATCAACTTCCCAGCTCTGAGCTTCATCCCTCCCCCTCCTGTCTTCTCCTATCATTTTGGAATTCCCCCTCCCCCTCCTACTTTCAAATCTCTTACTATCTCTTCTTTCAGTCAGTCCCGACGAAGGGTCTCGACCTGAAATGTTGACAGTGCTTCTTCCTATAGATGCTGCCTGGCCTGCTGCGTTCCACCAGCATTTTGTGTGTGTTGCTTCCTGAGGGTTCCTTTACCCTGAGCTTTCAAATCAAATCCTGCGTATTACACAAATTCCAATCCAGAATAACATTTCCTCCACTGGGTTCAACAACAAGCTGCTCTGGAAAGTCATCTCATAGGCATTCTGCAAATTCTCTCTCTTGGGATCCAACACCAACCTGATTTTCCCAAACATGTGCAAATTGAAATCCCCTATGACTAACATAACATTGACCTTTCTACATGCCTATTTTATCTCCCGTTGTAATTCATATTTCACACCCTGGCTACTGTTAGGAGGCCTGTATATAATTCCCATCAGGGACTTTTTACCCTTGCAGTTTCTTAACTCTGCCCACAAAGATTCTACATCTTCTGATCCAATGTCACCTCTTCCTAATGATTTGATTTCATTTTACCAACAAAGCCAGCCCCTTTGCCTACCTGCTTGTCCTGTTGATACAATGAATATCCTTGGATGTAAAGTTCCCAACTATAATTTTCTTTCAGCTGCAATTTGGAGATACCCACTACATCATACCTGCATTCTAACTGCGCTGCAAGATCATCTCCATTATTCCATATACTGTGCATAGTCAAATATAATACCTTCAGTCCTGTATTTATCACCCTTTTCACTTTTGTCCCATGTAAAACTTCAACTCATCCCACTGAGTTCAATTTTGCCCTATCATCTGTTTATCATTCCTGAGAATCTCACTATACAATGCACATGCTTGTATACCAACCTCCCCTTCCTCACCCCATCAGTCCGCTTCCTATCCCCCGCCATGTCAGTCAATCCCTCCCCAACAGCTCTAGCAAATCTACCCACACTCATTTCTGCCCACTGACACTCTCTCATTTCTGGCATTCTGCTTGTGTCTTCCATAGTGAAGGTTGATGCAAAATACTTATTAATTCCCTCCGCCATTTCTGTGTCCCTCATTATTCCCTCTCCAGCACCATTTTCCATTGGGCCAATATCCACTCTCTCATCTCTCGTTTACTCTTTATATCTCTGATGAAACTTTCTGTATGCTCTGTTATATTATTGGCTAGTTTACCTTCAAATTTCATCTTGTCTCTCCTTAAGGTTTTTGTCAGTTGTCTTCTGCTGTTTTTTTTAAACTTTCCAGTCCTCTGCCTTCCCTCTAATTTTGGCTGTTATATGCTCTCTCTTTTGCTTTCATGCTGTCTTTCACTTCCCTTGTCAGCCAAGGTTGCCTCATTCTCCCTTTACATCTTTGGATGTATCTTTTCTGCGCTCTCTGAATTTCTCCCAGAAACTCCAGCCATTGCTCTTCTGCCATCAGCTCTGCTGGTGTTCGCTTCCAATCAACTTTGGCCATTTCCTCTATCATGCCTCTTTAATTCCCTTTACTCCTCTGTAAAACTGATATATTGTGGCGACCCACTTTCTGCGCAGGCGAACCGGCTCACAAATAGCCAGCACGCGGGGAGAGACTTTGGTAATGCACCTCTGACGTCATTTCCGCCCAGAGAGGGTGGGCGCTAGGGATTAAATGCCCTATACAGTTGCAGCATAACCTCCCTGCTCTTACATTCAATCCCACTAGCAATGAAGGCAACATTCCATTAGCCTTCTTGATAGCCTGCTGCACCTGCAAACCAACCTTTTGCGATTCATGCACAAGCACTCTCAAGCCCATCTGCACAGCAACATGCTGTAATTTTTTTTATTAGTTTTTTTATACGTTTTCTACATAACTACAGATAAAAAAAACCCCAAATCAAAATGAAGGACATTGATACAGTGCAAAAAAAAGCATACAATAACAATCTGACACAGAGAAAGATAATTGAAAAAGCACCCAAATTGAAGACAAGTAAAATTAGTGTCCTCCCCAAGCCCCACAACACAAAACAAAAAAAGGAAACTCCAGACCACCCACAACACAATATAGAGAATATAAATCAGGACAATCAAACCCTCAAACTGTGAATACACTTAGCAACAGAAGATATTAATGCCTACTACCAGAAGAAAAAGGAGCTGAAAGCAAGAGATCAAAAAAAAACCTTAGTTAGGAGGAAGGTTATGAAAGTACTCAATAAAAGGTCCCCAGACCTTATGGAACTTTAAGTCCGAATTAAGAATTGAATAATGAATTTTTTCAAGGTCCAAGCAGGCCATAATATCATTAAGCCATTGAGCATGCGTGGGCAGGGCAACATCTCTCCATCTAAGAAGGATTAAACGTCTAGCCAGGAGAGAGGCAAATGATAATATTCAACACTTAGACGAACTCAGACGTAATTCTGTCTCACCCCAGAAACCGAACAGAGCAATTAAAGGGTTTGGTTCTAGGTGGTGATTCAGAATATACGATAACGTTATAAAGACATCTTTCCAAAATTTCTCCAAGCTAGGACAAAACCAGTACATATGAATGAGAGAGGCCTCGCCCCTTTTGCATTTATCACAAAGCGGACTGATGTTAGGGTAAAATCGAGATAGTTTAGATTTAGACATATGGGCTCTATGAACAATCTTAAACTGTAAGAGGCAATGGCGAGCACAAAGACAGGTTGTATTAACCGATTTGAGAATCGAGTCCCAAGTCTCATCAGATAAGGAGGTATTTAAATCCTGCTCCCATGCCATTTTAATTTTATCCACAGGGGCACGTCGTAAGGCTGCTAATTTATCTTGAATACTTGATATTAAACCTTTACCTAGTGGATTAATGGAAAGGAAAAAGTCCATAGCATTTTTCTCAGGCATTTCAGGGAAGTTAGGAATTAAAGGAACAATAAAGTGTCTAATTTGGAGATATCTAAAAAAATGAGCATTGGGCAGATTGAACTTAGCAGAGAGCTGTTGGAAAGAAGCGAAGCGATTATCAATAAAAAGATCTTCAAAATGTCTAATGCCCTTCCTATACCAATCATGGAATGCTGAGTCATACGTAGTGGGTAGAAAAAGGTGATTATGTACGACAGGGCTGGAAACAGAAAAACCATGGAAACCATAGAATTTCCTAAACTGAGCCCAAATACGCAAAGTGTGTCTAACAAGAGGATGAACTATTAATCTGGACAAACTACTAGGGAGTACATAGCCAAGAAGTGCAGAGATAGATAGTTCTTTAGTGGAGCTCAACTCCATTGCCACCCAATTAGGGCACTCGGGTTGGCCATGGAAAAAAGACCAAAAGGTAGCACAACGTATATTGGCTGCCCAGTAATATAAGCGAAAGTTAGGTAAAGCCATGCCACCCTCTTTTTTAGGTTTTTGGAGATAGACTTTATTAATTCTAGAGCGCTTATTCTTCCACAGATATGACAAAATAATAGAGTCTAAGGAATCAAAAAAAGATTTAGGAATAAAAATTGGGATTGATTGAAATAAGTATAAAAGTTTAGGAAGAACATACATTTTAACAACATTAATACGACCTACCAAAGACATAGATAGAGGTGACCATTGTACCAGACTCTGTTTTATAGTATATGCAAAGTTGGCAAAATTTTCACAAAAGAGATCTTTAAACTTCCTTGTGACTGTAATCCCAAGATAGGTAAATTGATTATGGACTACTTTAAAAGGGAGATCACGAAATGTTAATTCTTGTGCTTCTTTATTAATTGGGAAAAGTTCGCTCTTATGTAAATTAAGTTTATAGCCAGAGAACTGGCTAAACTGGTCAAGAAGTGAAAACATTGGAGGTAAGGATGTAGACGGATTTGAAAGAAAAAGTAATAAGCCATCAGCATAAAGAGAAACTTTATGCTCAACACCCCCTCTCCAGATCCCGGTCAATTCAGGACAATTTTGAAATGCTATCGCCAAAGGTTCCATAGCCAAATCAAAGACAAAGGGACTTAAAGGGCATCCCTGACGGGTACCACGTTTGAGGTTAAATAACTGGGATTTCTGAGAATTAGTTAAAACAGAGGCAGTAGGACACAAATACAGCAATTTGATCCTTTGACCGAAGTCAAATTTTTCTAAAACTGCAAAAAGGTAGTTCCACTCAATACGACCAAATGCTTTCTCCGCATCGAGAGAAATAACACATTCAGGAATCCCAGTTGGAGGTGAATATAAAGTATTGAATAGACGCCAAATGTTAAAAAAAGGAGACGGTTTTTAATAAAACCAGTTTGGTCATCAGAAATAATAGAGGGAAAACAGTTTCTAATCTATAAGCCAAAACTTTAGCCAAGATTTTAACATCAACATTAAGCAAAGAGATCGGCCTATACGAGGAACACTCTGTTGGGTCTTTACCCTTTTTTAATAAAAGAATAATAGATGCCTCATTAAAAGAGGGTGGCAATTTGCCGCAATTAAACGAGTCAGATAATACTGAGAGTAACTGAGGAGAAAGAAGTGAGGAGAATGATTTATAAAATTCTACGGGGAACCCATCAGGTCCAGGGGATTTCCCTGAGGACAATGCAGAAATTGCAAGAGATATTTCTTCTGATGATATAGGCGCATTAAGTTTGGCTTTAAAATCAGATGAAAGCGAAGGAATATTCAGATTATTTAAAAATTGATCAACAGAGATATTGTCATTCAAAGACTCAGAGGAGTAAAGTCGAGAATAGAAATTTTTGAATGCATCATTAATTTCTAAATGATCCGATGTAAAGTCTCCGTTCTCCTTCCGGATCTTTGTAATATGTTGTTTGGCTTTGGAACACCTCAGCTGATTGGCTAGAAATTTACCAGATTTGGCACCATGAATGTAAAAGCGACTCTTACTTTCGAGAAGTTGGCATTCGACAGGTTGAGTAGACAAAAGATTGAATTTAGCTTGAAGTTCTACACGCTTCTTGTATAGTTCAGGATTCTTAGTTTGAGCATACAGTTGATCCAATCGTTTAATCTGGTTAATGAGGTCTAATCGATCTGCACAGGACTTTCTATTAAGATTTGCTGTATAGGAGATTATTTGACCCCTCAGATATGCTTTCATGGCATCCCAGACAATCTGGGATGACACTTCATGTGATGTATTAGTGTTAAAATAAAAGGTTATCTGATCCTTAATAAATTTTAGAAAATCATCATCCGATAATAAAGTCGAATCAAACCGCCAGTGTTTATTCCTCTGAGGGAGACCAGGAAAGTTTAAAGAGAGAGTAATTGGGGCATGGTCAGAAATCAGTATACTCTGATAATCACAAGAATGGGCAAATGGAATGAGTTGTTTATCGAGTAAGAAGTAGTCAATTCTAGTAAAGGTATGGTGAACATGTGAAAAAAAAGAATAATCTCTCTCAGTAGGATGAAGAAAATGCCATATATCAGAGATACCATAATTAGAGAGAAACGATTGGATAGCTAAGGCAGATTTAGTAAGTGGTCTAGTAACAGAGGACGATCGATCCAAATTAGGATCTAACCAGCAGTTGAAGTCACCACCCAGTATAAGAGAGTATGAGTTTAAGTCTGGTAGTGAGGAAAAAAAAGTTCAAAAAAATTAACATCATCAAAGTTGGGGGCATACAGGTTTGCTAGAACAACTTTAGTATTATATAGTTTACCAGAAACAATAATAAAACGGCCATTTGTATCAGATATCTTATTATGGAGTTCAAAAGGAATATTTGAATTAATAAGGATGGAGACCCCCCAGCTTTAGCGGCAAAGGATGAATGAAAATGCTGACCCGCCCACTTTGACAAAAGCCGGGAGTTATCAGAACAACGAATATGAGTTTCTTGAAGGAAAGCAATGTCAGCTTTGAGTTGTTTAATATGCGAGAGTACCTTCCTTCTTTTAACAGGATGATTCAATCCCTTTACATTCCAACTCACAAATTTAAGTGTACTAGCAATTATCAATTGTTAATGCATAAAAGGCAGCAGGCATACAAAAAGTCAAGCAATACAATATCAGTCTGGGGGCAAAGATGTAAACATAGATTCGTAGAATCAAAACATAAACATGTCCTGAGTAACAAAGAAAAGCAATAGAAACAGTGAGTGATGTTAAAACTGGAAAACCCACCCCAGCCTCGCAACCCACAGCTAGATGGCTACCAAAAAAAGCAGCTAGCTCTACCAAAAAAATTAACTCAAATATGACTTCCAGATCTGTATCATTAACAGCAGTTCCGTATAAATAACATAGCAAATGGTAGCTAGTTTATGCACTGGAAACCATAATTACAAATAAGAACAACTTCTGCAGAAGTATAAAACTTAATACAAAGAAAATCAAAGGAAAACCAAAACTAACCTACCCGCGAAAAATTATAGAAGATTAAAAGGAGAGAAAAAAAAGGGAGGGAGAAAAGGGGGAAATTCTAGGTTCAAGGAGAGTACTTATCGACCATTTACAGAAAAAAAAGGGCAGCAAACCTTAGACTGTAAATCAACCAACAGGGAGGCCTTCAATAAAAAACACCAAACCTCCAAAGCAAGTTAAAGTCAATTGTAGAACTCTATAGATAAAGTTATACAAGAATAAAATAGAATACATTTAAGTACAATCAAAACGTCCGCAGGGAAGCATTAAGCACAGAATATCCATTTAGAAAAAACGCACCAAGTCCAGGGAGAGATTGTCTACATCCCTTAGAGTTTCAATAAATAGCGTCTGAGTTATTCAAGTAAAGTCTGAGTCCGGAAAAGAATACTTTTACTACGAGATGTACTTATCCACCATTTTAGAAGATCCAACTGGGTTCCGAAGAAGACTGGATAGCTGGAAGACTTCCAACAAATGCCTCAGCCTCCTTCACTGACTTAAACCACTTAAATTCTCCATTAGCAAGCGTAATTCGGAGGTCTGCAAGATTGTGAAGTGAGGGTCTAAGTCCACGATTGAAAAGCACTTTCATCACATCTTTAAACTCAGCACGCATCTTCAAAACCTGGGGGGCAATAATCATCCACGAAACGAATGATTGAATTTCGAAAAGCAAAAGTACCTCTGCGGCACGCCTCCATAATCAAACTGTTTTTCACCTGTAATTGATGAAAGCACAAAATTACCGGTCGTGGGTGTGAGCCCAACATTGCGCGGGGAACGTAGACCCTGTGTGCCCTTTCAAGCTCAGGTGGAGTCGGAAAAAATTCTTTCCCAAAAATCTCACAAAGAAAATCGGAACAAAACTTTACGAGGGAACCCTGTTCGGTGGCCTCTGGCAAACCAAGAATTCGTAGATTGCAACGTCTGCTCCGGTTTTCAAGATCCACCATTTTGGAAAAAAGTTTACTATACTTATCCTCTAGGCTGGAACAGAGGGTCTCGAGGTATTCGACGCGGCGTTTTAAATCATCAGAGGTCGAGTCGATGCGAGATAAGTGTACGGCATGTTCGTCCACTTTAGCGCTGATCCCATCCAATTTGGCATCCAGCTGGTTGAAAGAAGTTCTAAATTCCTTTAAAATATCTTCTCGGTGTTGTTCCAGAGCAGCGATAATCTCAGTCGGCGGAGCCGTAACTTCCTTTTTCCCGGATTTAGAGCTTCTGATAGACATTATAAGATAGATGTGTTCACAGGCAAGCAAAAGAAACCTAATAAAGTTCCTAACTAAGGTTTAAGAATGTAGACATACAGTGCAAAGATAGGGAAAATAACGGAGCAAAAGTTTGAAGCAGCTAAGCAATCGCCATCTTACCGGAAGTCCACATGCTGTAATTTTGCACCATTTAAATAATAACCTGAACTTTTTTCCTTCCAAAGTGGATGACCTCACATTTACCAACACTGTACTCTATCTGCCAGAACCTTGCCCACTCACTCAATCTATCTATATTGTTCTGTAGACTCTCTGTATCCTCAGTACAATTTGCTTTCCCACTCAATTTAGTGTCATCAGCAAACTTAGATACACTACACTCGGTCCCCTCTTCCAGATCATTAATGCATATCGTGAACAGTTGTGGGCCCAGCACCGACCCCTGCGGCACACCGCTCACCACTGATTGCCAAAACACCAAAGCCTCCCAACTCTCTACTTTCTATTGGTTAACCAATTCTCTAAGAGGTGACCTGATAGAGGTGTGTAAGGTGATGAGAGGCATTGATTGTGTGGATAGTCAGAGGCTTTTTCTCAGGGTTGAAATGGTTGCCACAAGAGGACACAGGTTTAAGGTGCTGGGGAGTAGGTACAGAGGAGATGTGAGGAGTAAGCTTTTTACCCAGAGAGTGGTGAGTGCATGGTATGGGCTGCCAGCAACAGTGGTGGAGGCGGATATGATAGGGTCTTTTAAGAGACTTTTGGATAGGTACATGGAGCTCAGAAAAATAGAGGGCTACAGGTAAGCCTAGTAATTTCTAAGGTAGGGACATGTTCGGCACAACTTTGTGGACCGAAGGGCCTGTATTGTGCTGTAGGTTTTCTTTGTTTCTATTTTTCTCTATCCATGCTAATACATCATCCCCAACTCTATGTATCCTCATCTTATGGATAAGTCATTTATGGGGCATCTTATCGAACACTTTCTGGAAATCCAAGTAAATATTGTCCATTTGTTCCCCTCTATCCATGGCACTTGTTATATCCTCAAAGAACTTCAGTAAGTTCCCAGAAACTCCAGCCATTGTGAATCTGCCATCATCCCTGCCAGTGTCCCCTTCCAATCAACATCGGCCAGCTCCCCTCTCATGCCACTGTAATACTGATACATCTGACTTTAGCTTCTCCCTCTCAAATTGTAAGGTGAATTCTATTATATTATGAGAACTGCCTCCCAAGGATTCCTTTACCCCTAGGACCCTTGTCAAATCCAGCTCATTACACAACACACAATCCAGAATAGCCTTTCTGCTAGTTGTCTTATCACAAGCTGCTGTAAAAAGTAATCTATAAATTTTCTCTCTTGGGATCCAGCACTAACCCGATTTTCCCAACTGAAATCCCCCATAACATTCCCTTTTTGTTATGCCTTTTCTATTTCCCATTGTAATTTGTAACCCACATCCTGGCTACTGTTTGGGGCTCTGTATATAACTTCCACCAGGGTCCTTTTACTCTTTGTAGTTTCTTAACTCTATTCACAAGGATTCTGTATTTTCCAATCCTGTCACCTTTTTCTCAGGATTTAATTCCATTTTTTAGCAACGGAGCCACCCCGCTCCCTCTGCCTATCTGCCAGTGCTTTTGATACAATGTGTATCCTTGGACATTTAGCTCCCAAATACGATCTTCTTTCAGCCTTGACTCATTACTGCCCACAAGGTCATACCAGTCAATCTCTCACTGCGCAACAAGATCATCTTCCTTATTCCATATACTGAGTGCATTCAAATATAGCACCTTCAGTCCTGCGTTCATCCTTTTCAATTTTGCCCCCATATTACACTTCAACTCATCTTGCTGTCTGCAATTTTGCCCTATCAACTGCCTGTCCTTCCTGACAGACTCACTACACAATGCATCTAATTATACACCAACTGTCCCATCCTCAGCCCTATCATTCCGGTTCCAATCCCCCTGCCAAATTAGTTAAACCCTCCACCAACAGCTCTAGTAAACTTGCCCGCAACAATATTGGTCCTCCTCTGGCTCAGGTGCAACTCGTCTATTTTGTACAGGTCATACCTTCCCCAGAATAGATCCCCACGATCCAGAAATCTGAAAACCATGGCCACTGCACCACTTCCTCAACCACTCACTCATAATCCAGAGATTACTATCTTGAAAGTCCTGGTCTTCAGCCTCTATACTCAATGTCTTCTCCATTTCTACCTATGTCTTTGGTACCAACATGTACAACAACCTCTGGATATTCGCCAGAGAATCTTCTGCAGCCCCTCTGAGACATTCTGGACCCTACAACCTGGGAAGCAACACACCATCCTGGCATCTCTTTCATGGTCACAGAATTGCCTGTCCATCCCCCTTATACTAACAAGCCTTCTATCACCATCGCTCTACCTGACTTTTCCCGTCCATGCTGAGCCTCAGAGCTGGGCACAGTGCCTCTGGCCTGGCTGCTGCTGCTGTGCCGATAGGTCATACCACCCTGCCCTCCCCAGCCATATCCAAAGGGGTATACTTATTGCTGAGGGGAATACCCACAGGAGAATTCTTCACTGATTGCTTACTCCTCTTACTTCTCTTGGTGGCCACCCATCTACTATCTGAAGCATGCACTCTGGTGTGACCACCTCAGTAAAAATCTCATCTATGAGGTTCCCAGCCCCCCAGAGGATCCTGAGTACAACCAGCTCCTGCTCCAGTTCCTTGATCTTGTCAGTCAGGAGCTGAAGTTGAATGCACTCCCTGATTTAGTCATCAGGGAGACCATGAGGTACCCTGCAAACCCATATCTTCCAGGAGGATCATTTCACTGCCTTAATTATCATTCTGCCGACACTTGTTATACCTCTAACAGCAAAAGTTTAAATTCTAGCCTGCACCTGTTCTCGCCTAAGCCTGTCACCCGAATGCCTCGCTACTCTAACAGTGTCCACTCCAACAATGGCCACTTCACTTACACCTCACTTCTTTTTATTGGCACCTGCCGAGTGACTGCATTATGACTGCAGTCCACTGAAGTTCTGAAAGGCCTGAAACTCTTTTTAAACCTTGCCCTGCTTCACCAACAAATAACATCTCACAGTGATTGTAGCCTGCCAAAGAGTTCTTCCTGTGATCTCTAATGGTGGTTGGCAGAGCAACACAAGGTGCATTACCACCACTCACTGAATTGAAGTGTGGAGCAAGGAGACAGGAAGTACACCTACTAAATTCCTGTCCCACAAAAACTCAAATAATATCAAAAAGACTGATGCTTTTCAGAGTCAAATACATACTTATATATGTACATTCCGAAGGCAGTGATATCCTAAACAAACTTTCCATGCTGAACTGTGTCTGTCACAAAGATCTCAATTTAGCAATTCGCTGCTTGCTTTGCATCTCATAGGAACTGCATTCAAACAATCTATGTTGCACTATTTCTTGACAAGTGCACTCCCTACAAATGCCCATATCATGTATAGTTCTGAACAAGGAATTATTTAACCTACTATATCCAATAGTACATAAAAATACTGCCCAAAGCTTCCCACTTGTGGAGTTTCTCCTCTGGGTGGAGCGTGTCCTACTCTGCGGGAAGTTCCCCAAGGAGAGCTCTGCCCTGGATAGTGACAGGAGCCACCAAATGCAGGGGATCAAATACACTGTTCACTGTGGGCAACACGCCACACTGAGTGAATGGCTTATTGCTGTTTTATACTGCAAAGGTGAAAGTGTCTGTCACTATCTGCCACAGGAGTCCCAAGCTGCATTGCGTAGGTGTGGCTTCTCCAGTGAGGTCCAGGTCCTTAGCAACTGCTGGACAGTCCTTAGGTGGGAATGCTTTCATAACAGCTTCACTGTTTGAAGCAAACTTATACAGCCACAGGTTTGACTCACTGAGAGATGCTTCGGTCCGCTGCAGGAAGCCGATAGCTTCAGAATCAGTAGGTACAGACACAGGCCCGTCGTCAACATAGAATTAATATTCCATGAACCAAACGGCGTTGGCTCCATGTTCACCAGCGCTCTCTCGGATGGCTCTAAGCCTATAGCTGGTGACAGCTTGGGAGGGGCTGATGCCAAAGACATGGATTTTCATTCTACAGTCGATGGCGTCCTTAGTCATGTCATTGTCCCTCTACCACAGGAACCTAGGGTAGCTCCTGTAGTTACCTTGAATGAGAAAACAACAGAATATTTGTTGCATGTCCATAAGGATAGTAACCTGTTCCTCCCAAAAGCAGATCAAAACTCCCAGAAAGGAGTTATTGAGGTCTGGGCTGCGAGGAGCACTTCATTGAGAGATATCTTGCTTGTAAAGACAACAAACTGCTCTCTCATCTCTGGCTTTCTTTTCAGCACTCACTGTAGGAAGAGGATTTGGGTAAGGGCTTGTTGGCAGTTGTTGGGTAAGCACTGCTGGGAAACTCCAAAGGGAGAAGGAGCAACACAACTATTTGTCTCAACCCAGTAGACTTCCTCATCCATTGCTTTCAGGAAGATTGTTTTCAATTGATGGGGCATGTTTGTTGTCAGACTTTGTCCGGTCGAACATGCTTTGTCCCAGTGTCTCCTCTGTTAACCCTGCTAAGCTTGGACAGACTGTCACGTTGCTCCCCATCAGACTTTCTCCTTTTAGCTGCACGAGGCAAGGATAGAAGGATGGCCATTCTCCAGCACACTAGTCTTGAATGTGCCTGCACTTGGCTTATGTGTGTTTTCCAAGCAAACATCACCCGCCAGCATCCAGTCCAGATCCATCTCAATGTGAAAGGGCCATCCTGTGGTCCACTGACCTGCTCCCTGACTTTATACACCTTTACTATGTCTATCCCAAACAAAATGAGGATCTCTGCATTGGGGTCGAATGTGTGCTGCCATACTTCTCAGATGTAAATGTGAAGAGCTGCATCAAGTGTTGGTAATTCAGAGTGATTATTGAGTATCTTCTTGCACTCAATGAGTGGTAAGAGAGAAATTAGTGGCGGGAGCAGTTACTTGGGTTGTTGAGTATGATGTACATGCTGACAGCTCTTTCACATTGGCCTTGGTACACTGTTGCTACTCTGAACAGTGAAGCTGGGGTCATTTCTTCTGCATGCCTCCTGGCAGATGAACCTGGTGAAGAGATCAAATGGAGGAAATCAGTTACCATTCTCTTTCTTGAATCTTGAGCAAACAGATATCCACTTTTCCTAGAGTCCATGGGGGAAGTGTCTCCACTATGGGGCCAATGGTGTGGGCAATGTCCAGGTAGGTGAAACCCGGTAAGTACCCCTCTTCCTTAGCACACTGAAGTTCCACAAGAAGATCTTCCAGTTCCCTTAACTTGACAGGATCCTTGACAGGGATTCTCAGAAAATCATCTAACTTCTTAAATAGAGACTTCTCAATAATTTCTGGCATGGCGTAACATTCCTAGAGCCGTTCCCTGGCCTTCTCTAGAATTGCGACAGGGTTACTAACATGCACTGAGTGTATGTGCACTGGATTCTTTGCTGAGCTACTTTGTCAACATATCCAACACTTCTGTTGCTTTGAGGCCAAGCTCCCTCAAGGCATTGTTGAATGATGACTGTCACGTTCTGTAGCTCTCAGGTTTGTCATCAAACCGATAAAGGCTTGTGCTCACTGAGTCGCAGCAAGCCAGATATCATGTAAGATGTTCTGTTGCAGATGTTGGGCTGGTGAAAGCTACCTTGTTCTGTGGAACGTATGAGTGACCTACAGCGTTCAGTGGTGCGCTGTGGGGGTGCTGAGCTGTCTCACTGTCCATCCACTGCTTATTCTACCTGTGGTGGGCCTTTGTATTGGAATCTTTGGGAAGTGGTATGAAGATGTCGATAAATGCATCGTTAGCATCAGATGACTTACCAGTTCTGTCGGGTTGCCAGCGTGAGCCATCTTCTGAAGGAGATCGCTACATAATAAGCAGCCATCAGGAAACACTGAAGTGGCAGGAAAAACTGTTTGGTTCTGTGATGCACAAAGTTCAAACTGTGCTTCCATGTCTTCAACTGTATGCTTGACAATTTCCTTTTCTGGCACTGTTTTGCCGGCCCTTTCCAACTCCTGTTCTTTGGCAGCCTCTAAGACCTCAGCCTATGTAATGGCTGCAGCTTCCTCAGTAAAGGGTATGTGCATGGACTTTGCTCTCTAACTTTGTCTTTTCAAACTGATGCTTTGCTTTTTCCAACTTAAGCTTTGCCTCCTACTCAGCAAATGAAGTGCGTGCTTTGCCACCTCTACCCTGGTGTGGGCTCTTGCTACTGCATGAGCTGATGTACAAGAATTCTTAAAGCTGAATACAGAAGCATTATCAATTTGCTTCTGTTCAATGACACAGTTTTTACATGTAAGGAGGTTTTATCTGTAGCCGCAATTGCTGAAGCACCAGTTAACCTCTGCTTTTCCACTATACTGCCCTCACTGAAGTAACGTAAAACGAGACGCTCACTGGCATGACATAGTGAATAAGGATTTTTTTAAAAATGCTTCTGTTGAGGAAACAACAGGGTGGATTTAGACAAAAACTTCTTTACCTCCTTCTGCCAGCCAAAACCTCTCGCCTTCTTCCAGCCAATGTGCTTTCC
Organism: Hemitrygon akajei; assembly: GCF_048418815.1. Classification (NCBI taxonomy): domain Eukaryota; kingdom Metazoa; phylum Chordata; class Chondrichthyes; order Myliobatiformes; family Dasyatidae; genus Hemitrygon; species Hemitrygon akajei. The sequence goes on from NC_133141.1 coordinate 67,771,169, forward strand.
TACTTACTATTTCCTGACTGCACAGGAAGTGACCTAAAACAGATCTGAAACCACACATTTCAAAATAAAGGCCGAATGGGCTTAATCGCATAATAAAAATGCAAACCAATTGCCCAAAAGGCAGAATAGTAAACATTTAAGTATAACTTCTTCCCTCTTTTTATACCCACCTCCCAACTGAGATCCCACCGTATGTTGATTTTTATATAAATACCGTCCTTTCTTTTCCTTATCCCAACTTTGTTGCCACAGTGATTAAATATACTTCCAATTATGGCTTTCATCTCCCAATTATGGCAAGACAACACCACATTTATATCCTTAATTTTAAGTGACTGCTTGGCGAGAGTGTCTGCCACCTTTATTTTACTTCAACCACAACAAGGGCAGGGACGCATAAGAAATGTATACTCAAGCCAAGACACTGCAGTCTCAACAGATGTTGTCCAATCTCTAGGACAATGGCCTATAATTTAAAATACCTGTTAGATGTTAAAACTGTGAACAAATTAGAAGTACATAATCGGGATGTACTTCTTCAACCTATTCCAAGGCTAAAATGATAGCAACTATCTCAGAGATCAATACTGATATTTGTCTGACAATCTGTCCTTAACAGTCACTTGAAACTTCGGAACAACTTGTCGCTGGATCTTTTGAGCCAACTATGTACGTAGATGTAGATCCATAAGAAGCTATAAAATCTGCCTTGAATATATTGCTGAGCTTCATGTGCCACAATCATTCTTCATCTTGATCTTTTCTTGAAGGCTTAAAGCAACCACAGAAGGGAAAAACCATGGAGGAGTGACAGAAAGGGGTATACTGGGGACATTAAACAACCAAAGATGTTATGTTCATTCATTTCCCATCCACCCAAGACTGAAGACTTGATGAATACAATGCTCCCAACATTCCACTGATGTTGGCAATATTGTATGACCAACTTCATGTCCTCTTACATTAACCCAATAAACCATTGCTAACTGTAACCTGCATAGATGTAAAGGTATTTCACCCATTTCTACCAGTAATGCGGAAATTGGGGATGATTTAATAGCACCATAATCTCAGTGATTGAATTTGAACTTTATCTGGGGGGCTTTAAGACTTCTGGTGAGGCTGACCTATAAGCAGTACTGTACACCCATAATCAAAGATAGATCTGATTAAAGCAACAACCTATCCTCGTTACGTGCGTATTCAGACAAAGCGATTCACAGTAATGTGAGGAACCTATTTCTACCAACATCTCCAAAACTCAGTTAGGCAAAGAGAACCGCTTTCCCGCCAATACAAGTCACGTGCGCACGCCTCACAGTTGGGACGAGAAGCACCGCTTTCCCGCCAATACAAGTCACGTGTGCACGCCTCACAGTTGGGACGAGAAGCACCGCTTTCCCGCCAATACAAGTCACGTGTGCACGCCTCACAGTTGGGACGAGAAGCACCGCTTTCCCGCCAATACAAGTCACATGCGCACGCCTGACAGTTTGGACGAGAAGCACCGCTTTCCCGCCAATACAAGTCACGTGCGCACGCCTCACAGTTGAGACGAGAAGCACCGCTTTCCTGCCAATACAAGTCACGTGCGCACGCCTGACAGTTGAGACGAGAAGCACCGCTTTCCCGCCAATATAAGTCACGTGCGCACGCCTGACAGTTGGGACGAGAAGCACCGCTTTCCCGCCAATACAAGTCACGTGCGCACGCCTGACAGTTGAGACGAGAAGCACCGCTTTCCCGCCAATACAAGTCACGTGTGCACGCCTGACAGTTGGGACGAGAAGCACCGCTTTCCCGCCAATACAAGTCACGTGTGCACGCCTCACAGTTGGGACGAGAAGCACCGCTTTCCCGCCAATACAAGTCACGTGTGCACGCCTCACAGTTGGGACGAGAAGCACCGCTTTCCCGCCAATACAAGTCACATGCGCACGCCTGACAGTTTGGACGAGAAGCACCGCTTTCCCGCCAATACAAGTCACATGCGCACGCCTCACAGTTGAGACGAGAAGCACCGCTTTCCTGCCAATACAAGTCACGTGCGCACGCCTGACAGTTGAGACGAGAAGCACCGCTTTCCCGCCAATATAAGTCACGTGCGCACGCCTGACAGTTGGGACGAGAAGCACCGCTTTCCCGCCAATACAAGTCACGTGCGCACGCCTGACAGTTGAGACGAGAAGCACCGCTTTCCCGCCAATACAAGTCACGTGTGCACGCCTGACAGTTGGGACGAGAAGCACCGCTTTCCCGCCAATACAAGTCACGTGTGCACGCCTGACAGTTGAGACGAGAAGCACCGCTTTCCCGCCAATGCAAGTCACGTGTGCACGCCTGACAGTTGGGACGAGAAGCACCGCTTTCCCGCCAATGCGCGCCTCACAGTCTCACTCCCGTCAGTCTCGCATCGGTTTTGGCGAGGTATGGGTGTGGGTATGAGTGTGAGTGTGGGTGTGGGTGTGAGTGTGAGTGTGGGTGTGGGTGTGAGTGTGGGTATGGGTGTGGGTGTGCGAGCTTGTGCTCGTATCCACATTCAAGGCGTTTTTTTTTCTATATGGCGAACTGTCTCTCAGATGCTCCCGGGAGCATCAAAGACCGTCGAAATCCCGGGAGTTTACCAACAGTGAGGGAATGGTGGAAAACATCAGAGATGCCATCAACAACATTGAAAGAGGTCAGTTCTGTGAGTCTTCCTTCACCCCTTGCTGTCCTTAATGATCCTGACAACACACAACCATCCACCTCATCTCCCGGAGCGAACACACCTGCCACTGTTGGTGAGTACTGTACACCCTGGTATGTTAACTTTCTGTGATTTATTACGTTGAATATTACCTTAAATTGATGAAATATAATATAAATGTTGCCTTGTGGTACTGCTTTTGTGTCGTTTTAGTATGAAAATGTGAATAAATTACAGCTAAAACATTTAGGAAGCCCTCCAGAACGCATCCCTATTTTCTCCATTTAAATAATTATTCACATTATGTATGGACTGCGAGGAACGTATCCCCCACATATAACGAGGAGAGGGTGAATATACATTTGTTAAAGTGACCTCCTATTCGCTCCCTCATCACACCAACTATGCACCCGAGTACATTAAGGACATTATTTACACACCTTGAGAAAGAAAACTAAAGCGGAATTGTCAGTGTTTATTAATAAAATTAAGCAGATAGATAAAGCGTATTCAGTTAAACCTACTGAAGACCTATATAAAGAAAGGGTCGAACTTCAATCACAGTATGATTTGCTTCTGACCTTTCCCATTGAACAGCAAATCTTTAAATCTAAAAGTTTATTTTATATACATGGGGGAAAATCTGCTGAACTTTTAGCGGGTCAGTTAAAGGCTGGGATGGTCAGAAGACAGATTTTAAAAATTATTAAGTATCATTTATTCCCCTCAGCCAAAGAATCTGAATGTATTGTATCTTTGGATGCAGAGAAAGCCTTTGATAGGGTGGAGTGGCCTTACCTATTTCAGGTTTTGAAGAGGTTTAATTTTGGTCCAGGATTTATTTCCTGGATTAATTTGATTTATCATGCCCCGGTAGCTGCGGTTCTAACTAATAATCCAAAGTCTCCTTACTTTAGATTATATAGAGGTACCCGTCAGGTTTGTCCCCTCAGTCCTTTATTATTTAATTTGGCTTTAGAACCACTTGCTATTGCTCTTAGGGATTCTAATTCTGTGCAGGGTATGAGGAGAGGGGATAAATTACATAAGGTTTTGTTATACGTGGATGATTTATTAGTTTACATTTCAAATCCTAAGAAATCTATTCCTTCTATGTTATATATATTTATGGAATTTGGTACTTTTTCTGGATATAAGTCCATAGGATTCATAGGCTCAGCCACATTCCTTTACTACAAATAGTTGCCTACATTTTTCAAACTATGTAATTTATATTCCTAACTCTTTTCCACACTGCACCATTGTCAGCATATATGGTTAGGAAATGTCTGAGCCACCATTTAAGAAAATATCATTAATTGTAATATTAAAAACACAGTCCCCTATGGAGTCCCAATCCCAATCTCATATTCCTGAGAGAATGTGTTTCTAACCTAACTTCTTTCTTCCTTTCACATGAAAAATCTTGAATCCAATTCAACATTCTACCACCTATTGCCATCTCTTCCAGTGTAAGCAACAACCCTTGTGTACAAAATATATCATAAGCTTTCTCTGCATCAAAGAAAACTGCTGCTACTGACACTATTAATTTATGAATATCAGATTCCAAATTTAACACTGAGTCCATGGCTGTTCTCCCGAAACAAAATCCAGATTGGTATGCAGCTAATTTTCCACTATTCTCCCCAAAATAAGAAAGCCTTGCTATAACCATTAATTACATTACATGTGAAATTAGGAAATTGAGTCTATAACTAGAAGGCTGCTGAAGGGTCTCGACCTGAAATGTTGACTGTACTATTTTCCATAGATACTGCTTGGCTGCTGAGGTCCTCCAGCATTTTGTGTGTGTTGGTTGGATTTCCAGCATCTGCAGATTTTCTCTTGTCTATAACTGGAAGGATCTGAATGATCCCTGCCTGGTTTCAATAGAGGGATAACTACTGCTAATTTCGCAGGAAGGAGAGTTACACACACTTGCTATATCCTTAGGTACCAGCAGAAGGTCTATAAAATAAACAACATTATTAAATAAATTTATCCTTGCACTCCTACCATCATTCAAGTCCTGCCCCGCTCCGCCACCCCCCAACACCCTTTTCACCCACTTTCCCTCAGTGGTCTGTTTGGTGTCTGAAGTTTGCAGGTTTGCAGCATTTTTTTTCCGTGATAGTGGCCTGGGAAGAGTTCTATGATGATACTGATTCTCTGGGCTCAACTTGGAAATACCTGCCCAGGATACCCACCTGATGTTAGGGCGGGTCAACTGTATGACGTCCCAGAGAGGGAGACATCAGGATACTGTAACACCTTGGTGATATCACGGGGGGGGGGGGGGGGGGGGAACAGAATCTCAACCCCTTGTTCCCCCCTAATATAGAGGCTAGACCTGCCCCTTCCTCATCAACAACACACCCACACACTTTTTTTGTGGGGCATTTTATTCTTTGTTCTTCCTCCACCACCTCCCCTCCCCTTCTGATGCACCTGCCCATTAACCAAAGATATTGCCCCCACTCACCCTCCTGTCAGTCAACCAAATCAGGCTCACCCCTGCCCTCTGTTAATATTTCCAAATTCTCCAAAACCAGTCAATCAACAATACCCTCATGCTTCAACCTTACAGAGTGACTACAGAGTAAGAAACATGGCTTGACAAAAAAAGACTTGTTGAATTGTTTTTTTTTACCGACATCAGCATCACAGGCACATATCATCAGATGCGCAGTCCTCACAAGTAAATATTTTTTTAAAATATTATTTATTTATTGAATTTTAGAAATTACAAGAATAAATGTAATAATGAAATGGTAAGAAAAGTGATATTAACCCTCCCCCCTCCCCTTAACCCTCCCCCCTTAATCCTTATCTAAAGAAAAAAAAGAAAGAAAGAAAGAAAGAAAGAGAAGAAAGATTGCCTGGATATCGGAGGATCCCCACATGTTCCATGGAGTTCAAAATAATTTTGATATTTATTTTCACTTTCCCCAATTACTATAATTTTATCTTCAATGGACCTGTGTATCTAATCCTATCTTTCGTAAGTATGGTGACCAAATTTTCAAAAATATCTCATATTCATTTCTTAAATTATACGTAATTTTTTCAAATGGAATACAACTATGTATTTCATTATTCCAACGATCCATAGTTAAATTTAAATCAGATTTCCAAGTAACTGCAATAACTTTTTTGGCTATTGCCAAAGCAATTTTTATAAATTTTTTCTGATACTTATTCAATTTAAAATTCGTTATTGTCCCTTCAATGTCTCCTAATAAAAATAGCAATGGACTATGTGGAAGTTGTACTCCAATAATTTGTTCCAATAAAAATCTTAAATTAATCCAAAATGGTTGAATTTTAGAACAAGACCAAGTAGAATGTAAAAAAGTACCAATTTCTTGTTTACATCGAAAACATTGGTCAGACATATTTGAATTTAATCTATTTATTTTCTGTGGTGTTATATATAATTGATGTAAAAAATTATATTGTATTAATCTAAGTCGAACATTTATTGTATTTCTCATACTATCAGAACATAATCTTGACCAATTTTTTCCATCAATTTTAACATTCAGATCAGATTCCCATTTTTGTCTTGATTTATGAATTCCTAATTTAATTGTCTGCTTTTGAATCAAATTATACAAAGAAGATGTAAATTTTTTAATTTTTCCTTTCTGAATTAATATTTCTATTTCACTAAGTTTTGGTATCAACATTGTTTGTCCCAGTTTTTCTCGTAAATAAGCTTTTAATTGAAAATAACAGAAAAGAGTGTTATTTGATATTTTATATTTATTTTTTAATTGATCAAACGACATCAATATACCTCCTTCAAAACAGTCACCTATATATTTAATCCCCTTTTGAAACCAATTATGTAAAAGTTTATTATCCATTGTGAAAGGAATAAGCCTATTTTGAATTAAAGTCCTTTTTGCTAATAAAGATTTCTTTATCTCATCATCCATATTTACCTTATTCCATAAATCAATCAAATGTCTTAATATAGGAGATTCTTTTTTTTCCCATATCCATTTGGATTCCCATTTATATATAAAATCTTCTGGTGTATTTTCTCCTATCTTATCTAATTCTATTCTAATCCATGCCGGTTTTTCTTCATCAAAAAAAGACGCAATAAATCTAAGTTGATTTGCTTTATAATAATTCTTAAAGTTTGGAAGTTGTAACCCTCCTAAATCAAATTTACATGTCAATTTTTCCAATGATATTCTTGACATCTTTCCTTTCCAAAGAAATTTCCTTACATATTTATTCAGTTCTTGAAAAAACTTCTGAGGTAATTGTATTGGTAGAGTTTGAAATAAATATTGCAATCTAGGAAATATATTCATTTTTACAACATTAACTCTACCTATTAATGTTATTGGTAATATCATCCATTTATCAAGATCCTCTTTTATTGTTTTTAATAATGGCAAATAATTTTGTTTATATAAATTTTTTACATCATTATTAACTCTAATACCTAAATATTTTATCCCATTTATTGACCATCGAAATTGAGTTGCTAATCGGCATTGATTATAATTTCCATTGGTAAGGGGTAAAATTTCACTTTTATCCCAATTTACTTTATAACCCGATACTTCCCCATATTCTTCCAATCTAAAAGATAATCTTTGCAAAGATTGCAATGGGTTTGTTAAGTAAATCAAAACATCATCAGCAAATAAATTAATCTTATATTCTTCTTGATTAACTCTAAAACCCTCAATATCTGAATCTGTTCTAATTAATTCAGCTAATGGTTCTATTGCCAATACAAATAAAGCAGGTGATAATGGGCAGCCTTGTCTAGTTGACCTTGTTAAAGAAAATGGTGTTGAAATCTGACCATTTGTAACTACTTTAGCTTGAGGATTAGTATTTAGAATTTTAATCCATTCATAATATAATTTAATTCCTAATTCATATTTTTCCAATACCTTAAATAAAAAAATCCCATTCCAATCTATCAAATGCTTTTTCTGCATCCAAAGCAGCTGTCACACTCATTTCCTCTCTTTTTTTGTGCCAAATGAATTATACTAATTAACCGAGTTATATTATCCATTGATTGTCTATTTTTAATAAAACCTGTTTGGTCCATATGTATTAATTTTGGTAAATATTTAGATATTCTATTAGATAAAATTTTTGCTATTATTTTATAATCTGTATTCAACAAAGAAATAGGCCTATATGATGCTGGTTTTAAAGGATCTCTATCTTTTTTTGGCAGTATAGTTATGATCGCTGTTAAAAAAGATTGTGGGAGTTTATGCATTCTTTCCACTTGATATATTAATTCCATAAAAGGAGGAATTAATAAATCTTTAAATTTTTTATAAAACTCAGGAGGAAAACCATCTTCTCCTGGAGATTTATTACTCTGAAGTGATCCTAAAGCTTCTTCAACCTCTTATAATGTAAAAGGCATATCTAATCCTTTCTGTTCTTCAAAATTTAATTTTGGAAGGGTTATTTGTGATAAAAATGTATCTATCTCAGTAATCTTATTTTTTGATTCTGATTGATATAGTTCAGTATAAAATTTTTTTAAAGTTTCATTAATTTCTAAAGGCTTATAAGTAACCTTATTTACACTTGTTCTAATTGCATTTATTGTTTTAGAAACCTGTTCTGTTTTCAACTGACAAGCAAGAATTTTATGTGATCTTTCACCCAGTTCATAATATTTCTGTTTAGTTCTCATAATTACTTTTTCTGTACGATATGTCTGAAGTGTATTATATTGTAATTTTTTGTTAACAAGTTGTCTTCGTTTTTCTTCTGTCATGTGTCTTTGAGATTCTTTTTCTAATTTTATAATATCTTTTTCCAACTGATCTATTTCTGCTGCGTATTCCTTCTTGATTTTTGATGTATAACTTATAATCTGACCCCTTAAATATGCTTTCATCGCTTCCCATAATACAATTTTATCCTCTACTGAATGTAAATTTGTATAAAAAAAAACTGAATTTGTTTTTTCATAAAATCACAAAAATCTTGACGTTTCAATAAAATTGAATTAAATCTCCATCTATAAATCGATTCCTCCTTATCCATCATTATCATTGTCATTATCAAGGGAGAATGATCTGACAATATTCTTGCTTTATATTCCACACTTTTCACTCTATCTTGAATATTTTTTGATAATTAAAAAAATCAATCCTTGAATAAGTTTTATGTCTATTTGAATAAAATGAATAATCTCTCTCTCTTGGATTCATTTTTCTCCATATATCAATCAGGTTTAATTCTTTCATTAATGATAAAGTTAATTTTGTTACTTTTGATTTTGTAGCAACTTTAGTTGACCTATCCAAAACTGGATCCAAACAAAAATTAAAATCTCCACCTATTAATATTTTATCATGTGCATCAGCCAATTTCAAAAAGACTTCTTGTATAAATTTTGTTTCATTTTCATTTGGTGCATAAATATTCATAAAAGTCCATAATTCTGAAAAAATTTGACAATGTATAATTACATATCTCCCCCCAGAATCAATTATTACATTTTGTATTTTAGTTGGTAAAGACTTATTAACCAAAATTGCAACTCCTCTCGATTTTGAATTAAATGAAGCTGCAATAACATTTCCAACCCAATCTCTCTTTAATTTCTTATGTTCTGTTTCTGTTAAATGCGTTTCTTGTAAAAAAGCTATATCTCCTTTCATTTTCTTAATATATGTTAAAACTCTCTTTCTTTTCACAGGTCCATTAATTCCATTAACATTAAAACTTAATAAATTAAGCAAATTAGTCATTCGTAATACCTTGGGAACTCTTTAAAATTCTCCATGTTGCTATGAGTCTCTCCCCAACCATCCAGGCAGAAAAGAAGAAAGATATAAAAAAGATAACTAATATATAAGAAAAAAAAACAAAATACCCCCCCACTAATGTTGCGAATAAAAAGAACACAACATTACCCCCCCCCCCCATTTTACGGGTCATGGCAATCGCCATGATTGTACACGTGAAACTCGCAGCCGTCGATCAGGAGCTCCTCCAGCTCCCCCGCAAAAAGAAAGAAAAAAAACATATATATATAAATGAAGAAAAAAAAAGAAAATAATTAATATCTCTACTCCCAATTAATTCTCTTCGACTATTTTTTCTTTATAAATGTCCATCAAGTCCAACCTTATTTCAATCTTCATCATAAGTCCATTTCATTTCTATAATTCATTAGTCCTCTTCATGAACATCGGGCAGTTCTTGTACAAATTTCTCCGCTTTCCGGTAGTCAACAAAAAAACTTCTTTCTCCATTTTCCAGAAAAATTATCAATTTTGCTGGGTAGCTCAATAAAAATTTATAACCCTTTTCCCATAAAGATTTTTTCACTGGATTAAATTCTTTCCGCCTCTTCAGAAGATCGTAACTTATGTCTGTGTAAAAAAAAACTCTTTTCCCTTTTATTATCAATGGTCCTTTTCTCTCTTTGGCACCCTGAGTAGCTGCCTTCAAGATCATTTCTTTATCTTGATACCTTAAGCATTTTATCAAAATTGATCTTGGATTTTGATCTTGTTGAGATCTTGGTCTTAAAGCTCTATGTGCTCTTTCAATTTCAATTACTTGACTTCCTTCTTCCATTTCCAAAATTTTCGGAATCCAATCTTGAAAGAATTTTATTGGATTTTCTCCCTCTGTACCTTCCATAAGACCAACAATTTTAATATTATTTCGTCTACTAGAGTTCTCAAGCGCATCCATTTTTTCAAGCATCCGTTTTCTTTCTGCTATCCAGACAGAATTATCATTTTCTATTTTTTCTATTCTTTCAGTATTTTCTTCCACTTTTACTTCCATCTCTTTAACTTCCTTCTCCATCTTCTTTTGTTTTTCCACTACATTATCAAGTGTATTCTGTATCCTTTTTATATCTGTTCTTATAGCTTTTAATTCATTCGTCATATCTGTTCTTGTAACTTTTGATTCTTTCATCATATCTGCTCTTATAGATTTTAATTCATTCGTTATATATCTCAGGATATCTTTTATGTCTCCTTTAATCTCTTTCTTCTTTTCCTCTTCTTCCTCCTCCGAATTTCCCGAAGAGTCTGTGTCTCCTTCCGATTCCGATCCAATTTCACTTCCAGCCGTAGTTAGGCTTTGTAGTTCTGTTGATATCTTCCCATAGCTACTTTCGCGCATGCGTTCCTTCCGTTTCTTCTTAGAGACCGCTGACATTGCTACAACTTCCTTCCCTTCATCATCAGAAGTACTGTGCACTTCACCAGGAGGAGATCCAACTTGAGTCCGATGCTTCACCGAAGCGGTTAGGCCTTTTTCCCCACCGATTTGCGCAGTCTTCGAAGTAATAACTTTCTTCTGTTTCAGTTTAGGAGCCATATCAAAAGATATTCCCGAGTTGCTTATAAGTAATTTCTAATAGATATTAGTTAACTCTTCTTCATTTAAACCCTATTTCATTACTTTTTACAAGGGAGCTGGATTTCCAACGTCTCGACCCTACGTCATCACGTGACGTCCCCCCCTCACAAGTAAATATAACAAATTATAGAACATTATGCAGTACAGGAACAGGCTATTTGGCCCACGATGCTGTAATGAACTTATGAACTGCCTGACTAAATTAGGTCCTTCTGCTTGCACAATGTCCATACAAAATGGTTTATTATTGTTACATGTACCCAGGTTCAATGCAACTCAATGATTTGCATGTTATTCATACTGATTACTTCAACTCACATTAAGGTGCAAGGGCCATAATGATTGTGAGATTGGATCTTATCACAACAGAGTGGGAGCTGTCTTGAGATTGGTACAAATGTTATCAGTATCTTTTTATCTTCTACCCAACGAGAGGTAGGGAGAAGAGAGACTGACATGCCTTGCCCTGTGCTGGGAGGGTGGGATGCTGCCACAGGTCCAGCTCATATTTTAAGAGGGGGTGTTGAGAGGTCACTTCCTTCCCTGTCTCTCACCCTGAGACATCTACCTCTGTGTGAGTCACGCAGCTGCCATACCCTGGCATCCGGCAGTGAGGCGAAGAGCAGGACAGACTTTTCTGGAGTGAGCCCAGAGAGTCAGGATCATAGTGCAGTCTCTTTCCATCTGCACCTTTAAGTCATTGCTGAAGACCTAGAAATTACTGTATCCTACAGGAACCAAACACATCTCTTGTTAGACTAGCAACTGCCTGCCAGATAATAGAGGGAAGGTGAGAGAACTAGAAAGAGGGGTGGGTGGGGATTTACAGGGGAGTGTAGGAAGGGTGGGAGACTGAGGCTCAATGACGATTGGAGGCGAGTTTATAGCAAATTCCCCTGGGAGGTGGATGAATACACATGGGTGTTGCAGGATAATTCTTCAGCTAGGCCTGCAGTGAGGGGCAGAAGTAAACTAAACGATGGCAATCGTTCTCTCTCTCCCGACACTGGCTGTCAGCCACATCATCCTCTCCCCACTCTGGGAGCAGACACCGAACACACTGCCCTCCCCTCCCCCTCTGGAATTGGGCATAAGACATGCAGTCCTCTCCGATAAGATTGTGGTGTTTTGCATGTGTATGAGGTACATGTGATCAAAACCATCAGAGTGAAGCTCCCTCTGTTCTGGTCCCACTGCAGATGACATGAAAAGGAGAAATTTGGGATGGGAAGAGAACCCTTGTGCTGTCTCTGAATTCAACACCTTGAGGCAATTTCTGTCTTATTGGACATGTTGTTTGTCAGTGAGTTCTCCACTGACAAAACCCTGTGGGGGAAATAAGAGTGGGAGGAAAATTTCATCCCAGTGTCTCAATAAAAGACTATCCACAAAGAAATGTTCTGACAACTTGGTTTGTTTTCTCTGGTGAGAAAAAGGTTGAGGGAAGCCCTAACAGAAATTTATAAGATTTTGAGAGGCAAAGATAGAATAGACAGCTGGAATATTTTCCCCTTTGCAATCTGGAATTGTATAATACCAGATATCATGCGTTTGATGTGACAGGTACAAATTCATAGATGCGCAGGACATTTTTCCAACACGTGAAGTGGTGTGTGCCTGTTCGATATTCCCCAAAGGAGAAACTATCCCAAGATTCAACACATACTGAGCAGGAAATTTTGCCCCACCCGCCTACAACCAGTGGGCAGCAACTTATTAAAACCAATCTGTCTTTACTGCTCTTGATTCTGTCTTTGTATGTTCCAATTGTTTGTTTTAACATCATTTGTGAGACTTGGGACAATGCCAGTTCTCCAATTGATGGCAAACCTCTGCTTCTGAGAACATGGTGCATGGTTCTGGTCCCCATTTCCCTGGGTCAGACCACACCAGGACAACTGTCTAGCACAAAGTAAAGTTTCAGGAAATTTACAATCTCTTTCCACTGTGTTCCATCTTATGTTGCAGCTGTGAAAGTCCATCTACAATTCCGGTGAATGAACAGCAGGGTAAGGAATCTTATACAGTCAGAACTAAGACAAGTCTTTGTCTCGTGATGGAAAGCTCAGACATTCCACAAACCAGCAAGGAACATGGAAGCAACTCACATGCCCCTGCAACATCAGTTACAGGTACTGAGGGTTTGGCAGTGGGTCTGTCAAACATGGATTAAATCGGGAATGGAGCACAGTGCAATCATTCTGGGTTCCCAGTCCTGCTGCAGGTGTGGCAGTCCATCTAGTGGACGAGCAGCAGGGTAAGGAGTCGTATATGATCGGAACCCAGACATGCCTCTGTTCCCTGCTGCAAGACTCTGACTTTCCACAAACTAGTAGGGAACATGAGAGAAACTCATGTGCCCCTGCAGCATCAATTACAGGCACAGTTACAGGTTTGGCAGTAGGATTGTCAAACATGGGTTAAATCTGGAAAGGGTTGTGCCAGACTCGCCATGGGAAGACCGTCCATGATTCCCATGTCCGTATCCTGTGGATCAGACCCACACTAGGAGCAGAACACACGATTCTCATCTCCAGAGTCACTGGTCAGCACTCCAGGAAGACTGTGCACAGTTCCCCAATCCTTGTGCCTGGGTCAGGAACACTGGGAGCACAATGTGTGTGTGGAAAGTTGGAAAACATTTTTTTCAACATTCTGACATCCTTCCACTCTCTCGAATATGATCTTCTGATTCCTGACGATGCCATGCTAATTTTTGCCCCCCTGGCCTGTCATCGAGAGATTGCATGATGTGGGTTCTGCTCCGACTCTGCACACTATTCCCTTTCCCACTGGACAGAAATCTCTGAAACTCCGTAGAGCATCAATTAAAATGGAAACAACTCAAGTCAACCTCACTCACAGGTACTAAGGGTTGTGCAGTGGGTTTGTTGATTGGATTAATTCCGGAAAGGACTGAATGCAGTCAGGTATAGTTAATATTGGTGCTGATGCAGTCCCAGTCTCCGAATGCTTTCACCCTTGTCCTAGCCCTTACCACAATGATCAATGGCCACACTCCATATCCCGCAGTGAACCAGCAGTCTGCAACCTCTGTAGTCAGCTGTCAGGCTTGCATGGTCATAGCAGCTGGCCACTGGAGAGGTCTGCTTTGCAGTCAAGGTTCCCTGTCCTGCTGCAAATGTGACCATTCCAGCGGTGAAGCCGCAGGGGAATAAATCACTTGGATTTTCAGAGTTGGACATCATGTCTGCAGTGCCGACACCACCCTCCTGTCGTCTGGCTGCTGGAGAAGAACGATTCTCATCTCCAGAGTCACTGGTCAGCACTCCAGGAAGACTGTGCACAGTTCCCCAATCCTTGTGCCTGGGTCAGGAACACTGGGAGCACAATGTGTGTGTAGGAAGTTGGAAAACATTTTTTTCAACATTCTGACATCCTTCCACTCTCGAATATGATCTTCTGATTCCTCTCTGATGGCCGGTTGCCATGACTGTGCAGGAGGATGAGAAGCCTGCTCATCCCCATCCAGGCCCAGGAGAACACCCATGCTCAGTGCCTCCCCTCCGGTGGAAGACAACGCCAGATATGAGGGGCAAAGGGGAGGCTGAAACCCAGGCCTGATGGAGGAGAAGGCTCAAGCAGGGATATAATTAAAACTCTCGGCCACACACTCCCGAATGGATTTTACTGTCAGGTGCAGAGCCTGAACCAACTGCGGAACCAATTCCTCATCCACCCCAGTCTCAGACAGCCAGTTGGTCTGGAAGTCCCGCACTAATCTTGAGTACTGGGTCATCTTCTACTTCACTGGAGGCAATAAGGAAGCTGCTGAGGGAGCACCAAGCTAAGGCCACTGCTGCCAGGCCTGCGACAAAGTCCAGAAGTCCGTATGGGTCCAGGTAAAAATCATTGGTTCAAGAGAAGGAGGAGGGGAGTTGTTTACATTTGATATGGAACGGGGAGTGAGGGGTCAGGCACCAGGCCCAGTCGAAGATCGGGATTGGACTGAGTACATGGGCACAGCTTAGTTTGAGGCTCCTCCAAAGTGACCTGCAATTCCAAGCGACCCTGTGTGGGTTTTTGGAGGGAATGAGCAGAAATGGGAAAGAGAGAAGGGAGGGAGATCTTCTGCATTAAACAATAACATCACAGAGATTGGTGGGCTTCTAAGTTTCCTGCACCCCCATCCTCTGCCTACTTTCCCTCCCATCACCCTATTTCACTCACACCCCTCCGGGATTCCATCCCTCTCTCCCACCCATCACCCCACATACCCTCACTCTCCCTCCCCCATTCCTCGCCCCTCCAACCTCCCATCCCCACCCCTCCAAGCTTGCCCCATGCCTTTCCAACCTCATACCATCCCCTCCCTGCCAGCTCTGCCATTCCATCTCCCTCCCCAACTTGCCCCCTCCCCCTACCTTGCCCCATCCCTCCCCCCTACCTCACCCCTCTCCCTGCCTCACCCCACCCCTCCTCCTCCCCCCCACCTCGCTCCGTCCTTTCCCCCTCCCTCCCACCTCCCCCATCCCTTCCCTTCCGACACGAGATCAAGTGGGTGCAGCTTTGCAATTAAAGAAAATGTGTGTCCCTATACAGAACTCTTGGTGCCCAGGGATGTGACGGGCCGACAAGGTGCCAATGGAGTGGGACAGGGACCCAGGCAGCCGTTTCTGTGGAGGTGACTGGCTGCAAAAGGAGCCATTCAGCGGGATTGAGATATCGCGAAAGTCAGCGTGAGATTTAAACAACAAGCGGGGTCTTTGGAAATGACAGCGTGACCAGGGGGCTCGACCTGGCTTGTTTGGAGGAGCGTGGTTGGTGGTGCTGACAGTGAATGGTGTGGCGATGTTGAGAAATAGTGTAGGTTCATGTAGGGGGACGATCTGAAAAAGAAATGGGGATTCGGGTCAGGACGGGTTGGAGTGAAGTTGAAATCAGCCATGGGGAATACAAATTGTGCTTGTACTTCAGGAGGAGGTAAGGTGTTACTCGTTTGTAAAGATAAACAGTGTGAGAAGGCATTATGATTGAAGCCTTTTTGGGCTTCTATGAACTAGAGAATGGGACTCCACAAGGCAGTATTTGCAGCCCTTTATTATTTAATATTATGATTAATGATATTTTCTCTGAGGTAGATATTAGGTGGGTAAATCACTTTTGCAGATAATGGCGCTTTGTGGATCAGAGGGAAAAAAAAATTTAATTGTATGTAGGATACAATTAGCGGTTAATAAGGTTGAACAGTGGGCAAATAGTTGGGGTTTTTAGCTTTCAGTAGCTAAAACACAAGTTATATGTTTTACAGAGAGGATCAATAGACCTATAGTTAATTTGAAATTATATAGTCAGACTCTTGAAGAAGGTCAGTGGTAAGATTTCTTGGCATGTGGCTGGATAATAAGCTGACATGGAAGCACCATATCAGTAAGGTAATTGACAAAGGTAAAGTGGCATTAAATATCCTTGGGTGCTACACGAAAATCCCTGTTGACTATATTTGTTTAATTAGTTCATTACTTGATCATGACTGTGATTTATGGATCAGCTTTGTCTTCAAATTGAAAGTGTTTGGATGTGATTCAAGCTCAGGCTTTAAAACTGTTGTGGTGCAGTAAGGTCATCTTCTGTTTGAGCTTTACTGGTTGAAATGGGACAATTACCCTTACAGTTGCAGAGGATGAAGTTGTTAACATACTGTGTTAAGTGGGGGGGGGGCAGAGAAATGATCACCCTGTTAAAAGTGTGTTGGAAGAATGTTAGGAACATGACGAGAGTGTTTTTAGTTTTGGGTGGCTGAGTTCTTATCACACTAAGAAAATGGGTTTGCTGGATTATGTAATTTGTACCACTGTAGCTTTTTCGGTAACCCCACCAAGGTTTTCTCCGTGGCTTTAGTTGATTTTAGGTTGCATGATTTAATTAAATCAAAGGATCCTAATATGCCTGTTAATCTGTTGGTTCATCCATATGTTAAGGAACATTATTGTGATACGTTAACCATTTTTACTGCTGGTTCAAAAGATACTGTAATTTAACTGGGAACGTTGGTGTGGCTGTTTTTGTGCCTGAATTACAGGTAACATAGAAACATCTTACTAACTATTTATCAGTGTATACTGCAGAACTGGCTGCCATCATTTTGGGCTTGCAGTGGGTGGAGGAAATCTGTCCTTGCGAAGCTATAATTTGTTCATCTCCTTTTTCAGTTTTGACTAGTCTTAAAACATGTCGTTCCAGCAGTAGGTCTGATTTACTGCTGGAGGCTCTTCAAACTTTATTTCATATTCAAAGTATTGGTCTACGTGTCCTCTATTTATGGGTCCCTGCACATAGAGGTGTTGAGGGGAATGAGTGGATTAATTGTTTGGCTAAAAAAGCTGTTAAATTTCAGCTGTGGATTTAGACCTTTCACTGAGCAAATCGGAAGCCAAGGGATTGGTGGAGATAAGAATTCGGGGATTATGGCAAGACCTGTGAGATAATAGACATAAGGGGAGACACCTTTACAGAATACATAAAACTGTTGGATTGATGTGAGAAGTGGGTAAAACAAGAAGGGAAGGAATTATATTGACTTGACTTAGAATTGGGCATCTAATGCTTAATTATCCCTTGTATCTTGTTGGAAAACATCACTCTGGGGTGTCTAAAGGCTGATTTATACTTGTGTGTCGCATCTACACCATAGGTGTCGTGTACCCTACGCCGTACCTACGCTGTACCCTACGTGCACTTCTCCAGAAAAGTTCCTCGCATCGTGGCGATGCAGACCGCAACAACTGTGATTGGTCCACTTGGTAACATCGCATTTCTTCCTATGCATTTCTGGTTGCTTTTCCTCCACCAGGTCTGTAGGCTGTGCGTACACCGATGCGAAATAGATGAACCAAATCGTTAAATTTACCTGCCAACATGCGAAAATGTTTGAAATGCATTTCCTCGTCCATGTTTCTCACAAAGAAACTCAACACAGTGGCATAGAAACCCCAGCGCCAACTAACATTTTGGCCCACACCAACACATGCTCGCTATGGCGTAGAGCGACACAGAAGTAAAAATCAGGGTTCCGGCGCAAGCTGCTGCGACGTAGCCCGTACGCACAAGTATAAATCAGCCTTAAGTGATGTCATCATCATGAAACACATTTTTTGACAATGTGACGCATACAAGGTTGAAAGAAAGAAAATGCAGGCTGCACTGCTAGCTTTGGGGGTTGACAATTTTCATTTAAAAACTTTTAAGTTATGGAAGTGACTTTAATTCACAATATTGTCTTTATTTAAAATCTATAGGTCTTTTTGGGTTAATTTAGTTTTCAGTGGATGAAGAACTAGTACGGGTTTAATTCCCAACTCTACACAACACTCCAGTCCAGTTGGTGGAGGTAACGCACCTTGAAGTTGGACTGCCAACCACCATTAAAAGCCAGAAGAAGAAGAAATATCAGCCTTTTTTTGGTGATGATGGTGCAGTGTGGAAGAGAGGTAGGAATATAAATTATATAGTTAGGAAAATGCAAGCAGCTAGTAATGAAGTAGAGGAATGGGGACATCAGTGGGGGATTAAATTTTCCGTTGCAAAGACTCGTGTTATTTGTTTTTCCTGAAAGGAACATTGCACCCACAATTCATCTCAATTTGTACGGTAAGTCTCTTAAACAAGTCAGTGATAAATTTCTCGGTATGTGGATGGACATAAGGCTAATATGGAATGTGCATGTGAATAAAATTCTAGAGATGTGTAACTAATTTCCTTAAATGTGCTTAAGTTCCTTAGGTGTGATTGGGGTGCAAGTAGCAGGTCGCTTAAATGTATATTGCTTTAATCTGATCTGCCTTTGATTGTGGATGTATTACTTATGGGTCAGCCTCACCAGAGGTCTTGAGGCCCCCTAGAGAAAGATCAAACTCAAAAGTCATTGAG
The DNA here is from genome assembly GCF_048418815.1 of Hemitrygon akajei. Taxonomy (NCBI): domain Eukaryota; kingdom Metazoa; phylum Chordata; class Chondrichthyes; order Myliobatiformes; family Dasyatidae; genus Hemitrygon; species Hemitrygon akajei. The sequence goes on from NC_133141.1 coordinate 67,790,145, forward strand.
ATTATGTTGTGGTGCTATTAAGTCGATCCCAATTTCAGCATTACGGGTAGAAATGGGTGAAGTATCTACATCTACGCAGATTAAAGTTAGCAATCGTTATTGGGTTAATGTAAGAGAACATAAATTTGGTCGTCTAATATTGGCAATGTTCGTAGAGTGTTGGGAGCAACGTATCACAAGGTCTTCATTTTGGGGATGTTATCAGTCTGTTGTGTTGCTTTTTCTGAGCTCTGTGTCCAGAGAGTCAGCCCCAGAAAGGCTCGGGTCTCTGGACACAACCCACGGTAGCTAACCCGCTGCTCCCGATGTTCCGTATTCTCCTACGACGCCTCAGTCAGGCGCACCGGCCTAGAATCAGCCTGTCTCCAGAGCCATGAAAATCTGGCATCGTCAAGGTACGCTAGTCTTCCAGGCCACATCTTTAGGACATCAAAAAGCAGACAGTTGTGAGGCCCTGAGAGGGGGTCCCATTCCCCCAAAGTGTCAGGGTCCTCAAAAGAAGTTTGAAAAGGGAAAAAAGAGATATCAAAGATAGAAATAAAGCTGTTTCCAAAGATGCAAGCAAAGGAGTCGCCATTTAGCGCCATCATAACTTTGCTCCACTCCTCCAAAGTTATACATAATAACCATCTCTTCCCCTCCCCCTCCCCACCCCGAGAGAAAAATAAACAATAGTATATCCTCATGAACCTGCAAGGAACAATAACCCTTTCCAACAACGATTACAAACATTCTGTAGCTGACCTCTTTTCCTTTTTTCAAATTTTCAGCTGTTCAACATTTCAACTTCAATTGTAATGAGCAATGACAGTCCCCTCCACTCAACAACTTTCAGTCAGTCTCTAAGATGGTTTAATGGTTCTTTTTGGTCTGCTATTTGTTTCCACAGGTGTATTGCTTGCATTTGCTGAAATACTATGTGTCTTTCTGAGAACTCTGTTCATTTTTTTATATATGCTGACTCCTTTGGTGTACTGACAGGTGACGAGTCAAGCTATGGGTTAGAGCCTGTGGTCATAGATCCATGCAGTTCCTTTTCAGAGGTGTCCCTCACTCCGTCTGGATCTGGCAGGAATGTGGAGCTACTTCATCTTGCGCATATCCTTGCATGGGCCATTTGCCAGAATTGTGATCTCAGATTCGCATTTGATCTGCAAGCTTCAGAACTGGTAGGCTTTTCGCAGCCTTGTTGTGATACAGTTTCTGTTTTTCTTTCCCTTTCACTTTGACTATTTTGACCTTGTGTACTCCTGTAGGTGTCAACAGGTTTTCATGCATTAGAAGGTTAGTGTATATATGTCAACCCATCAGCATTTGGGCTGGTGAAAGGGCATTCTGCAGTGGCATGCTTCTGTAAATCATTAGACTTTTGTGTAAATCCTCTTATCCATCTTGTGCTTTTATCAAGAGACCTTTCACTACCTTGACCTCTCAGCTAGGCCATTAGATTTTGAGTGATGTGAGCTTGACTCGACTCCCCCCCCCACCGCCAAACATTGGCAAAGGACTCAAATTCACAGCTCAAATTGTGGACCATGTCTGATACTAGTCCAAAGACCACAAAACTTTATACGTCTGTGTAGCCACATACCACAAAAGCCAATGTTATGAAAAACAAATTTGTTTCTTCATCATTCTGAATGTCTATAATTTCTTCTTGTAAGCTCTCTTCCTGTTCTTCCACCTTGCGAAGAAAAGGGTTAATTCCCCAGTCCAGAATTTCCAGATTGTTCAGATCCTTGAATCAATTCTTAAAATTCTTCTGCAGTGATTGCAGGTGTAAGCAGTACTCTTGCAAATCACTGTCTGTGAAAGGGAGTGGCAAACTTTCCATGCAGGGGAACTGTGAGAACATTCTCCTCCAATGTTTTGCTTGTATGTTTCCAATTTTTCAATAAAAGTAGGCACTGCATCTTCTGCCTGGATTAAATTGAAATTCTCACCCTGCAGTTTCATATTTAGAATGTTAATTTTGTGATACAGATTGGTTATGTATGCCACATCTCAATGTAGAAGTTCAATCTTGTTTCCCAAGCTCTTGTTGACTTTGCAAAAATTCAATGACTGTGTCAAGATGATCAAAGAAATATTTTAAGCAGCAGCCTTTTGACAGCCAATGCACTGCAGTGTGAAGAAGCAAGTATCAATCTCTTAATCTATCTTGGCAAAACTGGTGAAACATTCTGCTATTTAATGGATGAGCTTTACCTTTGTTGGTTGCAGATATTACAAGAGTCATACATGGGGGAAAAAAATTCACTAGCTGAGGTTTTTGGCTACGAGATGCCGACGATGAATTACACAATAGATTGCAAAACAGACTTGGAATTTCTTTTTTCGTAAATGTCACTAAACCAGCATGGCGATATGTAATATATAGCGCTCCAATCTGTTGCACAAGAAATTGAGTGCCTAATTGGAATATTTCTGTCCTCAATATACATTTTGAGCTCGTCATAGATTGATTCTCCATTGATATTTGTTTTTACCATTTTACAAAAGAGAATCTCTTCATAATTTTTTTCATTTTTGATAAACCATTTTTTTTTCCTTTTGTGTGTTTTGGAAGTGCCTGCTCTACCAACAGTCAGTCAGGTCTTGTGCCTCCAGTTAGGGTGCCTCTTATCACCCCCTCCACCCGCAAGAATCCAACCCCGTTGGTAATCACTGGTCTAGATCATTGGTTCAGGGTGAAAAATGAAATATATAAGTGGAACATGTGAGGGAATTTCTTCACTTGGTGAAAGGAAAGTGGAAAGAGCTACCAGTGGAAGTAGATGTGTGATCAATTGCAAAACTTATCAGAAGTTTAGACAGTTACACTGATGAGAGGGTTATGGATGGCTATGGTCTGGATGTGGAAAGATGTGACTAGGCAGAAAAACAGGTCGGCACAGACTGGATGGGCTGAAGGGCCTGTTTCAGTGCTCTATGACTCTTGCATCATCCTGCGATCCCAATCCAGGGGCTTGAACTGTCCTTCCAGCTGAAGTAGTGAACAGAAGAATCCATTTTTTAATACAGGATTGACCAGCAGTTTTTGGAAATTGACCATTTGGTAAACAATGCTCAACTGCCTTATTTGCATGATCAATCACCATTCACAGTACAGGTGTTAAAAGTCAATAGAAATGACAAACTGACAACTATGACACTTTGTAGTTAGTGAAGTAATTATACCCCAGTTGGTGTGTACTTCATAATTTAATTCCAATATAGTCTACTACATTAGGTGATCACACCGTGGTCTCTACGCTGGAAACACCAAATGCAGATAGGGTGAGCATATGAATCAGCGGCTGGATTCAGTCCATGGGAGAGACCCTAGTCTTCCCTGTTCCTGTCATCGAAGCAGCCATCAATCTCCTGAAGCTGAACGTGGTTGGCATGCTGTGTTGGTGCCAGAATTGGAGGATGCTTCAGTATATTCTTCAAGTGAAGTCAAGTTGCTTTTTATTGTCATTTCAACCATAACTGCTGGTACAGTACACAGTAAAAACGAAACAACGTTCCTCCAGGACCATGGTGCTACATGAAACAACACAAAACTACACTAGACTACCTGAAACAACACAAAACTGCATTAGACTTCAGACCTACACGGCACTATATAAAGTGCACATAACAGTGCTAGACAGTACAATAATTAATAAACAAGACAATAGGCACAGTAAAGGGAAAATTACAATATAATAATAAATCATGTAAATGTAAACAATGTCTTAGCAGGAATTGAGAAAGAAATGAGCAAAAATTGCAAAGGGAGTGGAGTGGTGTTCAGGTGTGTGTGTGTGTGTGTGTGTGTGTTAGTGTCAGACTAGACTCTGGGAATTGGGGAATCTAATGGCTTGGGGTAAAGAAACTGTTACACAGTCTGGTCGTGAGAGCCCGAATGCTTCGGTACCTTTTGCCAGATGGCAGGAGAAAGAAGAGTTTGTATGAGGGGTGCATGGGGTCCTTCACAATGCTGTTAACTTTGCGAATGCAGCGTGTGGTGTAAATGTCTGTAATGGTTGGAAGAGAGACCCAATGATCCCTTCAGCTGACCTCACTATCGGCTGCAGGGTCTTACGATCTGAGATGGTGCAATTTCCAAACCAGGCAGTAATGCAGCTGCTCAGGATACTCTCGATATATCCTCTGTAGAATGTGGTGAGGATGGGGTGTATTGATTATTAACGCAAACAATGCATTTCACTGTACAGTTTGATCTCCATGTGAGAAATAAATCTGAATCAGAAATGTCAGGGGTAAGTGTGAGGGAAGGCCTCATAGAACTCCCACTGGAGAGAGCAGGAAAACTTCTCCAAAGCTGCCATTCTGTGAAGGAAGTTGGCGGTGCAGCGGCAGCACAGGCACTGTCCGACCTGCTGAGAACAGACAGGAGGTTGAGGGAAAGACTTCCATCCATCCGGGAATGTCGCAGTTTCTGGCAACTGTATTGAACTGTACAGCAGCAACGCGCATGCGCAGTGGGCTCAGGACAGGAATCAATTAAGAGTGCGAGTTGGCTTCGAATGGTGGTGCGGCGAGGCACAGGCCTCACAATGCATCTGTGACCAAAGAGCGAGATGCTTGCGGTCCAATGATCTGTAGCAGTGAAAGCAGCTTGGCTATGCGGTGAGGCATGGACCCCATAGCGGAGCTCTGGCAGCGACCGAGGAGGGAGGTGCTTGGGGACCTGTACTGGTGAGAGCGGCCTGGCTGTATTTCCACCACCTCCTCCCCTGAGACTTGCTCTTACCTGCACCCGCACCTACTTCCTGACTGCTTCACACTCCCACTACCTTACCATAATACCATAAGACATAGGAGCAGTCATTGAGTCTGCTGCACCATTTGTTCCTGGGTGATTGATTTTTCCCTCTCAAATTCCACTTTCCTTCCTTCTACCTGTAACCTTTTATGCACATGAATCAATAATTGATCAAGCTTTGCTTTATCTATACCCAAAGTCTTGCCCTCAGCTGTATGCGGTAATGAATTCCACGATTCACCACCACCTGGCTAAAGAAATTTCCTCACATTTCTGTTCTAAATGGACGTCCCTCTATTCTAAGGCTGAGCCATCTATTACTAGACTCCTTACTATAGGAAACGTGCTCTCCACATGCACTCTATTGAGGTCTTTAAATATTCAATAGGTATCAGTGAAATTTCCCTCCTCATTCTTCTAAACTCAGTGAGTATAGTTTGAGCTATCAAAGCTTCCAATGCCAGCAAATCCTTTCTTCGGTAACAGGCCCCAAACTGCTCACAATACTCCAAATCAGTTCTGACCAATGCCTTATAAAGCCCCAGTGTTACATCCTGTTTAATTCTTGTCCTCTCAAAATGAATGCAACATTTCATTTGCTTTCCTTACTACTGACTCAAGTTAAACGTTTGGGAATCCTGCACCAGGATTCCCAAGTTCCTTTGTGCCTCTGAGTTTTGAAGTTTCTCCCCATTTAGAAACTAGTCTCTGCCTTTTATTCTGTCTAGCAAAGTGCATGACTTCCCTACACTATATTCCATCTGCCGCGTCTTTGCCCATTCTCCACGCTTCCTTAACACTACTTGGCCCTCCACCCATCTTTGTATCCTCTGCAAAATGGCCACAAAGCCATCAATTCCATCATCCAAATTATTAACATATCACATGAAAAGTAGTGGACCCAATACCAACCCCTGCTGAACACCACAAATCATGGGTATTCAACCAGAAAAGCCCCCTTTATTGCCACTTTGCGTCCTGCCAGTCAGCTAATCTTCTATCCATTGTAGTAGCTTTCCTGTAAAACCATGGGCTCTTGTTTAGTAGCCTCATCTGTGGTATCTTGTCAAAAGCTTCATGAAAATTTTCATGTGAACAACATCACCTTTACCAATCCTGCCTTTTATTTGCTCAAAAAAGAGTCCATCAGAGTTGTCAGGTAAAATTTCCCCTTGAGTAAACCACGCTGCCTATTTTATAGTGAGGACCGACACAAGTACCCTGGCAGCTCATACTTAATAATGGACTCTTAACATCTTCCCAACCACTGAAAAAGGCTAACTGACCTATGGTTTCCTGTCTTTTACCTCCATCCCTTCTTAAGAGCAGAGGGATAATGTTCCGGTACTTCAGAACCATTTGAGAATCTACTGATTCTTGAAAAATCACTGCTAAAGCCTCCCTGATGCTCAGCTGCCTCATTCAGAACCCTGAGGTGTTGACTCACCACCTTGTTGCCCATCGAGACCAGCTGTACCCAGTAACAGTGTAATTACAGAAAACCTAAGTGATGAACACCAGCCAGCTGCACCAGACCTGACCACAGTTGATAGAAGCAGACCCACAGCAAACGCAAAGGCAGAGGACACTGAGAGTGCATGACAGAAAGCCGTGACTAGCATGTTAAAGTGCAATGTTAATGGTACTGTGTAATGAAGGTTGTTTGCTGAAGGTAGATAATTAGTTGTATAGCATAGAATAGAAAAGATACTGGGGGAAAATAGATGGGAATGGATCCAAGTTACAGCAGGGACATCAGGTTCCACAACTTTGATGGCACGGCAGACTGAGAAAGAGAAGAAATTGCACATTGCATCTGAAAGCAGTCACCCCCAGCCTGAATGGGCAGTCAATACAAATGAGCTGGGCCCTTTCAGTGGTTGGCCAGCGATCGACTGGATAGTTTGGAAGGGGTGCCACCGGGGAGAGGACTTTGAAGTCATTCAAATAGAGGCCACCCCAACCCCTTCTGTTCATCGATCAGAGGGCATGCGAACCCTAATACATTTATCCGGCTGGTGCCCCTGGAAAGAGAAAGTTTTAGCTATCAGAGAATGAAAGGGTAAAGATGCAGAATGTGATCAAAACTGCATTAGGCCAGCAGGGAATGCAACAGGCATACAAATGACAAAGCTGCATTTTAAAAGACTGTTGTTCAAATTCTCTGCTTAGCATCTTGTAGTAGCTATTAGGGATGTTAGGGTAGATGTACAGTGGATGAACGTAGAGTAATTGGGAGGAATTCTGAGGCAGGACTTTTTTCTCCCCGATTTGAGTTGATCCTCCTTAAAGTTGGCCTTTCCTGGGACAAATTTATTTTTGTCCATGAGGATCAAGAGGAAGGACTTTTAGAGTGTTTCTTGGGTTTAGCAAATGGCTTCAGCAACTGACTTCAGCTACCAGTCTTCAGATGCAAATAGGAACTGTAGATTAAATCTAAAATGCAGCCCTGAACAATGGGTTCCTAAGAACTGAAAACCACAGTTAATTGGAAGACCAGATAATGCTGACTAAAATTCATTCAGATGTCTGTGGTGTGGGTGTGAAGTGGGAGGTGTTAAGTCTATGTGTAGTTCAAATAATGCATTGTAAATATGGAACTCTCCTTTGATCTTTAGAGCAAAAAATGTCATGTAACATTGGGTCAGATAGACCACCTTCCTCAAAGGGGCTCCATCTGATGCTGCTCTACCTAATTTTGTTGAATGAAGAGACTGCATTATATCTACCAGTACTTCTCTCCGGTGACTTTGTTCATGTGACAACAGCCTTCACAATCTTCTATGGCAATTAATTCCACAGATTCACCACCCTCTGGTTTCAGAAATTCCTCCTCATCTCTGTTCTAAATGGACGGCCTCTATTCTGAGGCTGTGCCATCTGGTCCTAGACCTGAAACAGGAAACATCCTCTTCACATCCACTCCATCAATGCCTTTCAATATTCTATAGGTTTCAATGTGATCCTCCCTCATTCTCCTAAACTCCTGTGAGTACAGACCCAGAGCCATCAAACAATCCTCATACGTTAACCCTTTCTTTCATGGAAATCTTTTCTGGAATCTATCAAATGCCAGCACATCTTTACTTGGAGTATTGAGCAGTTTTGGATACTTATCTAACTGTGGTCTGACCAAAACTGCAAAGCTTCAGTATCACATCCTTGCTCTTATATTCTAGTCCTCTGGAAATTAACGCTAATATTGTTTTACCTTCCTTACAACCAACTAGACCTGTAAGGTTAACCCCTATGGAATCCTGCTCAGGACTCCCAAGTCCCTTTCCACCTCTGATTTTTGAATTTTCTCCCCATTTAGAAAATAGACTACACCTTTATTCCTTCTACCAAAGTACATGACCATACACTTCCTGGTACTCTATTCTATCTGTTCCTTCTTTGCCTATTCCCCCAATCTGTCCAAGTCCTTCTGCAGACTCTGTTTGGTCAATGCTACCTGCCCATCCACCTCTCCTTGGATCATCTGCAAACTTGGATATAAAGCCATCAATTCCGTCATTCAAATTGTTGACATATAATGGACTCCAATATCTTCCCAACCACTGAAGTCAGGCTAACTGGCCTATAATTTCTTTTCTTCTGCCTCCCACCCTTGATAAAGAATGGAGTGACATTTGTAAATTTTCCATTCCTCCAGAACAATTCCAAAATCTAGTCATTCTTGAAAGATCATTAAATATTTATAGATCATTGCTCATTACATTAAGGGGAACATGAAACATAATTTTTTTCACTCAAGGTGGTGAGAGTGGTATGAGCTACCAGTGTAAGTGGTGGACGTGGGGCTGATTTCAGAATCAGGTTTGCTACTATTGGCATGTCGTGAAATTTGTTAACTTAGCAGCAGCAGCAGTTCCATGCAATACATAATATAGAAAAAAGAAAAGTAAAAATAAATAAGTTACAGTATATGTAGAGTGAATGAATTTAAAAAGTATCATACAAAAACAGGAATAATATATATTTTTAAAAAATGAGGTAGTGTTCATTGGTTCAATGTTCATTTGGGAGTCGGATGGCAGAGGGGAAGAAGCTGTTCCTGAATCACTACGTGTGTACCTTCAGTGTTCGTACCTCCTACCTGATGGTAACATTGAGAAAAGGGCATGCCCTGGGTGCTGGGTAATTCACGCTGCCTTTCTGAGACACCACTCCTTGAAGATGTTCTGAGTACTTTGCAGGCTAGTACCCAGGATGGAGCCAACTAAATTTACGACCCTCTGCAGCTTCTTTCGGTCTTGTGCACTAGCACCTCCCCCCTCCATACCAGACAGTGATGCAGCCTGTCAGAATGCTCTCCATGGTACACCTAGAATATTTCAACATTTAAGAGAAATTTCAATAGGTAAATGGATGGGACTGGGGAGATACAGTCATAAAAAACTACAGCACAGATTTAGGCCCATTGGTCCATCGAATTCATGCTATACCATTTAAACTGCCTAAAGCCTCAAAATCCCCTCTCTACTATTCATTGGAGCGTAGAAGGTTGAGGGGGGATTTGATCGAGGTATTTAAAATGTTGAGAGGGATAGATAGAGTTGACGTGAATAGGCTGTTTCCATTGAGAGTAGGGGAGATTCAAACGAGAGGACATGATTTGAGAGTTAGGGGGCAAAAGTTTAAGGGAAACACGAGGGGGTATTTCTTTACTCAGAGAGTGATAGCTGTGTGGAATGAGCTTCCTGTAGAAGTAGTAGAGGCCAGTTCAGTTGTGTCATTTAAGGTAAAATTGGATAGGTATATGGATAGGAAAGGAGTGGAGGGTTATGGGCTGAGTGCGGGTAGGTGGGACTAGGTGAGATTAAGAGTTCGGCACGGACTAGGAGGGCCGGAATGGCCTGTTTCCGTGCTGTGATTGTTATATGGTTATATGGTTACTACTGTCTAGTCCAACAAAGAACGCTTCTCTTGCCACTGCCTTATTTTAATTTGCAATTGCTAATGAATCCCGATCACTGGTCCAGGTGACTTATCTACCTTCAGACCTTTCAGCTTCCCAAGCACCTTCTCCTTAATAATAGCACCTACCCTCACTTCTGTTCCCTGACACTGTTGAATTTCTGGCATACCATTCGTGTCTTCCACATTGAAGACTGACACAAAATTCTCATTTAGTTTGTCCGCCATTTCTTTGTACCCCATTATTACTTCTCCAGCATCATTTTCCAGCGGTCCAATATCCACTCTTGCCTCTCTTTTACTCTTTATATATCTGAAAAAAACTTTTGATATCCTCTTGGATATTATTGGCTTCATATTTTACCGTCTCACCTTATGTTTTTTTAGGTTTCCTTATTGAAAAATCAGAGAAATCTACAGCAGAGAAACAGGCCCTTTAGCCCATCTAGTCTGTGCCAAACCATTTAAACTGTCTGGTCCCATCAACATGCACCCTGACCATAGTCCTCCATATCTCTTCCATCCATGTACCAAGCCAAACTTCTCTTAAACGTTGAAATCACAATTGCATCCACCACTTCTGCTCATTCCACACTCTCACAACATTCTGAGTGAAGAAATTTCCCCTCATGTTCCCTGTAAACATTTCACCTTTCATCCTTATTCCATAATCTAGTTGTAGTCCCACCCAACTTCAGTGCAAAAAGCCTGCTTCCCTTTACCCTATCTATAATCCTCATAATTTCGTATACCTCTATCAAATCTGCTCTGTATCTTCTACGTTCTGGGGAATGAAGTTCTCACCTATTCAATCTTTCTTGATGACCCAGATTCTCCAGACTCAGCAACATTCTTGTAACATTTCTCTGTACTCCTTCAATCTTATTTACATCTTTCCAGAGGGTAGAAAACCAAAACTGCACAAAATACTGCAAACTGGGTCTCACAAACATCTTATACAACTTCAACATAACATCCTAATTCCTTTAACAATACTTTGATCTGTGAAGGCCAATGTGCAAAAGCTTTATTTATAATCCTGTGACATCACTTTCAATGAATTATGGACCTGTATTCACAGATCCCTTTGTTCTACCACACTCTTCGGTACCCTACCATTCACTGTAAAGACCTACCATGGTTGGTCCTGCCGAAGTGCAACACCTCGCACTTGTATGAATTAAAGGCCCTCTGCCGTTTTTTCAGCCAATTTTCCTGGCTGTTCCAGATCCTTCTGTAAGCTTTGACAGTCTTCCTTGCTGTCCACTACACCCCTCATCATGGTGTCATCCACAAATTTGCTGATCCATTTAACCACATTACCATTGAGATCGTTGATACAGATACAAGCAACAATCGACTTCACACCAATCCCTGCACTAGTCACAGGCCTCCAGTCAGGTAGGCAACCATCTGGAACCACTTTCTAGCTTCTCCCACAAAGCCAATATCTAATCTAATTTACTACCTTGTCTTGAGTGACTGAAACTTCTTTACCAACCTCCCAGGTAGGACCTTGTAGCCAACATCACCTGCCTTGCCTTCATCAACTTTCCTGTTAACATCCTCAAAAAACTCCATAAGATTGGTTAGACATGACCTACCATGCACCAAGACTATCCCAAATTGTCAGAGAAAATTAATGTTGCCAATTAGACTTTAACAAAGACTCAGAACTCGGTATTTGGTTTAATTACTTTATTATGTAATCCTTACAAGGTCTATGGCTCTGTCTAAGCAAGGATAAACACTGTCTTTTATACATTAGAGTACGTGCAGTTCAGTTTGCAGAGGTCGCAAGTTTCTGCTCAGCCCTGTTAGGTATCAGCAAATACCCAGATGTACCCATACCTTACACAAAATTATATCTAGGGTCCCCACAAATGCAGTCAGTTCCCCATTAACCACAGAAACAAGTTGTTAGTTGTGATGCTTTCCAGGCAGAAGGTTAATGGTTCCTCATTAACCACAAGATCTGTTGTTAGTCACATTCTACTTTTTATTGCCCAATCCCCATGATTCTGTCAACCCTTAGTCCTCAAGCAATATTTTCTTCCACATCCTCTCCTTTTTGATCGCCAGATCAACTGTACTCTTCCTCATCTGAAGATAAGGGGGCAGAGGCCACATGTCTAAACAAGTGTCTTCATCATACTCAGGATCAAAGGCTTCCAACTTCATCTTTGGAAACATCCCTGTGGGTCCAGCTGGGACTTGGGAATCAGGGCACACATAAATCTAAAGCTCACTACTATCAATACCAGTATCAGTCTGTAATGCACTATCGTTGGCCACCAAGCTCCGTGAGGATTATAGTCATGGAATTCTTCTATTTTACGTATTTGTTTCACACTCTTATATGAGGATGCTCTTCTAGCTGAGTTCTCACTCACATAATTGGTACTACGTACCCTGGGTAACAGCACCCATACCTGTCAGTGGGCAACCAGGGATATGCATAGCTTCCACATATCCAAATGAATCATTTGGCAAGGGAGGAGGGGCCTTGGTAGTGGGAGCATTAGTAGTCCAATCAGTTTTGTTGGTGTCGCACTCACTCTTCCCTGCCTCCTGGTTCCCTTCTTGCACCAACAGCTGCTACCCTTTGTTTTATATGTCATAAATCTAGCTGGATGGGTTGTGTTCAGGTAACAGGGGAAATAAGCAGAATTCCATATATCCTTGTTAACCCAATTCCAGACATTCCACCCATATAAATAGTAATCCTAGTGCCTTCCTTCCCCAGATCACAAACAGTCCATCCCCCCCCCCCCCCCGACGGTGCCTATTGGGGGGCCACTTATAGCAGAGTCATATCCCCACATAATAGAACCCAAAACTTTGCAGCACCACCTTATTTCCTTCATCTTCCTTTTTATCAAATGGTATCACAACCAGGGGGATTCCCGTCCTTCCTAACTCAGCATGGGTGGGTATGGGCATGCACACCCAACAACTGGACATATTAGTGCAACTAGCATATTCGTAATCTTAGCCTAGATAAGTATTATAAGCTTTTCCCAATTGAAGACACCCCAACAGTCTGAATATCAACAATAAAGCCTTCATGAGTCAGACTTTCATCATCTCTTCCTCAGGAGAAGAGAACTTGCACTTGGTTCCATGTATCCAGTCAGGCTTCCCTTCCACCTTCACTGCAGTTCGTGTCCTTCTACCTAGGAGAACAAGAGTTTTCACATTCACATAGTCTCCCAGCTTAAAGGGATGAATATTTCCTCCTTCTGGCTGAGGTAATGCAACTGCCAATTACCTCTAATTCAATCTTGTGGCTTCACCCAAGAATTTAACAATTTTGATAGTTTTCTTGTTGGTCCAGACCAGAGAGGTTCGGGCAATTTTTAAAGGAAGTTGAAATCCGGCTGGCATTGGCCGTCCTATTAACACTTAGGATGGGATTAATTTAATTGTTGGGTATATAAAGTCATAGTAAGGGCCTCCGGCCAGTTTATCCCATTTTCCTGACATACTTTAGCCAATGTATCTTTTAATACTCTATTTCTCTTTCTACTAATTCTGAGGATTGGGGTTGATACAGGAGATGTAAAGCTGAATGCTTGGCCAAATTCCTTGATTAATTTACCTGTAAACAATACACATCAATAGTTGGTTGGTCTTACTGAAGTGCAAAACCATGCACTTGTCTGCATGAAATTCCATCTGCCATTTTTTTCAGCCCGTTTTCCAGCTGATGCAGATCCCTCCGTGATCCATGATGGCCTTCCTCACTGTTCGCTACACCCCCAATCTTGGTGTTACCGCAAATTTGCAAATCCAGTTAACCACCTTATCATCCAGATCATTGATAGAGATAACAAGCAGCAAAGGACCCAGCACCGATCCCTGCGGCAAACCACTAGTCACAGGTCTCCAATTTACCACCCCATCCTGAATGCCAAGTGACTGAACCTTCTTAACCAGCCTTCCATGCAGGGCCTTGTCAAATGCCATGCAGACAACACCCACTGCCTTGCCATCATCCATTTTAAGATCCCCCCCCAACCCCCATCTGCTTTGGCTCCACAGATAGATTCTGGTCTTCCAGAGGACCAATTTTGTCCCTTGCAATGCTTTTGCTCTTAACATACCAGTAGAATCCCTTAGGATTCTCCTTCACCCTGTCCACTAGAGCAACTTTATGCCTTCTTTTAGCCTTCCTGATTTCTTTCCTAAGTGGTCTCTTGCATTTCTTGTCTTCCGTAAGTACCTCATTTGTTCCTACTTGCCTATACTCGCTATGCACCTCCTTTTTTTCCCTCTTAACCAGGGCCTCAATATCTTGAAAACCAAGATTCCCTACACTTGTTATCTTTACCTTTTATTCTGACAGGCACATACAAGTTTTGTACTCTCAAAACTTCACTTTTGAAGGCCTCCCACTTTCCAAGTACACCTTTGCCAGAAAACAGCCTGTCCCAATCCACACTTGTTGGATCATTTCTGATACCATCAAAAATGGCTTTTCCCCAATGTAAAATTTCAATCTGTGGACCTGTTTACTTTGAAATTAATGGCATTGTGGTCACTGGATGCAAAGTGACCCCCTACACAAGCTTCTGTCGCCTGCCCTGTCTTATTCCATAATAGCAGATCCAGTATTACAACTTCTCTCTTTGTGACTTCACCGAACTGATGAACGAAACTTTACTGAACACGTTTGACAAACTCTATTTCATCTTGTCCTTTTCTAGTCTGGGATTCTCAGTCAGTATGTGGCAAGTTAAAATCACCTACTGGAACAACCTTAAGTTTCTTACAACAGTCTGCAATCTCTTTATAAACTTGTTCCTCTGAATCCCTAGGATCCATAATATAGACCCATTAATATGGTCATACCCTTTTTATTTCTCAGTTGAGTGCAGAATGCTTTCACTAGTTGAGTTCTCCAGTCTGTCCTGACAGAGCCCTGCCGTGACATGTTCTCTGACGCATAACTCCACCCCTCCTACTTTAATCCCTCTGGTTCTCTCATGTCTAAAACTCAGAAACCCCGGAATATTGAGCTGCCAGTCCTGCCCCTCCTGCAAACAAGTCACACTCATGGCTGAAAGATCATAATTCCAGGTGTTGATCCATGCCCTGAGCTCATTCACCTTTCCTACGATGCATTGAAATATATGCATCTTAGGACACGAGTCACACCATGCTCAACCTGTTGATTCCAGACTTTGTCTGAGGTCTTGCAACCTGCCTCTACAACCTCTCCACAAACTGTTCTGGCAGTCTGGTTCCCATCCCCCTACAGCTCCAGTTTAACCCCTTCGTGCAGCAATAACAAACCTTCCTGCTAGGATGTTAGCCCCCTCCTTTACAGGTGCAAACCATCCCTTCTGTACAGGTCCCACCTTCCCTGAAAGAGAGTTCAATCATCCAAAAACCTTGTTCCCTCCCTGGAGGTCCTGCTCTTTAAAACTCCTTGAACTCCTTATGCAGAACCTCGTCACTCATCCAATCCATGTCATTGGGACCTACTATACATGTTTGCACTCCCACTTAAGAATCCCAAGGACTCAACCCAAGATGTTCCAGTCCCTGGCACCCAGGGGGCAACATACCATCTGGGAATCTTGTTCTCGTCAACAGAACCTCCTGTCCATTCACCTAACTAATGAATCCCCGATCATCAGAGCGTGCCTCTTCTCCCCACTTCCCTTGTGAGTCACACAGCCAGACTTAGTGCTGGTAACACGATCACTGTGACTTTCTCTGTTAGGTCAACCCCTCCCTCACAACAATATCCAAACTGATGTTGTTGAGGGGAATGGCCACAGGGGTACTCTGCACTGGCTCCGTAACCCCTTTCTCCTTCCTGTCACCCAGTTTCCTGTGTCCTGCACCTTGGGTGTAACTACTTCTCTTTCTTTCTTTATCTATCTTTATTAATTAAAAATTTACATATATATAAACCAGAGCACAATTATCTCAAATATCTATATTAATAACAATTCATATAAAAGTTAAAATAAACATTATCAAGATCATACATAGTATTAATCTAATAGTATGTAATAAAAAATAAGATAATCAATTCTCCTCTTATCATTCCATGAAAAGAAGAAAAAAGATAAAGAAACTTTTGTAATTTTATATACATTAAAAAAAACCCACTTAAAAAAAACAACAAAAGGGGACTGGGCAACCTGTACTGAGAGTAAATGCAAGAAAAAGACTTTCTGATCAAATCCAAAGTTTCGAGAAATTAACTGGAAGAGCAATAAATCAAACCATTTGCAAATATTGAATAAAAGGTCGCCAGGTTTCTTCAAATTTAAAGGATGTATCAAATGTCCGACTTGTTAGATTCTCTAAACTTAGACGGGACATAATGGAGGTAAGCCAATAAAATACAGGTAGATTAGAGTCCTTCCATTTAAGCAAAATGCCTCTCCTAGCCAATAAAGTTGTAAAAGTTATCATCTGTTGAGCGGAAACAGGAATATATCCTGCTTCGGGTGGAGTGATCCCAAAAATTGCTCTAAATAAATTCAGTTGCAGGTCCAAATTCAAGACTTTTGATGAAGTTTTAAAGACATCTTTCCAAAAATTATCTATCTTGATACAAGACCAAAACATATGTTAAAGTAGCCACCTCAATATTACATCTGTCACAAATAGGATTAATATTGGGAAAGATACAGGCTAATTTATCCTTTGACATATGTGTCCGATGTACTACATTGAACTGTATCAAGGAATGATGGGCACAAGTAGATGAAGTATTTACCAAATGAAAAATTTTATCCCATTGATGATCCGAAAGTGACTCTCGAAATTCCAATTCCCACGCACCTTTAATTTTATCCTTAGATACCATTTGCAAATTCAATAACCATTTATAAATTATAGCTATCAGTCCTTTTTGAAATGGTTTAACCTGAAAAAGAGTATCTATCATATTGGGTGAATAAGCAGAGGGAAAATTTGGAAGTAAACTATGTAAAAAAACAACCTAATTTGTAAATATCTAAAAGTGTGTGCATTAGATAAGTAATATTTGTCCACTAACTGAGTGAAAGACGTTAAACAGTCCCCATAAACAAGTCTAAAAAAGTTATTATTTCTTTGGTTTTCCAAATTAAAAAGGTCTGATCAGAAATTGATCGTTTAAAAAATCCATTAAGATGGATTTTACTAGAAAGAACAAAGTTTGTTAAACTGAAACTAAATTCTTAATGTGTGTTTAATAATGGGATTGAGGTCTCGACTACCAATCTTAGAAAACAAAAAAGGGAGAGGAGCTCTCAGTAAAGAGGGCAAAGAATACCCCTTTACCGAGTTTTTCTCCAAATCCACCCATAAAGGACAGTCATGTATGTCTGAATAATGAATCTAAAACGAAATATATTGAATATTAATTGCCCAGTAATACATTCTAAAATTTGGCAAAGCCATACCACCATGCTTTTTAATTTCTGCAATAGAGGTTTACTCAATCTAGGATTTTTATTATTCCAAATATAAGCTAAAATTTTAGAGCCTATTCTATCAAAAAACAGTTTAGGAACAAAGGAAAGAAGGGATTGCTTGGAATACATACGTATAAGAACTTCGGTAACACTATCAATTTAATAGCAGTAATTTGACCAATTAATGATAATGTCATAGGAGACCATTTAGAAAGTATTTGTTGCGTGTATTCAATTAATGGAAGAAAGTTATATTTATACAGGTCCTTAAAATTTTTGGTAATTTAGTACCAAGATAAGTAAAGTTAATTTTTGCAGTGCTAAAAGGAATTTGATCATATTGATACGAGTAGTTATTAATAAGAAATAATTCACTTTTGTGCAAATTTAATTTATATCCAGAAAAACTACTAAATTCAGAAAATATGGATAACAAAGCAAGAATAGATTTCTTAGGATTTGAAATATAAACTAACAAGTCATCTGCATACAACTAAACCTTATGCACTTTATCTCCTCTCTTAATACCTTGAACATTGTTGGAGTCCCAAAGAGCAATAGCAAGAGGTTCTAAAGCCAGGTTGAATAGCAGCGGACAACCCTGCTGGGTACCTCTGTATTGCTTAAAATAAGTAGATTTTTGATTGTTAGTTATAACTGCCACAATAGGAGCTTGATAGATCAGCTTAATCCAGGAAATAAAACCTGGACCAAAATTAAATCTTTCTAAAACCTCGAATAAGCACCTTTACTTCCTGAGAAAGCTGAAGAAATTTGGCCTGTCCCCTAAAACCCTCACTAATTTTTTATAGATGCACCATAGAAAGCGTTCTTCTAGGGTGCATCACAACCTGGTATGGAAGTTGTCCTGTCCAAGACCAGAAGAAGCTGCAGAAGATCGTGAACATAGCCCAGCACATCACACAAACCAATCTTCCGTCCTTGGACTCACTTTATACCGCATGCTGTCGGAGCAGTGCTGCCAGGATAATCAAGGACACGACCCACCCAGCAAACACACTTTTAGTCCCCCTTCTCTCTGGGAGAAGGTTCAGGAGCTTGAAGATTTGTATGGCCAGATTTGGGAACAGCTTCTTTCCAACTGTGATAAGACTGCTGAACGGATCCTGACCCGGATCTGGGCCGTACCTTCCAAATATCCGAACCTGACTTGCACTACCTTACTTTCCCTTTTCTATTTTCTAATTATGATTTATAATTTAAATTTTTATTATATTTACTTCGATTTGTACTTCAGGGAGCACGAAGCGCAGAATCAAATATCGCTATAATGATTGTACGCTCCAGTATCAATTGTTTGGTGACAGTAAAGTAAAATAAGACCATTCTACCCTATCAAAGGCTTTCTCTGCATCAAGGGAAGCACACATTCGGATTCTTTAGATGGAGAGGAATGAATAATGTTCAGTAATCTCTGAATATTAAAATATGAATATCTATTCTGAATAAATCCAATTTGATCCTTAGATATAACCTTAGGTAAAATACTCTCGAGCCTGTTAGCCAAAACCTTAGAAAGAAATTTAGAATCCACATTTAATAAGGAAATTGGTCTGTAGGAGGCACATTCAGATAAATCTTCTTTTTTGGGAATTAATGAAATTGATGCCTCATAGAAAGTTTTCGGGAGGGTCCCAGAAGATATAGAATCAGTGAAAATTTGGCATAAATGAGGTGTAAGTATATCAGTAAATGTCTTAAAAAATTCTACTGTAAATCCATCCGGTCCTGGAGATTTACCTGATTGAAAAGAGGATATAGCCCTTGCTATTTCCTCTCGTTTAGTAGGTGCATCTAATATATTCATATTTTGAATAGAAATTTTGGGTATATTCAGTCTTTGCAAGAATCTATTCATAAAAGTAGTGCTGTCTGGAAAATCAGATTTATAAAGGTTAGAGTAAAAATCCAAAAATACCTTACTAATTTCCTGACAATCTGACATTTCAGTTCTATCAGTTCTTCGTATTTTCAAAATCTGCCTTCTAGCCGTAGTTGCTTTAAGTTGACCGACCAACAATTCACCTGACTTATCCCCATGAATATAAAATTGACTTTTTTGATTTCAAAAGTTGCTGCTCAATGGGAAAAGTCAAAAGCAGATCATGCTGTGTTTGAAGTTCCACCCTTTCCTTATATAGATCTTCACTAGGTGTTACTGAATAAACTTTATCTATTTCTTTAATCCTGTTAGTAATCACTAAAAGCTCCGCTTTAGTTTTCCTTCTTAAAGCTACTGAATATGAGATTATCTGTCCCCTCAGAAAAGATTTCATCGCATTCCAAATAACCAAATTTGATATACCCTCAAGTGTATTTAGTTCAAAAAAATAGGGAAATTTGCTCTTTAATAAAACTTAAAAATGCTGAATCATGCAGCAGTGTAGCATTAAATCTCCACTGAGATATATTCCGTATATTATCAGGGAACTTCAGTAATAGTTTTGTGGGCGCATGATCCAACAGCGTCATACGTACAGTCAGCAAGAAAAGGCACCAATCGCGTATTCAACAAAAAATAATCAATTCTTGAATATTTATGATGTACATGCGAAAAAAAAAGAAAAATCCTTACCTTTACGATGGAGCAATCTCCAAATATCGACCAAACCGTATTCTAGTAAAAAAGAATTAATACAGGTCGCAGCCTTATTAGGAAGCCACGGATTGGTTGATGATCTATCAATCGAAGGATTTAGACAACAGTTAAAGTCACCGCCCATGATCAACTTATCTTCACTTAAATTCGGCAATGCAGAAAATAACTTCTTAAAAAAATTCAGAGCTATCTACATTAGGTGCATCCAAGCACACCAAAGCCAACTTTTGAGCACATAACAAACCAGTAACAATTAAGTATCTTCCAATTGAATCAGTGACATTATTAAAATGTGCAAAAGGGATTTTAAAATTAATAAAAATAGATACCCCTCTAATTTTAGTTACTGATGAAGAGTGAAACTGAGAGACCCTCCAAAATAAAAAAAAAGGTTTTCATCCTCCCTATGGATATGGGTCTCTTGAGCAAAAATAATATCAGCTTGGAGTGTTTTTAATTTCTTAAAGATCTTTCTATGCTTAATAGGTGGTTCAAGCCATTCAGGTTCCAAGAGATTATATTAATTTTATTAACATCCATAATAAGGCTTTAATTTAAGATTTTATAAAATAAGTTAGTGCGCCGGGACAGACCAAACCCGCAGGGAAGAACAAATTATGGATTCGATCAGAGAGAAAAAAACAACATGATTGACAGGAATACCTCTCAGGACTGTCCAGTCGAAAAAGTCTAAACTAATAGCCCCACCCCTCTCCCCCAAAAGCCCGAAAACCATCCAATAAGCGGGCGGCATGCTAAACTAAAATCCCTAAACCCCTGTCTTCAATAGGAAGACTTTTAAAAAGTTATACGCTAACACCACTGACTGAAGACACAACAACAGAGACATAAAGAAATAAACAAATTTCAAATATTTTGATATTATGTCTAACAGAGGTTAGAACGTAGTTAACAGTGGCCATCTTGAAATCATTTAATAAAAATTGATCATATATTCAAAAAAGATAGATCCAAGCAAATAATATGTTAGGACTAGTGTTAAGCTCTTAAAAATCCTAAAGGAAAAAATAAAACAACCAAAACGATGTCTGGGCAGACATAAAATGTAGATTGAACTTTCAACGATCCAGCTACACACGACTCCCAGCTAAGGATTAAGTGTTTAGGTTGCTCGCAAGACGGGCTTAAACTTCTTTATAAATTTCCACGCCTCTTTTGGGGAGTCAAACCATCTTGGGCGAGCATAGGCGGGAAGATTCTCAAACAAGCTGGATAACGCAAAGAGGAACGACTGTTCTTATAGAGTTCAGACATCACTTCCCGATATTTAATTCTTTCTGTATAAACCTCTGGGGCAAAATCTTCAACTATACGAATTTCTACTCCATTATAAATTAGCTTCCTAGCATTTCGAAGAATTGCTTCTTTAATAGCAAAGTAATGCAAACATAAAATCACCGGGCGAGGTTTCATCTGCACCAAAGGCTTCGGGTGGAGAATTCGGTGAGCTCTTATCTATCATCGGAGGAGCTTCAAGTATCTCACTAAAAAGTGAGTATAGCATACTCACAAAAGATATTAGTGGCTCACCGGTTTCCATGTTTTCAGACAAACCCAACATACGTAAATTCATCCTACGACTTCTGCTTTCCAGATCAATCGTTTTCTTCTTAATTCTTAATAATTCCAAAGAAACCTCAACAATTTTCTTTTCCATAGTAGATATCTTTAATTCTTGTTCTTTAATCACTTGAATCACTGTCTCTTGTTCTCTTCCGATTCTATTGGTGTCCTTTTTAAGCGTCTGATATTAAAATTCCAGATTCCTCAAAGATTCCTGGACAGCAGAGACAGTTTTTTTCAAGCTTTTCATTAGCATTTGTCAGTTTATCAATCTTAGTGTCCACCATTCCGATCTTGGTGTTAATATCCTGCATCAAAGAAAACATTCTTTCTGAAGTAGAGACTTCCTCTGCCTCCTTTGTTTGTTCAGCTTGGGAAACAATTTTGCCATCTCTTAATTCGATTCCAGTTCAGGTACCAGCCATCGTAATTAAATCGTAAATCATTCACTAAAATTAATAAATCTTTGAAGTTTAAGCAAAACTAGCAGTGGAAAGTAAGTTGTAAAAGGAAGGAGTAGCGTCAACATGCATCTTACTCCATGGGCTGCCGAGAGGAGACTCCACTACCTCTCTATATGTCCTATCTATCACCCTGTCAGCCCCCTGAAAGATCCAGAGTTCATCCAGTTCCAGCTCCAACTCCTTAAAGTGGATTGCTAGAAGCTGCAGCTGGATGCACTTCTCACAGGTGTAGTCATCAAGGACACTGGAGGTCTCCCTGTCTTCCCACTTCCTGCAAGAGGAGCATTGTGTCGAAAGGACAGTCTGGTAGGCAGATGGGATGGGGTGGCTTTGTAGGCAAAAAATGAAGTCAAATTCTGAGAAAGAAGTGTCATAAGATCAGAAGATATAGTATCCTTGTGGGCAGAGTTAGGAAACTGCAAGGGTAAAAAGACCTTGATGGGAATTATATACAGGCCCCTGAACAGTAGCCATGATGAAGTAGCTAAATGACAATAGAAGATAGAAAATGCATGTCAAAAGGGCAATGTTACGATAATTATGGGGGATTCAATATGCAGGTAGAGTGGGACAATCAGGTTTGTGCTGGATTCCAACAAAAGAGATTTATAGAATGTCTACAACATGGTTTTTTAAGAGCAGCTTGTGGTTGCGCCCAATAGGGGAATGGCAGTTCTCGGTTGGGCGTTATGTAATGACACAGGTTTGATTAGGAAGTTTAAGGTAAAGGAATCCTCCGAAGATAGTCATCATAATATGATAGAATTAACTCTGCAGTTTAAGAAGGGCAAGATAAAATTGAATATATCAGTTTTACAGTGGAGTAAAGGGAATTAAAGAGGCATGATAGAGGAAATGGCTAGAGTTGATTGAAAGGAAACACTAGCAGAGCTGATGGCAGAAGAGCAATGGCTGGAGTTCCTGGGAGAAATTCAGAGAGCGCAGAAAAGATACATCCAAAGATGAGGAAGTAGTCTAAAAGAAAACTGAGGCAACCTTGGCTGACAAGGGAAGTGAAAGACAGCATGAAAGCAAAAGAGAGAGCATATAACAGCAAAGATTAAAGGGAAGGCAGAGGATTGGAATGTTTTAAAAAAACATCGGAAGGCAACTGGGGAGATTGTCATAGGGGACACAGAAGTGGTGGAAAACATTAATTAGTATTTTGTGTCAATCTTTACTATAGAAGACACAAGCAGAATGCCAAAGAAGAGAGTGTCAGGAGGTAGAAATGAGTGCGGCAGATTTGCTAGAGCTGTTGGGGAGGGCTTAAACTAATGTGGCAGGGGGATGGGAACTGGAGTGATATGGTCGAGGATGGGGCAGTTGGTATACAAGCGGTTGCAATGTGTGGTGAGACTATCAGGAAGGCAAGAAGATGACAGGGCAAAATTGCTGTCAGTGGGATGAGTTGAAGTGAACCATGGAGACAAAATCAAAAAGGGTGATACAGGACTGAAGGTGTTACATTTGAATGCACACAGTATACGGAATAAGGGAGATGATCTTGAAGTAGAGTTAGAGATTGGTGGTGTAAAACGTTGTGGGCATCACTGTGTTGTAGCTGAAAGAAAGTTATGTTTGGGAGCTTTACATCCAAGGATATACCTTGTATCAACAGGAGAGGCAGGTAGGCAAAGGGGATGGCTTGGCTCTGTTTAAAAAATGAAATGAAATCCTAAAAATAAGGTGACATTGGATCAGAAGATACAGAATCTTTGAGGGCAGAGTTAAGAAACTGCAAGGGTAAAAAGTCCCTGATGGGAATTATATACAGGCCTCCTAACAGTAGCCAGGGTGTGAAATATGAATTACAACAGGAGATAAAATAGGCATGTAGAAAGGTCAATGTTATGTTAGTCATAGGGGATTTCAATTTGCACATGTTTGGGAAAATCAGGTTGGTGTTGGATCCCAAGAGAGAGAATTTGCAGAATGCCTATGAGATGACTTTCCAGAGCAGCTTGTTGTTGAATCCACTGGAGGAAATGTTATTCTGGATTGGAATTTGTGTAATACGCAGGATTTGATTCAGGAGTTTAGGGTAAACGATCCCTCAGGCAGTAGTAATCATTAATGATAGCATTTACCTTACAATTTGAGAGGGAGAAGCTGAAGTTGGATGGATCAGTATGACAATGGAGTAAAGAGGCAGCCATGGCTAAAAAAGGAAGTTAATGCCAACATGAAAGCAAATTAGAGGGCATATAATAGACCAAAAATTAGTGGGAAGTTAGAGGATTTGGGAAGCTTTAAAATACACCAGAAGGCAACTTATAATGGCATAAGGAGAGGAAAAATTGAAACATGAAGTTAAGCTAGCAATAATATCAGAGGATACCAAAAAATCTTTTAGATATATAAGAAATAAAAGAGAGGCAAGAATAGATATTGATGCATTGAAAAATGATGCTGGAGAGGTATTAATGGCAGACAAGGAAATGGCGGATGAACTGAATAAGTATTTTGATTTGTTCTTCACTGTGGAAGACACTAGCAGTTTGCCAGAAGTTTGAGAGTGTCGGGGGCAGAAGTGAGCACAGTGCTATTACTGAGAAGAAGGTGTTTGGGAAGATGAAATGTCTGAAGATAGATCAGTCACCTGGACCATATGGACTGCACTCCAGGTTCTGAAAGAGGTAGCTGAAGAGGCATTAGGAATAATCTTTCACGAATCAATAGTTTCTGGCATGGTGCCAGAGGACTTGAAAATTGCAAATGTCATTCCACACTTCAAGAAGGGAGGGAGGCATAAGAAAGGAAATTTATAGGCCAGTTAGCCTGACCTCAGTGGTTGGGAAGATGTTGGAGTCGACTCTTAAGGATGAGGTCTCAAGGTACTTGGAGGCACATAATGAAATAGTCTGAAGCCAGCATGGCTTCCTGAAGGGAAATTTTGTCAGACATATCTGTTCAAATTCTTGAAGAAATAACTAGCAGTATAGACAAAAGATAATCAGTGGATGTTGTATACTTGGATTTTACGAGGAGCTGCACATGAGACTGTTTAATAAGATCCCATGGTATTATTGGAAAGAGACGAGCATAGATACATGATTGGCAGGAGGCAAAGAGTGAGAATAAAGGGAGACTTTTCTGGCTGGCTGCCAGTGAATGGTGTTGTTCCGCAGGGGTTGATGTTGGGACCACTTCTTTCTACCTTATACGTCAATGATTTGTATAGGAAATTGAAAGCTTTGTGGACAAGTATGTGGACGATATGAAGATGGGTAGAGGGGCAGATAGTGTTGAGGAAGCAGAGAGTCTGCAGAAGGACAGACAGATTGGGAGAATGAGCAAAGAAGTGGCAGGTGGAATATAGTGTGGGGACATGTGTGGCCATGCACTTTGGTAAAAGGAATAAAGGCGTAGACTTTTTTTAAACAACAAGAAAATTCAAAAATGAGGGGTGCAACAGGACTTGGGAGCTTGTGTGCTGGATTCCTGAAAGGTTGAACCAATCTTCTACCATGCTCATATCTTTTCTCGAATACCATAGGCTTTTATCTTGTGCAGCATCTTGTCAAAAGCCTTCTGAAAATCAATGTAAACAACATCCATTGACTCTCCTTGTTCTCTCCTGCCTGTTATTTCCTCAAAGAATTCCAACAGATTTGTCAGGCAAGATTTCTTTCTCCTTAAGGAAACCATGCTGACTTTGACCTACTTTATCATGTCTCAAAGTAAGACAAAACCTCTTCCTTAATAATGGACTCCAACATCTTCCCGACCAATGAAGCCAGGCTACCTGGCCTATACTGTCCCTTCTTCTGCTTCTTTCCCTTCTTAAAGTATGGAATGAGAATTGCAATTTATCAGTCCTCCAGAACTATTCCAAAATCTAGTAATTGTTGAAAGATTATTACTAGTGCCTCCACAATCTCTTTAGCTACCAATTTCAGAACCCTTGGGTGCAGTCCATCTGGACTAGGTGACTTAGCTACCTCACACTTTTCAGCTTCCTGAGCAATGTCTCCTCAGTTATCACAACTATTCTCACTTTTATCTCCTGACACTCTCAAATTACTAGCATACTGCTTAGCTTCTTTCACAGTGAAGACTGAGCAAAATACTTACTGTTTGTCTGCCATTTTGGTCCCCCTTTACTATCTCTCCAGTGTTATATTCCACTGGTTCAATATCCATTCTCACCTCGTTTATTCTTTACAAATTTGAAAATGCTTTGCATATCTTCCTTTATACTATTGGCTAGCTTACCTTTATATTTAATTTTTCCTCTTGTAATTGTTTATGTCATTACCTTCTGTTAGTTTTTAAAGGCTTCGTAGTTCTCTAACTACCTACTAATTTTTGCTGTATTATGACGTCTCGTCAGCACACTGCCTCATCTTCCCTTTAGAATACTTTATCTTCGGGATGTATTGATCCTGCTCCTTCTGAGTTGCCCCCACAAACTCCAACCATTGATGATGTGCCATCATCCTTGCTAGTGTCCCTTTCCAATCAACTTTGGCCAGCTAGCCTTTTTATGCCTCTGTAATTTCAGTTACTCACCTGTAATAGTGATACTGTAGCGGTGTGCTACATGCAGCGCTGAAATAACGACATGTAGTCGGTGAGCTGCAGTTGCAAAAGAGGTTTATTCAAACTTCGCAGCCTCACTTTAAAGCCTTCCTGTTCCCGCCCTTCCCGGGCGGGAATGCATATTCACACTCCCGTCCCACGCGCGGGCTTTTCCCCTTGCTGGTGAAACAGGCTTGGCGCCCTCTTTGGGACTGGCCTCAATACCGGCGCGCGCCACTTTGTGAGCCAGTTCGAGTGCACTGGGAAGTGGGTCACCACATAACCCCCCCCCCCCCCAGAACCGGCGATACACCCCCCAATGTCCTCAGTCTGGGTCGGACTTTGTTTGGGAAGTCTGCCTCTGCGTCGCGGTGCCTGAATCTCGACCGGCTGCACCAAGTCCACATGGGCCAGTTTGAGTCGATCCACTGTGAAAACCTCCTCTTTCCCCCCAATGTCCAGCACGAATGTGGACCCGTTGTCTCTGATTACCGTAAACGGCCCCTCGTAGGGCTGCTGTAGCGGTGCCCGATGTCCGCCCCGTCGTACAAAAACGAACTTACAGTTTTGCAGGTCGGGTTCTGCCCATGCTGTGAAGTGAATATGGGGGCCAGGTTACCGAGCCTCTCGCGTAGTCTGTCCAGGACTGCTGCAGGTTCTTCCTCTTGCCCCCTTGGGGCTGGTATGAATTCTCCTGGGTCGACCAGGGGTGCGCCGTACACCAACTCGGCCGACGAGGTGTGCAGATCCTCTTTGGGCGCCGTGCGGATTCCGAGCAGGACCCAGGGAAGCTCGTCCACCAGTTAGGCCCTTTGAGGCGGGCCATGAGAGCCGACTTCAGGTGACGGTGGAAACGCTCCACTAGTCCGTTCAACTGTGGGTGGTAGGCAGTTGTGTGGTGCAGCTGTGTCCCCAAAAGGCTGGCCATAGCTGACCACAGGCTGGAAGTGAACTGGGCGCCTCTGTCGGAGGTAATGTGGGCCGGTACACCAAAGTGAGATACCCAGGTTGCAATCAGTGCTCGGGCGCAGGATTCGGAGGTGGTGTCGGTGAGAGGGAACGCCTCTGGCCATCTTGTGAACCTGTCCACGATAGTCAGGAGGTGCCGCGCTCCTCGCGACACTGGCAGGGGGCCCACAATATCCACATGAATGTGGTCGAAACGCCGGCGGGTGGGGTGGAACTGCTGCAGCAGGGCTTTGGTGTGCCGCTGCACCTTGGCCGTTTGGCAGTGCATGCACGTTTTGGCCCATTCACTGACCTGCTTGCGGAGTCCGTGCCAAACGAACCTGTTGACTACCATCCGGACGGTTGACCTGATGGAGGGGGTGAGCTAAGTTGTGAATGGAGTCGAAAACGCGCCGCCGCCAGGGACGATGGGGCGGGGGTTGGCCGGTGGTGACGTCACAGAGTAGGGTCCTCTCACCTGGGCCTACGGGGAGGTCCTGGAGTTGCAAACCGGAGACTGTGGTTCTGTAACAAGGGATCTCCTCGTCTGCCTGCTGCGCCTCCACCAGCGCTTCATAGTCTACCCCCTGGGACAGGGCTTGGATGTTAGGTCTGGAGAGAGTGTCCGCCACGACATTGTCCTTTCCCGAGACATGCCGGACATCCGTCGTGTATTCGGAGACATAGGACAGATGTCGCTGCTGGTGGGATGACCAGGGGTCGGATGTTTTCGTGAACGCAAAGGTAAGCGGTTTGTGGTCTGTGAACGCGGTGAAGGGCCTACCTTCTAAGAAGTACCTGAAATGCCGGATTGCCAGGTATAGTGCCAACAGTTCCCGGTCGAAAGCACTGTATTTGAGCTCGGGTGGTCATAGGTGTTTGCTGAAAAACGTCAGGGATTGCCAGCGACCCTTGATGAGTTGTTCCAGCACTCCACCGACTGCCGTGTTAGATGCGTCTACTGTGAGGGCAGTAGGGACGTCCGTTTTGGGGTGCACTAGCATCGCGGCGTTTGCCAAGGCTTCTTTGGTTTTAATGAAAGCGGCGGCGGACTCCTTGTCCCAGGTAATGTCCTTGCCCTTACCCGACATCAGGGCGAACAGGGGGCACATGATTCGGGCTGCTGAAGGGAGGAAGTGGAGGTAGAAATTCACCATACCCACGAATTCCTGAAGGCCTTTGATTGTGTTGGGTCGGGGGAAATGGCGGACTGCGTCTACCTTGGCGGGCAGAGGGGTTGCCCCTGTTCAGTAATCCTGTGGCCCAGGAAGTCGATGGTGTCGAGCCCGAACTGCCATTTGGCCGGGTTGATTGTTAGGCGGTATTCACTCAGTCGGGCGTAGAGTTGACGGAGGTGGGACAGATGCTCCTGACGACTACTGCTGGCTATGAGGATGTTATCCAAATAGATGAAAGCAAGGTCCAGGTCGTGTCCCACCGCGTCCATTAACCGCGGAAACGTCTGTGCGGCATTCTTTAGGCCGAACGGCATGCGGAGGAACTCGAAAAGGTTGAACGGGGTGATGAGTGCCATTTTGGGGACATCGTCTGGATGCATCGGGATTTGATGATATCCCTTGAGGAGGTCTACCTTGAAGAAGATCCGTGCGCCGTGCAGGTTTGCTGCAAAGTCCTGAATGTGCGGTACAGGGTAGCGGTCCGGTGTTGTACCCTCATTCAGCCTGCAGTAGTCGCCGCATGGTCTCCAGCCCCCTGTTACTTTGGGCACCATGTGCAGGGGGGAGGCCCATGGGCTGTCGGACCACCGTATGATCCCCAATTCCTCCATCCTCTTGAACTCCTCCATCGCCAGTCGGAGCTTGTCCGGGGGAAGCCTTCGAGCACGGGCGTGGAGGGGTGGTCCTTGTGTCAGGATGTGGTGCTGTACGCCGTGTCTGGGCATGGCTGCCGTGAACTGCGGTGCCAGAACCGATGGGAGATCCACCAGGACTCTGGTGAAGTCGTTGTCGGACAGCGTGATGGAGTCTAGGTGTGGGGCCGGCAACTGGGCTTCACCCAGGGAGAACGTTTGAAAGGTCTCGGCATGGACCAGTCTCTTCCTTGGCGGGTCGACCAGTAGGCTGTGAGCTCACAAAAAATCCGCTCCCAGGAGTGGTTGGGCTACCGCAGGCAGTGTGAAGCCCCATGTGAACCGGCTGGAGCCGAACTGTAGCCGCACCGTACGGGTGCTGTAGGTCCTTACTGTGCTGCCGTTCGTGGCCCTCAGGGTGGGACCCGGTTCTCTGTTGTGGGTGTTGTAACTCGTCGGAGGTAAGACGCTGATCTCGGCCAAAAAGCGGCGTCCTGACTGCTTGTCCCAGACATACAGGAGGCTATCCCGATGGCCAGCTGCCATAGCCATCAGCGGCGGCTGGCCCTGGCATTTCCTGGGAACTTGCAGGGCAGGCTACAGCGGCGGGCTTCTGCGCCCCACCGCTGGTGGTAGAAGCACCATTGTTCGTTGGTCTCCTCACCCCTGCCTCTGGGGTTAGTGGGCTCTGCGGCCGGGCCTGGTCTGGTCTGCTGCTGGGAGCGTGGCCTGGTGATCTGTGCGACGGACGCCCCACTCTCCTTCTTGGCTTTCCACGGTACGTCTGCCTGGGCCGCCACCTTCCGGGGGTCGCTGAAATCCACGTCGGACAGCAGCAGGCGTATGTCCTTGGGCAGCTGCTCCAGGAACGCCTGCTCAAACATGAGGCAGGGCTTGTATCCTCCGGCCAGGGATAGCATCTCGTTTATCAAAGCTGACGGTGGCCTGTCTTCCAAACCATCCAGGTGCATTAAGCGGGCAGCTCGCTCGCGCCATGAGAGTCCGAAAGTCCTTATGAGCAGGGCTTTGAATTCTGTGTATTTGCCAACCTCTGAGGGCGACTGTATGAACTCCTCAACCTGGGCGGCTGTCTCCTGGTCGAGGGAGCTTGTAGTAACTTGTGGCATCCGAGGTTATCTGCCGAATGTGGAATTGGGCTTCTGCTTGCTGGAACCATAGGTGAGGTCGGAGCGTCCAGAAGCTTGGCAGTTTTAACGGAACTGCATGAACAGATGCGGCGTCATTCATCTCCAGTCCAAATATCGTTTGGGCCATCAAGGTCACCAATTGCAGCGGTGTGCTACACACAGCGCTGAAATAACGACACATAGTCAGTGAGCTGCAGTTGCAAAAGAGGTTTATTCAAACTTCGCGGCCTCGCTTTAAAGCCTTCCTGTTCCTGCCCTCCCCAGGCGGGAATGCTGTAGTGGGCGCATATTCACAGTCCTGTCCCACGCGCGGGCTTTTCCCCTTGCTGGTGTAGCAGGCTTGGCGCCCTCTTTGGGACCGGCCTCAATGCCGGCGCATGCCACTTTGTGAGCCGGTTCGTGTGCGCTGGGAAGTAGGTCGCCACAATACTTCTGACTTTATCTTCTCCCCCTCAAACTGTCGGGTGAATTCTATCATTATGATCAGTGCCTCCAATGGGTTCCTTTACTGAAAGCTCCCCAATCAAATCTGGTTCATTACATAACAACCAATCTAGAATTGCCTTTCCCTAGTGGGTCCAAACACAAGCTGCTCTAAAAATTAATCTCTTATGCATTCTTCAAATTCTCTCTTGGATGTGTATCCTTGGATATCTGTAACCCCTAACAACTCTATGTATTTGTAACTTTTGTAAAATGTAATGTGACAAAATGGAACCTACAAAATCCCAGAGTGCTTTGCTGGTTTGTATGGAGGTTTAGAGGTAGCTGTGTGTGTTTTACGACAGGAGATGTGTGTTTTTATGGCAGTGGGGGAGGATTTTTTGACAACTGAGGAAAACAGTATGCAGCTTCTGAAGAACAAATGTCAGAAAGAGATAAAGATGCAGATAATGGAGAAATGTTATGGAATGGAATTTATTACTGTTTTCTGTAAAAAGTATTAAAGTAGTTTGTTTTGAGCTATAAAATTGAAGCTCTATCCAGATGATAACTTGCAAATCTTTCCTTGCAAGTAAAATAATAAAGATGCTATAATTTGATCAACTCTGAATTTGTTGTAGTTTGTTTCTCTGCTAGAAGACCTGGTTGAACAGTACATGACAGAATTTGAAGGTCCACCTCAGATTTGCCTGTCCAGGTGCGATAGCGACACGGTAAATTCCAAGGACAGAATTGCCTAGGGGAAACTCTTCAGGAGTAGCAATTGCCGAAGAAAAAGTAGGTTTCCTTTGCTTCTGTAAATCTTTTACTCCTGGCAGTTAGACTTCAGTTTTGTCTCGCTTTCACCCTATGCACTGCGATCAATACCATAGTCTTGAGTGGATCAGTTTCTCTCAACATGATGACAGAAACTTTGAGTAAAAAAAGGTGTTCTTTTTAAATCTACCTGGGGTCTGGGATGTGTGAAAGAGATGTGCACAAACATATTGGATGGTTCTCTGTCGGGGACACTTATATAGTTCGACCCAGCGTCAAGGATGCGTGGAATTTTACTGAGGCAATATAAGAAAAAAAAATTAGTAAACCACCCAATAACGACACGGGGCACCGGAACTAAATACTGAAATTTATTAAACCCTACAGGACGCTCTGGTGAAAACTAGTATGTTCATAGAATATTGAAAACATAAACAGAACAAAATAAGGATGATGGGGCAGGCTGCGTCTTTCCTTCATCCAGAAAGAGAAATCAGCATGTGAAAAGAAAGGTAATAATGGAAATTATACAAAGTGTTTGAAGCAGATACAAACCTGCAGAGCCAACTTGCTGCACAGAGAGGAATATGTGCTTTTGGATCTGAAAGAGGGGAAGAAGATGAATATGGAAATATAGTTTGAAATGATTTAGCAGATAAGGTGACCAGATATAGTTATGATGAGGAGCCTCCACCTGAGGATCTCCCAACCAATGTAAAATGTACAACCAAAAAGAACCTGTGCCACCAATGGCACAATTGCCCCCCCCCCCACCCCAGTTATTATCAGAGAGGGGGAGCCAGGGCTGGAAATTAAAACCAAAAATATAACACACACTACCCTGCTTGGGCTACCGCAGTTGAGTGATATAGTTAAGGATATCAGGGCATATGTGCCTGGGGATGATTCTGGAGAGCCATTCCAAGTAATTAGTTACCAGAGAGAAATTCAGAGACTAGATGATAAAACGAGGCAAGGAGATTGATTATAATGTGCTTGCATCTGAACAATCACTCCACTTTACTGGAAACACAGTGACATGCTAAGGGAATAAATGAAGAATTAAAGAATGCAATACTAACTGTGTAATAACAATGGGGATCCAAATAGATGAGTTACATAAATGTTACCAGAGGAAAGGAGAACACCCCATTGCATTTGCATCCCATTTGTGGATGGTGTTCCAAGCGGTGTATGCATCAATACTAGATCAAGATCATTTAGAGCCAGAACCCACAAATAGATGGTTAAGAATATTAATGTCTGACAGCACCGAAGAATCTAGAAAGATGTTGGAACTGTTTGATCCCAGTGACAGGGCACATACTGAGTCGTGGATGTTTAGGAAAATGATTAGAGCATGGGAGAAGGAAGTGCAAGAGTTAGATTGCAACTTTAAGAATACTCCAGAAGCAATGAAGTGTTTTCCCTTCAAGAAAATATACGGGATATCGTGGAGAATGCAGATCAGGACAAAAACTAGAATAGAGATTGCAGAAGGGTAGTAACACCATACTGGAATGTACCTTCACCCAATCAGGGAAGCTGTTGTTGGAGGCAGTACAGCGCTCAAATCTGCTGTTTCAGCTATGGTAATGTGCCCAGAACTCGACAGCAAACAGTTCCTATAATTTAAGTCCAAAAAAATGATAGATTTAAATTCAGAAGAGTCAGAATATGTTGGAATTTGGTTAATGTGAGGATTTCATGCTTTGAACTTGTTGAATGTTGTTTATATTTGAATCCCTGCACCCTGCTCCAATTCCTCTGCCACACATTTATCCTCCACCTCATTCTATTCCTATACTCACCGTCACATGGCACAGGCAGTAATCCCGAGATTACTACCTTTGAGGTCCTGCTTCTCAGCTTCATTCATAACTCCCTAGGTCTGTTCTCAGGACGTCCTCCCTTTTCCTACCTATGTCATTGGTACCAATATGTAGCACGACCTCTGGCTGTTCACCTTCCCACTTCAGGATATCGTGGAGGTGATCAGAAACATCCCAGACTCTGGCACCTGGGAGGCAAACTACCATCCGTGTTTCTTTCCTGCATCCACAGAATCACCTGTCTGATCCCCTAACTATAGAGTGCCCTATCACTACTGCTTTCCTCTTCCCTTCCCTACTCTTCTGAGCCACAGGGTCAGACTCTGTGCCAGAGGCACGGCCACTGCCGCTTCCCCCAGGTAGGCTGTCCCCACCCCCCAACAGTACTCAAGCAGGAGTACTTACTGTCAAGGGGTACAGACACTGGGGTACTCTCTAGTACTTGATTCTTCCCCTTCCCCCTCCTGACTGTGACCCACCTGTCTGTCTCCCATGGCCCTGGTGTGACCACCTGCCTATAACTCCTTTCTATCACCTCCTCACTCTCCCTGACCAGGTGAAGGTCATCGAGCTGCATCTCCAGTTCCCTAACTCGGTCCCTCAGAAGCTGCAGCTCGACACACCTGGTGCAGATATGGCCGTCTGGGAGGCTGGGAGACTCCAGGACCCCCCACATCTGACACCAAGCTCAGAAAACTGGCCTCATTCACATTTCCTCCTTTCCACAATAACACAGTGAAACCTACCTCGTTACTGCCTCGCCTCGTTACTGCCTAAGCCTGTTGAGCCAAAGCCCTATCACTCTTCTGCCCGCTGGATATGACGGCCGTCTTTTTAAACCTTTCGCGCGCTACTGGCTGATGTCACGCACCTGCTCAGTCTCGCCTCCTTTTTACCCCGAGTAGTAAAAACCTCCCTTTGCTCCGGAAAATCAACCGTTCGCTCGCAGTCTTCTTGCTCCAAATCCATTCTAAAGTATTCTAAAGGAAAGGTGAGGCAACTGTGGCTAACAAGGGAAGTTTTACGTGGTCCATGTAGGGACCAATGACGTAGGTAGGAAGAGTGAGGAGGTCCTGAAAGGTGAGTTTAGGGAGCTAGGCACCAAGTTAAAGGACAGGACCTCCAGGATAGCAATCTCAGGATTGCAACCAGTGCCACGTGCAGGTGGGTTTAGAAATAGTAAGATAGAGCAGATCAACACGTGGCTGAGGACATGGTGCAGGAGGGAGGGCTTCAGATTTATAGATAATTGGGCAGTTTTCCAGGGAAGGTGGGACCTGTTCTGGTGGGACGGTTTACATCTAAACTGGAGGGGGACAAATATTCTTGCAGGTAGGTTTGCTAGAGAGGCTCCAGTGGATTTAAACTAGATACAAGGGGGGAGGGGGACCAGAGTGTAGGAACAGATGTATGGGAGAAGGAAGAAAAAGAAGACAGTAAAGTTCTTTGTACTGTTAGGGATAAACAGAGAGGAAGAGGTGGAGAATTTCTTAAATGCATTTATTTTAATGCTAGTAGCATTGTAAGAAAGGTGGATGAGCTTAGAGCATGGATTGATACCTGGAAATATGATGTTGTAGCTATTAGTGAAACATGGTTGCAGGAGGTGTGTGATTGGCAACTAAATATTCCTGGATTTCGTTGCTTCAGGTGTGATAGAATCGGAGGGACAAGAGGGGGAGGTGTTGCGTTGCTTGTCAGAGAAAATATTACAGCGGTGCTCTGGCAGGATAGATTAGAGGGCTCGTCTAGGGAGACTATTTGGGTGGAATTGAGGAATGGGCAAGGTGTAGTAACACTTATAG
Organism: Hemitrygon akajei; assembly: GCF_048418815.1. Classification (NCBI taxonomy): domain Eukaryota; kingdom Metazoa; phylum Chordata; class Chondrichthyes; order Myliobatiformes; family Dasyatidae; genus Hemitrygon; species Hemitrygon akajei. The sequence goes on from NC_133141.1 coordinate 67,825,180, forward strand.
GGGTGTATTATAGACCACCTAATGGGGAGCGAGAATTGGAGGAGCAAATTTGCAAGGAGATAGCAGATATTTGTAGTAAGCACGGGGTTGTGATTGTGGGAGATTTTAATTTTCCACACATAGACTGGGAAGCCCATACTGTAAAAGGGCTGGATGGTTTGGAGTTTGTAAAATATGTGCAGGATAGTTTTTTGCAGCAATACATATAGGTACCAACTAGAGAAGAGGCAGTGTTGGATCTTCTGTTAGGGAATGAAATAAGTCAGGTGGCGGAGGTATGTGTTGGGGAGCACTTCGGGTCCAGTGATCACAATGCCATTAGTTTCAATATAATTATGGAGATGGATAGGACTGGACTCAGGATTGAGATTTTTGATTGGAGAAAGGCTCACTTTGAGGAGATGCGAAAGGATTTAGAAGGAGTGGATTGGGAAGATTTGTTTTATGGGAAGGATGTAATAGAGAAATGGAAGTCATTTAAAGGTGAAATTTTGAGGGTACAGAATCTTTATGTTCCTGTTAGGTTGAAAGGAAAGGTTAAACGTTTGAGAGAGCCATGGTTTTCAAGGGATATTGGAAACTTGGTTAGGAAAAAGAGAGATATCTACAATAAATATAGGCAGCATGGAGTAAATGAGGTACTTGAGGAATATAAAGAATGTAAGAAGAATCTTAAGAAAGAAATTACAAAAGCTAAAAGAAGATATGAGGTTGCTTTGGCAAGTAAGGTGAAAATAAATCTGAAGGGTTTCTACAGTTATATTAATAGCAAAAGGATAGTGAGGTTTAAAATTGGTCCCTTAGAAAATCAGAGTGGACAGCTATGTGTGGAGCCAAAAGAGATGGGGGAGATTTTGAACAATTTCTTTTCTTTGGTATTCACTAAGGAGAAGGATATTGAATTGTGTAAGGTAAGGGAAACAAGTAGGGAAGTTGTAGAAACTATGACGATTAAAGAAGAGGAAGTACTGGCGCTTTTAAGGAATATAAAAGTGGATAAATCTCCGGGTCCTGACAGGATATTCCCTAGGACCTTGAGGGAGGTTAGTGTAGAAATAGCAGGGGCTCTGACAGAATTATTTCAAATGTCATTAGAAATGGGGATGGTGCCGGAGGATTGGCGTATTGCTCATGTGGTTCCATTGTTTAAAAAGGGTTCTAAGAGTAGACCTAGCAATTATAGGCCTGTCAGTTTGATGTCAGTGGTGGGTAAATTAATGGAAAGTATTCCTAGAGATGGTATATATAATTATCTGGATAGACAGGGTCTGATTAGGAACAGTCAACATGGATTTGTGCGTGGAAGGTCATGTTTGACAAATCTTATTAAATTTTTTGAAGAGGTTACGAGGAAAGTTGATGAGGGTAAAGCAGTGGATGTTGTCTATATGGACTTCAGTAAGGCCTTTGACAAGGTTCCGCACGGAAGGTTAGTTAGGAAGGTTCAATCATTAGGTATTAATATTGAAGTAGTAAAATGGATTCAACAGTGGCTGGATGGGAGATGCCAGAGAGTAGTGGTGGATAACTGTTTGTCAGGTCGGAGGCCAGTGACTAGTGGTGTGCCTCAGGGATCTGTACTGGGTCCAATGTTGATCCATTAATGATCTGGAGGATGGGGTGGTAAATTGGATTAGTAAGTATGCAGATGATACTAAGATAGGTGGTATTGTGGATAATGAAGTAGGTTTTCAAAGCTTGCAGAGAGATTTAGGCCAGTTAGAAGAGTGGGCTAAACGATGGCAGATGGAGTTTAATGTTGATAAGTGTGAAGTGATACATTTTGGTAGGAATAATCCAAATAGGACATACATGGTAAATGGTAGGGCATTGAAGAATGCAGTAGAACAGAGTGATCTAGGAATAATGGTGCATAGTTCCCTGAAGGTGGAATCTCATGTGGATAGGGTGGTGAAGAAAGCTTTTGGTATGTTGGCCTTTATAAATCAGAGCATTGAGTATAGGAGTTGGGATGTAATGTTAAAATTGTACAAGGCATTGGTAAGGCCGAATTTGGAGTATTGTGTAAAGTAGAAATAATGTATGTACAGTGTAGTTTCACTAATCGGAATCGGGAAGACAGCGAGCACACTGATGATGGTGTATTAGGCTGAGTTGTCGGAGGTTGGGGTGGTGGGAGGTAGAGGAGTCTGGGGTGTCATCTCATCGTTGTCTGTTTCCATCAGGGTAGGCAGGTCATCTTCTATGTCTGTCTGCCTCGATGTCGAAGGTTGAGGTTCGTCTTCTGCTGTGGCTGATGTGGAAGGCTTGAAAAACAACAGTATGCTTGACTGCTTAGCCTCACACATTTTTCTATCATACAGTTCTTTGTAAGCACTCAAACCATCCTGCAAATATGACCTAAACATACGTACCCTTTCAAAATTAAAGTTGTACTTTTCTGCAATCATTGCAGCATTGTCAATCGCAGCGAAAATCTCACACAGTTGCTTCACGTTCAGTTCCTGGACGACTTCACTAGCAGGCCATTTGCTACTGCGTTTGGTTTTGATTGTTATCCTTTCCTCTTCCATTTGCATCAGCTCTTCATCTGTCAGTTCTTGGTCATGGGATGCCAAAACCTCTTAAACATCATCTTCATCAACTTCCACAGGCCAAACTTACTTTGTCCTTACTTCGTTCGCCATGATCAAAATGCTTAATTAAGTCTAGTTTTATGCTAAGTGTAACACCCTTATGAGCTCTTTTAGGCTTTTCCGATACCTTAGAACTCATCTTGCTAACAGATGCACAAAATAAATCGACATAAAGCACAGATGCTCACAGGCACGTGTTTAAGCAATGCCGGCTAGAATGCAGTTCCGGGTGAGGAGCTTGGCTGCTCAGCGCACGCGCTGACTTTTTTCGTAACAGTGAAAACACCTTCTGTTAGCGAAAACTGGTAACTAATGTAGTTCTTTTGTAACAGCGAAGTGTCGTAAAGCGAACGTTTGAAAAATGGTGGACACCTGTATTACTAAGCGGAGGAAAAGAAACTAACGAGGATTCCCTCAGTAACTGATTTACATGATATTTTAAAGGTCTGATGAGGTGGTTAGCTATTGCGTAATGTGATCCTTCTGTAATTCAGCATGTTCACTAATACAGCATTCCTCAGGTCCCAATGTTGCCGGATTGTAGAAGGTCGACCTATATATAGCTAGGTTGCCTAAGACTTGATTAGTACTGTATTTGTCAATGCAGAGTGAGAGCAAGTTTGTCAATCTGGTGGGAGCACAGAATGTTGGGAATGGTGAGAGTGGATGTGTGTGGGACAGGTGGCAAAGAAGGAGTTCCAGAGATAGGCGGGTGGGGTAGCATGGTGCAGACACACCCAACCCTGAGACACCAGGCAAGGTAATTTGAATCCAAAATATAGGTTTATTGATCATTACAGAATATCTCCTCTGGTGCTTCCCACTCCCTTCCCTCTCCCTTTCCCTTTTCCCAACCATGAATCCCCTCTCCCAATACCCTTCTTACACTCAGTCCAGAATAGAGACCCGTATCAGAATCAGGTTTATCGTCACCCACATGTCATGAAATTTGTGTTTTTTTGCGGCAGTAGCACAGTGCAATGCATAAAATTACTACAGTACTGTGCAAAGGTCTAAGGCACCATAGCTATATATATATGTACACACACACACACACACACACAGACACACACACACATATATATATGTGTGTGTGTGTGTGTGTGTGTGTGTCTAAGATTTTTGCACAGTATTGTTTATAAAAAAATAAAAGAGAGGCATGGGTGGATATCGGACCACTGGAATATGACACTGGCGAGATAGGGTAGTAATGGGGAACCAGGAAAATGCAGATGAACAATAAGTACTTTGCTCAGTCTTCACTCTGAAGATGAACTTAATTTTTTTTTCAGTCTTCACTGTAGAAGACACTAGCAGTATGCCAAAAATATGAGAGTGTCAGGGGGCACAAGTGACTGTAGTTGCTATTGCTGTTACTAGGGAGAAGGTGCTCGGAAAGCTAAAAGGTCTGAAGGTAGATAAGTCACCTGGACCAGATGGACTACACCCCAAGGCTTTGAAATAGGTAGCTGAAGAGATTGTGGAGGCATTAGTAATGATCTTTTGAGAATCATTAGATCTTGGAATAATTCTGGAGGACTGGAAAATTGCAAATGTCATTCCACACTTGAAAAAGGTAGAAGAAGGGAAATTGTAGACAAGGTAGTGTGACTTCAGTGGTTGGGAAGATGTTGGAGCCTATTATTAAGGATGAGGTTTTGGGGTACTTTGAGGCACTTGATGAAGAAGGCCAAAGTCAGCCTGACAAACCTTTTGGGATTCTTTGAGGAAATAACAGGCAGGAGTTAGAGAGTCATAGAATCATAGAAAACTACGCTGAACTGTTTAAAATAGCCTACTCCCATCTACCTGTACCGAGACCATAGCCATCCACACCCCTACCATCAACTTCTCTATGCAAACTTCTCTTAAACATTGAAATTGAGCTCACATGCACCACTTGCACTGGCAGCTCACACACTCTCACTAGTTTCCCTTCATGTTCCCCTTAAACATGTCACTTTTCACCCTTAACCCATGACCTCGAGTTGTAGTCCCACCCAACTTCAGTGGAAAAAGCCTGCTTGCATCTATCTTATCTATGCCCTTCATAATTTTGTATATCTCTCTCAACCTTCTACGTTCCAAGGAATAAAGTCCTAACCTATTCAATCTTTCCTGATAACTTAGGTCCTTCAGTCCTAGCAACATCTTTGTAAATTTTCTCTGTACTTTCTCAAACTTGTTTACATCATTCCTGTGGGTAGATGATCAAAACTGCACACGATATTCCAAATTGGGACCCTACCAACATCTTATACAGCTTCAACATAAAATCCTGTCACCTGTACTCAATATTTTGATTTATGAAGGCCAATATGTCAAAAGCTTTCTTTATGACCCTATCTACCTGTGCCGCCACTTTGATTGAATTATGGGCCTGTATTCCCAGATCCATTTTTCCTACAACACTCCTCAGTGTCTGCCCGTTCACTGTGTAAAGCCTACTCTTGTCTCTCCAAAGTGCAGACCCTCACACTTGTCTGCATTAAATTGCATCTGCCATTTCTCAGCCCATTTTTCCATCTGGTCCAGATCTCACTGCAAGCCATGATAGCCTTCCTCGCTGTCCACTACATCCCCAATCTTGGTTTCATCCACAGATTTGCTGATCCAATTAACCACATTATCATCCAGATCGTTGATAGAGATGACAAACAAGAACAGACCCAGCACCGATCCCTGTGGCACACCACTTGTCATAGGCTTCCAGTCAGAGAGGCAACCATTTACTACCACTCTCTGACTTCTCCCACAAAGCCAATGCCTAATCCAATTTGTTACCTCATCTTGAATGCCGAGTGACTGAACCTTCTTGAGCAACCTCCCATGCGGGACCTTGTCAAATGCTTTGCTGAAATCCCTGTAGATAACATTCACTGCCTTGCCTCCACCAACTTTCATGGTTACTTACTCAAAAAGCTCTAAAAGATTGGTTTGACCTGACTTGTCATGCTCAAAGCTGTTGTGACTATCCCTAATCAGTCCATATTCATCCAAATACTCATATATCCTGTCCCTTAGAATATCAATCAATAACTTTCCCACTACTGATGTCAGGCTGTAGAGGATTTTGGCTATCCGGGTCAGGTAAATACCTTTGTGAGACTATAGAATTGTTTGTCTGTATAGCTTAATGCCTCGATCAGCAGAAAATTGTGGTGTTGCCCTCTGGCCTTCTGCTGGACCAGTGAGGTTATCTCTGGTATTGTCCTTTAGCCTACTACTGTAGACATAAGACTGTGTGCTGTTGACCTCTAGCCTACAGCTGTAGACCATGAGGTGACATGACTTAGGTGTCTTTCCCTCTAGCTTCCTTAGAATGATACCAAATATAGCAATGTTGGTACCTCCTACCTGATGGTAACAGTGAGATTGAGACACCGCTCCCTAAAGATGTCCTGGGTGCTTCGACATGACAAACAGGATTTCCCGATGGCCACCCATTTCAATTCTACTTCCCATTCCCATTCTGACATGTCAGTCCATGGCCTCCTCTACTGCCACGATGAAGCCACACTCAGGTTGGAGGAGCGTATACTCTGTCTGGGTTGCCTCCAATCTGATGGCATGAACATCAATTTCTCAAACTTCCAGTCAGGATCTAACCTAGTCCCAACATATCGATGTAGTTATAAAGAAGGCAAGGTGGCAGCTATACTTTATTGGGAGTTTGAGGAGATTTGGCATGTCAACAAATACACTCATAAACTAATACAGTTGTACCATGGAGAACGTTCTGACAGGCTGCATCACTGTCTGGTACAGAGGAACTACTGCACGGGACCAAAAGAAGCTGCAGAAGGTTGTAAATTTAGTCAGCTTCATCTTGTGTACTAGCTTACAAAGTACCCAGGACATCTTCAGGGAGCAGTGTCTCAGAAAGCCAGTGTCCTTTATTATTAAGAGCCTCCAGCACCCAGGGCATGCCCTTTTCCTACTGTTACCAACAGGTAGGAGGTACAGAAGCCTGAAGGCACACACTCAGCGATTCAGGAACAGATTCTTCCCCTCTGCCATCAGATTCCTAAATGGACATTGAATCTTTGGACACTACCTCACTTATTTTCAATATACAGTATTTCTGTTATTGCACATTTTTTAAACTATTCAATATATGTAATTGATTTACTTGTTTATTTATTTTTTAATTTTATTTACTATTATTTTTCTCTCTGCTAGATTGTGTATTGCATTGAACTGCTGCTCCTAAGTTAACAAATTTCATGTCACGCCGGTGATAATAAACCTGATTCTAATTATCCCCGTCCTCTCTTTCACCATTCCCCATTCTTGTTTCCCTCTCAGACCTTCTCTTCTTGCCTGCCCATCACCTCCCACTGGTGCTCCTCTTTCTTCCATGGTCTTCTGTCCACTCCTATCAGACTCCCATTTCTCAAACCCTTTATCACTTCCACCAATCAACTTTCTAGCTCTTTACTTCACCCCCTCCCCCTCTCCTGGTTTCACCTATCACCTGCTATCTTTTACTTCTTCCTCCCCTGCCCCACCTTCTTATTCTGACTTCCTTCCTCTTCCTTTCCAGTCCTGATGAAAGGCCTTGGCCGGAAACATCAGCTGTTTATTTCCATACGTACTCGATGCTGCCTGACCTGCTGATTGTGTCTATTGCTCTAGATTTCTAGCAACTGCAGTACCTCATGTCTATTCTTTCTTGAGTGTTCTCTTGCATTTCTTATACTCCATAAGCACCTCATTTTGTTCCTACCTGTCGATACCTGCTATGTACCTCCTTTTTTTCCGTAACCAGGGCCTCAGTATCTCTTCAAAATGAAAGTTCCCTAAACCTGTTATCTTTACCTTTTATTCTGACAGGCACCTACAAGCTTTGTACTCTCAAAATTCCACTTTTGAAGGCCTCCCACTTTCCAAGTGCACCTTTGCCAGAAAACAACCTGTCCTAATCAACACTTGCCATATCCTTTCTGATACCATTAACATTGGCCTTACTCCAATTTAGAATTCCAAGCTGAGGACTAGACCTATCCTCTTCCATAATTACCTTGAAACTAATGGCACTGTGGTCACTGGATGCAGAGTGTTCCCCTACACACACTTCTGTCACCTGCCCTGCCTCTTCCCCAACAGCAGGTCAAGTATTGCACACTCTTTCACTGGGACTTCTATATACCAATTAAGAAAACTTTCCTGAACACATTTGACAAACTCTATCCCATCTTGACCTTTTACAGTATGGGAGTCCCATTCAATACGTGGAAAGTTAAAAACACCTACTATAACAGCCTCATGTTTCTTGCAACATTCTACAATTTGTTCCTCTAAATCCTGTGGACTTTTGGGGGGTCTGTAATATAGCCCCGTTAATGTGGTCATACCTTTCCTATTCCTCAGATCCATCCATAATGCCTCACTAGTCGTGTTCCCCAGTCTGTTCTGACTGAGCACCGCCGTGACATTTTCCCTGACTAGTAACGCCATCCTCCTTCTTTAATCCCTCATGTTTCATGTGCAAAACAACAGAACCCCAGAACATTGAGCTGCCAGTCCTGCCCCTCCTGCAACCAAGACTCACTAATGGCTACAACATCATAATTCCATGTATTGATCCATGCCTGAGCTCATCTGCCTTTCCTACAAAAAGCAAAGGAGAGAACATGGAGAGTCTGATTTTCAGAAGGCCTTTGACAAGGTGCCACACACAAGGCCGTTAAAGAAGATAAGATCCCATCGTATTGTAGGAAAGATACTGGCATGGGTAGAGGATTGGCTGACTGGCAGGAGGCAATGTGTGGGAATTAATGGGGTCTTTTCTGGTTGGCTACAGGTGACTAGTGGTGTTCCACAGTGGTAGTTATTGGGACCACCTCTTTTCACTTATGGCAACAATTTGGATGATGGAATTGATGGCATTGTGGCCAAATTTGTAGACAATACAAAGATAAGTGAAGGGGTAGGTAGTGTTGAGGAAGCAGAGAGTTTGCAGAAGAACTTAGAATGGGAGAATGAGCAAAGAAGTGGTAAGTGGAGTATAGTGTAGGGGAGTGTGTGGTCAGGCACTTTATTAGAAGGAATAAAAGTGTAGACTACTTCCTAAACTGGGAGGCAATTCAAAAATCAGAGGTACAAGGTGTCTTGGGAGCCCTTGTGCAGGATTCCCTAAAGGTTAACTTGCAGATTGAGTCAGTGGTAAGGGAGCTAAATGCAATGTTAGCATTCATTTCGAGACAATTAGAATGTAAGAGCAAGAATATAATGCTGAGGTTGTATAAGATATTGGTTAGACTGCGCTTGGAGTATAGTGAGCAGTTTTGGGCCACATATTTACAAAAAGATGTGCTGGCATTGGAAAGTATCCAGAGGAGTTCATGAGAATGATTCTGGCATTGAAGGGCTTATTATATGAGAAGGGTTTGATGGCTCTGAGCCTGTACTTGCTAGAGTTTAGAAAAATGAGGGGGGGGGGGATCTCATTTAAGCCTATTGAATATTGAAAGGCCTAAATAGAGTGGACATGGAGGGGATGTTTCCTAAGGTGGGTGAGGCTAGGGCCAGAAGGCACAGCCTGAAAATAGAGGAACTTACATTTATAACAGAATTGAGGAGGAATTTCTTTAGCCAGAGGGTGGTGAATCTGTGGAATTCATTGCCATGGACGACTATGGAGACCAAGAATTTCAGTATATTTAAGTGGAGTTTGATAGGTTCTTGATTAGTCGGGTCATCAAAGGTTATGGGGAGAAGGGTGGAGAATGGGGTTTAGCAAGATAATAAATCAGCCAGGATAGAATGGTGGAACAGACTCGATAGGCTAAATGGCCTAATTCTACTCCTATGTCTTCTGGTCTTATGGTCTCATTCTGTCATCAAAATTATTGGCATATGATATAGAAAGAAGCGATTCCAACAATGGCCCTGCAGAGCACTACTAGTCACAGTCACTGGCAGCCAACCAGAAAAAGCCTGCTTTATTTCCACTCTTTGCCTCCTGCCAATCAGCCAATCACAGACCCGAGCAGGTGGGCCCAATGGCCTAATTCTGCACCTGTGTGTGGTGGTGTTATGGTGGTTTTCCACCAGAATGATTTTTCCTCCCTGTGGACAACACTCCCACCTAAATTTCAAAATTCAAAGTAAATTATTATCAAAGTACATATATGTCACCATATACAACCCTGAGATTGGTTTTCTTTCAGGCATTCACAGTAAATCAAGAAACACAACAGAATCACTGAAAGGCTACATGAAAAATAAACAACCAATGTGTTGCTCTGGATTTCCACCATCTGCAGAATCTCTTGTGTTTATTACTAGGTGCTTAAGAAGAATGTGGTAATGTCTGCCTCAATGACTATCGTCCAGTAGCACTTCCATCCACTGTGATGAAGTATGTTGAGAGGCTGATGATGAAACATGTTAACTCCTGCTAGAGAAGTGATTTGCATCTGCTCTAATTTGCCTACAGGCATACCAGGCCCACAGTAGAAGCCATTTTGTTGGTTCTTCATTCAACCCTGGAATATCTGGACAGCAAAGGTGCATACATCAGGTTGCTCTTTATCGAGTACACCTCTACATTCAATACTATCATCTCCTCAAAACTAATCAACAAGCTTCAAGATCTCGGCCTCAATACCTCCACGATCTCCATCAGTATGACTGTGAGGCTAAGCATAGCTCCAATGCCATGAACCTGTCCTCAGTGCGGGATCAAAGATAGAGAGGGTCAACAACTTTAAATTCCTCATTGTTATAGTTTCAGAGAATCTGTCCTAGGCCCAGCACGTAAGCGCCATTACTATGAAAGCATGGCAGTGCCTCTACTTCCTTAGGTGTTTGTGAAGATTCGGCGTGAAACTGACAAATTTCTATAGATGTATGGTGTAGTACAGTGTTTCCCGACCTTTTTCCTGACCAACACCCCCCTAAAGAACTTACATCCTTGCCAAACCCCACCCCCAAAAGCACCTTCATACTTGCCAACATCCCTAGGCACAATATACCGTACTTACCGCCACCCCCATAGTGTAAAACCATGTCTACCAGATGCTAACATAAGAAAAATAATTCTCCTTGAAAATTTTTATTTATACAGTATCTTTAAACCCAGATTACCAGTGCACTGTAAATCAATGAGCTTGATGGTTTTGGCAAGGGTTGAAATATCTGGTTCAAGTTGTGACAGCAAAAGCCTTAAGTCCCCACACGTAACAATGGCCAAGCAGTTTCTGTTTTCAATATTTATTGCTTATTGATGTATTATTGTTTTTTCTTCTTTATTCTTATATTTGCACAGTCTGTTGTCTTTTTCACCTTGGTTGTTTGTTCATCGTGTTTGGTGCGATCTTTTATTGATTTCTTGGATTTACTGTGTATGATGATAAGTAAAAGAATATCAAGGTTGTATGTGGTGAATTATATGTACTTTGCTCCAAAACCTGGGCCTCTGTACCTCCATCTGCAACTGGATCCTGATTCCTAACCAGAAGACCACAATCTGGGTGGATTGGAAATAACATCTCCACCTCACTGACAATCAACACTGGCGCATCTCAGGGATGTGTGCTCAGCCAACTGCTCTACTCTCTCTACACCCATGATTGTGTGACTAGGTATAGCTCAAATGCCTTCCATAACTTTGCTGACAACACAACTATTGTTGGTAGAATTTCAGATGGTGATGAGAGGGCATGCAAGAGCAAGATATATCAGCTAGTCGAGTGGAGTCACAGCAACAACCTTGCACTTAACGTCAGTAAGACCAAAGAACTGATTGTGAATTTCAGAAAGGATCGAAATAAGCTGTAGAGAGTTGTAAACTTAGTCAGCTCCATCACGGGCACTAGCCTCAGCAGTATCCAGGACATCTTCAAGGAGAGATGCCTCAAAGAGGCGGCATCCATTATTAAGGACCCCCATCACCCAGGACATGCCCTGTTTTCAGGGAGGAGGTACAGGAGCTTAAAGGCACACACTCAATGACACAGAATTAGCTTCTTCTCTGCCATCTGATTTCTGAATGGACATCAAACCCATGAACAGTACCTCACTGCTTTTAAAAGTGTTTATTTTGCACTACTTACTTAATTGAACTATTATATATATATATATATAATACAATGTATATATATTGTATTGTACTGCTGTCGCAAAGACAACAAATTTCACGATATATGTTGGTGATATTAAACTTGATTCTGATAATAATTTATTTTGAACTTTAGGTGGAAGTGCTGTCCACAGGGACCTGTCGTTACGGGATAACACCACCAAGTGGGATTGTTGTCCACAGGGAGGAGCTACTATTATGGCCGAACACTACCATAAGACCACAAAACATAGGTGCAGAATTAGGCCATTCAGCCAATTGGCTCCACTCTGCCATTCTAGCATGGTTGATCTATTATCCCTCCTAACCCCATTCTTCTGTATTCTCCTCGTAACCTTTGACACCATTAATAATTAAGAACCCATCAAACTCTGCTTTAAATATAACTAATGACTTCTTCACCACAGCTGTCTGTGACAACGAATTCCACAGATTCAACCTCCGGAACAAAATGCATAACCATACACTTCCTTGCACTATATTGCATCTGCAACTTCTTTGCCAATTCTAATCTGTCTTAGTCCTTCTGCGGACTCCCCGTTTCCTCAACACGACCTGCCGCTCCCCAAATCTTGGTATCATCTGCAAAATTGGCACCAAAGCCATCAATTCTGTCATCCAAGTCATTGGCATATAACAAAAAAAGGAACTGGTCCTAATGCCAACCCCTGCAAATCACTGCTAGTAACTGGCAGCCAACCAGAAAAGTCCCTCTTTATTCTGACTCTTTACCAGTCAGCCAATCTTCTATCCATGCTAGTATTTTCCTGTAATACCATGGGCTCTTATATTGTTAAGCAGTTCCCTGTGTGGCACCTTGTCAAAGGCTTTCTGAAAATCTAAGTAACCAGCATCCACTGACACTCCTTTGTCTATTTGGCCTGTTATTTCCTCAAAGAATTCTAACAGATTTGTCAGGTAAGATTTTTCCTGAAGGCAAGCATGTCTTTGACCTATTTTATCATGCCTCCAAGTACTCGTGACACCTCATCTTTAACAATGGACTCCAATATCTTCCCAGCCACCGACATTAGACTAACTGGCCTATAATTTCCTTCGCAAACTCGAGGAAATCTGCAGATGCTAGAAATTCAAACAACACACACAAAATGCTGGTGGAACACAGCAGGCCAGGCAGCATCTATAGGGAGAAGCGCTGTCGACGTTTTGGGCCGAGACCCTTCGTCAGGACTAACCGAAAGGAAAGATAGTAAGAGATTTGAAGGTAGTGGGGGGAGGGGCAAATGCGAAATGATAGGAGAAGACCGGAGGTGGTGGGATGAAGCTAAGAGCTGGAAAGGTGATTGGCGAAAGTGATACAGAGCTGGAGAAGGGAAAGGATCATGGGACGGGAGGCCTCAGGAGAAAGAAAGGAGGGGGGGAGCACCAGAGGGAGATGGAGAACAGGCAAACAACTAAATATGTCAGGGATGGGGTACGAAGGGGAGGAGGGGCATTAACAGAAGTTAGAGAAGTCAATGTTCATGCCATCAGGTTGGAGGCTACCCAGCCGGTATATAAGGTGTTGTTCCTCCAACCTGAGTTTGGATTCATTTTGACAATAGAGGAGGCCATGGATAGACATATCAAAATGGGAATGGGACGTGGAATTAAAATGTGTGGCCACTGGGAGATCCTGCTTTTTCTGGCGGACTGAGCGTAGGTGTTCAGCGAAACGGTCTCCCAGTCTGCGTCGGGTCTCTCCAATATATAAAAGGCCACACCGGGAGCACCGGACGCAGTACACCACACCAGCCGACTCACAGGTGAAGTGTCGCCTCACCTGGAAGGACTGTCTGGGGCCCTGAATGGTGGTGAGGGAGGAAGTGTAAGGGCGGGTGTACCACTTGTTCCGTTTACAAGGATAAGATCACCGATCTCCCTCCTGGCACTTATCCTTGTAAACGGATAATGCCGTTAATGCCCCTCCTCCCCTTCTTACCCCATCCCTGACATATTTGGTTGTTTGCCTGTTCTCCATCTCCCTCTGGTGCTCCCCCCCCCCCCCCCCCATCCTTTCTTTCTCCTGAGGCCTCCCATCCCATGATCCTTTCCCTTCTCCAGCTCTATATCTCTTTCTCCAATCACCTTTCCAGCTCTTAGCTTCATCCCACCCACTCCGGTCTTCTCCTATCATTTCGCATTTCCCCCTCCCCCACTACTTTCAAATCTCTTACTATCTTTCCTTTCGGTTAGTCCTGACGAAGGGTCTTGGCCCAAGACGTCGACAGCGCTTCTCCCTATAGATGCTGCCTGGCCTGCTGTGTTCCACCAGCATTTTGTGTGTGTTGTTTTTTATAATTTCCTTCTGTCTCTTTCCTTTCTTGGAGGATGGAGTGACATTTGTAATTTTCCAGTCATGCAGAACCACACCAGGATTAATTGATTCTTGAAAGATCATTACTAATGCCACCACAATTTCTTCAGCTACCTCGTTCAGAACCCTGGGATGTAGTCCATCTGGTCCAGGTGACTTATCTACCTTCAGACCTTTCAGCTTCCCTAGCACTTTCTCCCCAGTAATTGCAACTACATTCACTTCTGCCCCTGCCATTCTTTAATTTCTGGCATACTGCTAATGTCTCCCACAGTGATTCACATTGACGGTTATTATGCTGGTATTGCTTTCTGCTCTATTCCTATTGCTGAGCGGTCACAAGCCCAGTTTGTATTTATATAGGAGGGCCTTCAGTTCACCTTTACATGGACCTCCACAGGGATATGACCATAGTCCTACTATTTGCTATAGTGTGGTGGCACAAGATCTGCGTGAGTGTGGCCTCTCCCCCAGCCTTAAAGTAGCTCACTATATAGATGATGTGCTATTGCAGAGATCCTCTGTCGAGGAGGTTTCTGAAGCCCTTAATACTTTGATAATATGTGACCAAGGGGATGAGAAATTAACCTCGGTAAAACACAGGGCCCATCCACGATTGTTCATTTCCTGAGACTACAATCGACTAAGCGTGATAGGATAATTCTGGATAAGGTCAGAAATAAAATCCTAGACATAGCACCCTCTATGATAAAACAAGCAGCCCAACACTTTGTTGACCTTTTGAGATACTGGTGATGCCATGTACCCCATTTCGCTATGCTGCTTTGACCCTTTGTACCAGAAGGAAATTTAATTTCGTATGGGGCCCTGAGCAACAATCAGCTTTTGAGGCTGCAAAAAAGGCCATTGCTGCAGCCTTACCCCTGTCTTCCAGTCGAGAGGGTATCCCCTTTGAAATGCAAGTTTTTGTTAGAGATGATGTGGCAGTGTGTCAGAAGTATGGAGCGAGGAATATGCCTCTGAGTTTCTGGTCCCGAAAGCTACCTGATGCTGCCACCAGATACACTGTGTCTGAGAAACAGCTTCATGCCTGTTACTGAGCTTTAGTAGAGACTGAAACACAAAGAGGAGATTCGCTCATCTCCCTCCACCCTGAACTTTCTATTATGGGATGGGTAATCTCTGAACTGATAGGTACCTTAACCTGAAGAAGACTAAGTTTATGACTACTGGCAACACAACCAATTTCGATCCTGATGGAGAGGAAGTGGAAGTGGTTGACAGTTTCAAATTACACCGAAGTGGGAAGCAGTCACGAAAGTCACCCATGAAGGATTTAGAGAAGAACCTTGGGAACAGGAATCCATCTTTACATACAAAGATTTGACTTGTGCAGGTGATAGTATTCTCAATGACATTATACGGATGTGAAAGTTGGACGGTAAAAAGGGAGAGGAAGCTTATTGATGCCTTTGAACTGTGGTGCTGGAGAAAAATACTACACATCTCGTGGACCTCTCATTAAACAAACTGAATTAGTAAAATACATGAACTGGTTGCTGAGTCCCCTCAGACTACGTCACCCACTCCAGTTACTCTAGCTGAAGTCTTGCCTGCTGAGTGGGGTATTCCCTTTGATTTTCTGACTCCTGTTCAGCATACCTGGTTCACCGATGGCTCTGCGATAAGGAAAAATGGTCGTCGTTGGAAGGTGCTGCCTTTAACCCTCTCACCTGACAAGTTCTGAAGAAGGAAGGCTCTGATGGCTTGAGTCAATATGTAGAGCTTGTGGCAGTGCATACTGTCATGCATGAAAATGAAGAAGCCCATATTTATACTGATTCTTGGGCTGTTGCTAATGGACTTGCAGTCTGGCTGCCCCAATGGAATCAAAAGTCTTATACTGTTGTGGGACGACCCTCAGTGGGAACGGATTTATGTATTTGGAACCAATCATCACATGTTATAATTATAGGTTACCAAGTCAACACCCATTTGAAAGATGATTTGTCAATGACAAGTTTTAACAACGTTGCTGAAAAACTTGCTTGTGTTGACACAGTGACATCTAGCCGCCAGCCTCATATCCTGTTATTGCCTTTTGCTCAGTGGATCCCTGAGTCTTCTGGTCATTTAGGGGTGTAGGGTACTGTAGAGTGGAATAGGCAATGGGGGTTATTCCTTCCCACTGACATAGCTAGTACAGTGATAGGGAATTGTGGGCTCTGTTTAGAAATTAAGCAACGACAGCTTTTAAAACAACCCTTGGCTGCTATCCACCGTGGGCATGCACCTGCTAAGATTTGGCAAATAGATTCTGTCGGTCCCCTTCCTTTACAGAGCAATTCCAGTATCCCTTCACTACGGTAGCTGGTCTTTCGAAGGCAATCCCTTCAAAAGCTAATCAGGATGATACTTTTTGGGATTAGAATATTTTGTTTCTGTATACGGTGCTCCATTGAAATTCAATCTGATAATAGTTCACACTTTATGGGTTCCAGGGTTCAAGAGTGGGCTGTCTCCAATGGTTTACAGTGGGAATTCCATGTCCCTTATTCTCCTTAGGCCAATGGTCTGATTCAACAAATGAATGGCCTATTAAAACAGCAAAAGATGGCACCAGAGGATGAGTTCTCCTGGTCTATCAGCGAAACAGTTTAAATCCTTCTTCTCATGTTTCTATTTTTATTTTCAAGGTGACTGCGGTTCTGTCGGAGACCATGATCTGCACTCAAACTGCGGTTCTGCATGGTGACATGTTCCCATTCTTGGAGATTGCCGATTGGCTGCGTTTTTGATATCTCCAGGAGAATTGGACACCATCAGGATGCAGCCCTGTGGGCACAATTTCTCGCTGATGTCGCAAATTGAAGCCTTGTAGGGAGCTGGAACATTCAGACAGTGAGTGGGGTTGTCAGAAACCTCCGCTCTCTCTCTCAATGGTGAGTGAGGGTTTACTGTTGAATCTTGAGACGGTGGAATCTTGAAATAAAAGCACCATTACAGGCAGACAGTAACATCGACATAGCGACTGTTCGTCTCCCCTCTCGCTGCGGAAGGAGTGATCTCTCTTGTTATCTGCCTTGTTAGTGAGAGAAAGGTCATGAGGGATGTCAAACTGATGGAGTGAGCAGTTAGTTTTCGATGGACTGTAGACCATGGTCTCTCTTTGGGGTTTTGATGTTGCTTGCATGGTGGGTAGTGGGAATGCTGATGCTTTCTGCTAGAATAAGTGGGAGACGGTTTGATGCTGCTTGTGCATGGGAGGGGGGCAGGGTGTTTGGGGTTCTTACATTTTTTTTTCCTGTGATTCTTTGGGGTTTTCCTTCTGTTTCAAGGATGTCTGCAGAGAGTAAGATTTTCAGGTTGAATATTGTATACATTCTCTTACATTAAATGGAACTATAGAACCATTGAATTTGACTTAGAATCGTGAGCCCTGTAATTTACTATGTAGTATTTTGTGTGGTTTATTTGAGCTCTCTGTTCTATGATAATAAATTAGGTTTAAATTACTTTGTTGTGCTTGTATGCTTATCACCACATTTCCTGGACACTCGAATTGGTTTGGGTCTTTTTTGCCTGATCAACCCAACCCAATATAGTGCACCACTTCCTCAGCCACTCATTCATCCTGTTCCTGCCCTGACTCAGACGTGGCATTGGGAGTAATACAGAGATTACTACCTTGGAAGTCCTGCTCTTCCCCATCTTCTCTGACTCCATATACTCACTGCAGAGCACATCTTCCCCTTTTCGACCTGTGTCATTATGCCAATGTGCACTGCAAATGCTGATGCTCTCCCTCCCTCATGAGAATCTTGGTGACCTGCAGTTTGTATCTTACCAAAAGGTCTTTAAGACTTCAGTTGTGTTAGGGCTGGTGTTGGGAGGTCAGTTATGTACTGTGATTGCCATTGATACAAAGATGTTTCAGGACCTTTCCTGGTTTTTGTTGGGATTGGATATTTGGGAAGGTGAACAGTGGTTCACACTAGTTGGTTGATTAGTAACCTCCTTCCACATTGATTATGATTCAGACTGTATTGTGTTTATGGTGAAGTATCAGACTGCAGGCAGTAACACTTGTATTTGCTCCTGTCACTTCATTATCAGCCACATTGGTAACTTTGATCTGGTCATACAGAGACATATTTCATACAAAATGGAAACAGGCCATTCAGCCCAACTAGTGCATACCAACCAAGATACCCCATCCAAGCGAGACAAATTGCCAAAATTTGGCCCATAGCCTTCCAAACCAGGGGGTCCCAACCTGGTTTCGATGGACCCCTTGGTTAATGGTAGGAGTGTTAGTTAATTTGGATATGGCCCATGTGCAGAGAGAAAGACACTGGAGCAGGTCAATAGTTCACAGACTTTAATGGGAACAAGATTTTAAGGGAAAGGAAAACAATAAACACTAGGCCACTAACTAAAACTTTCAAATGCAAAACTAGATGCCAATACCGGGGCTGAAAGGTCTCCAGCGTCAGTTGACTGGCCAAACCACAGGGCATTACAAGGTACTCATAGTGCCCATTAGACATGTTGAAAGCTGTCTTCCTCTCAACCCCTTCTCTCATAAGAAGGAGATTCTATGCATGGCGAAGATCAATCTTGGAAAATATGGTTGCTCTCTGGAGATGTTCGAACGCAGATGCCAGCACGGGAAGAGGGTAGCGGTTTTTCACAGTGATATTGTTCAGGGGCCGATAGTCGACGCAGGGACTGAGCTTGCAATCTGTCTTACAAAAAAGTAAACTGCTCCTGATGATTAGATAAATCCCATGGCCAATGCCTCTTTCATCTATGGCCACCATTTCAGGACAAGAGAGGAAAAAGAACTGGCCCTGGGGAGGACTATTATCAGGTAGGAGGTCTATGGTGCAGTTGTACGGCCAGTGTAGGGTAAGGGAGGTGGCCTTCCTTTTACTGAAGGCTTCAAGAAGATCCGCATATTCAGCTGGAATCCCACACAGGTCCACATCCTTAGCTGACACAGGAGGGGATTCATGGAATGGAGCTTGAGCTGGACCTAGACAGGCATGCTGGTCCCCATTCTTGGAGTGCTTTCAGAGACCAATCCATCTGTTTGGTTATGTCGGGATAACCAGGGGAGACCAAACACCAGTGGCAGTTCAGGTGAATCAACCAGATAAAAGCAAAGTTGTTCGCTATGGTTGCCTTCGAGCATAAGTTGGAGGGGTTCAGTGGAAAGGTGGATCTGGCCGATGCCCAGAGATCAACTGTCCAAGGCCTTGACATTGATCTTTCCTCTTCATTCCCGAGTTGGAACTCTCCACCTTTGGGCGAGAGAGATGTCCATGAGATTTCCGGCTACACCAGAGTTGACAAAGGCCTTAAGTTCATGGGTCTGAGACCTCCACGACAAAGAAGGTGCGAGCATTACACAATTAGGGGAGGCTGAGGACTGGGTGCTGGGTGGTAAGGAAGAGGGTGAGGATAGACAATGCAGAGGGAGCTTGAGACATTCTTTTCCTGTGCCACTCAGTTACCTGGTTATCAACTTGAATAGCCAGATTAGTCAGGTAATCCAGACTACCCTGCTCGTTCCATACAGCGATCTCATGCGGGACCCCTGCGTTCAGTCCATGCTGGAAGACAGTGATGAGAGATCTCTCATTCCATCCCATCTCTACTGCAAGCATACAGAATTTGACTGCATAGGCTATCACCATCCCTCTGTCTTGGTGCGGTCCAAGGGTCGGTGGGCAGGCTCCTGACCCTGTACTGGAAGGTCAAAAATCTTCCTTAACTGCAACAAAATGTCAGAACAACTGGACTGTGGGATATCCTTGCTCCCGTAAAGCGTTGAATAGGCTGAGTGGAGGTCCATCTAGGAGATTGACCATGTACGCCAGTTTTTGCACATCATCACTAAAACGACCAGGCTGTGCTTGGAATGTCAGCTTGCATTGGGTAATCAAATTCCTGCAACCACTGGGATCACCAGAATATCTGCCTGGTGGTGGAATACTTGGTGGTCAAATATGGACTTGGGAGTCTGTAAGGGGCCGAAAGTGGGAGCAGGAGCATTAGTGGCAGAGATTGTCAGGGCAGCAGAAAATGAGGATCTGCGAGATGCTGGGAGTGGGACTGGGGCGGCCAGAGGCTGCTGAATTGCATTGGCAAGAGCTCCAGTGGCCGTCAGCTGATGCTGGCTGTCCGTAGTGAGTTTGTGGATGGCGGCCGTGAGAGTGGAAATCGCAGACACCCGACTCGAATTGTCTGTGGTGAGCTGCTGAACAGTTGTGGCAGAAGATGATACCTTCAGATGAGACTGGGCATGTGGGCATGAGATTATTTGCCTCATTGCTTCAGTGACTTTACCCAGAACAGATTCAATTGCCTGTAGCTTGTCCCCTACCTGACTAATGAATCTCAGGGGCCGAGGTCAGCTGCTCTCTCTCTGCTGGGTCCATCTTTGTGTGGTCAAGACTTGTTGTCACTAAGTTTGGATATGGCCCAAGAGCGGAGAGAGAGAGACACTGAAGCAGGTCGATAGTGCACAAACTTTAATGCAAACAGGCTTAAAAGGGAAAGGAAAGCAAGAAATGCTTGGCCAAACGGGGCCATGAACTAAAACTCAAATGGAAAACCAGAAACCAACACTCGCCTGAAAGGAATGTGTAAACATAAAACAAATACCACTAGTCTTCAGCTTCAGTCAACTTAATAGTCCACTTTCTCAGGCAAGACTGAACGCTAGAAGACAGCGAAACATTGCTGTGCTTTGTTTAAGCCTCGACAAGTGCGACAGCAAAAAGAAGGGAGTTAAATACCACCATAATGAAATAATAATTAGCTGACCCATGTATATTCATGAGCAGAATTGCAGAATATGCTGAGCAGCCGAGCCCGTGGGCACAACAAGGGGTCCATGGCATAAAAAAGTTGGGAACCCCTGCTCTAAACGTTTCCAGTCTATGTACCTGTTCAAAGTTGTTATTGTACCTCCCTCAACCACTTCCTCTGGCAACTCACTCCATATACATACCACACACTGTGTAGATAAAGTTTCACATCAAGTTCCCATTTAGTCTTTTCCCTCTCACCTTAAACCTATGCCCTCTAATTCTTAATTCCCTACCTCTTGGAACAAAGTTGACAAGGTGCTACACATGAGGCTATTTAACAAGATAAGAGCCCATGGTATTATAGGGAAGATACTAACATGGACAGAGCATTGACTGATCAGCAGGGGCAAAGATTAGGAATAAAGGGAGCTTTTTCTGGTTGGCTGCCAGTGGTGTTCCACAGGGGTCTGTGTTGGGACTGCTTCCTTCGATGTTATAGTCAATGATTTGTCTGACTAATTGATGGCTTTGTGGCCAAGTTTGCAGTTGAGATGAAGATAGGTAGTGTTGGGGAAGCAGGGAGGTTGCAGAAGGACACAGAGAATGGGAAAATAAGTGGCAGAGGCAGATCAAATACAGTGTTAGGAAGTGTATAGTCATACATTTTAGTAGAAAGAATTAAAGTGTAGGGAGAAAAATTCAAAAATCCAAATTGCAAAGCGAGTTAGAAGTCCTTGTGCAAGATTCCCTAAAGGTGAACTTGCAGGTTGAGTTGGTGGTGAGGAAGGTAAATGCAATGTTAGCATTCATTTCGAGAGGACTGGAATAGAAAAGCAAGTCTTTATAAGACACTGGTGAGGCCTCACTTGGAATATTGTGAGCAGATCTGGGCCCTTATCTAAGAAAGCATCTGCTGACATGGAGAGGGTTCAGTGGTGGTTCACGAGAATTATTCTGGGAATGAAAGGGTTATCGTACGAGGAGCATTTGATGGCTGTGACCTCTACTCCCTGGAGTTTAGGAAAATGAGGGTGGACCTCATTGAAACAAATTGAGTGTTGAAAGGTCTCGATAAAGTTGATGTAGAGAAGATCTTTACTATAGTGTGGGAGCTTTGGACCAGAATGCACAGCCTCTGAATAGAAAGACACACATTTAGAATGGAGATAAGGAGGAATTCATTTCACCACAAGGTCGGGATCTGTGGAATCTGTTGCCACAGGCAGCTGTAGAGGCCCCATCATTGGGTTTATTTAAGGCAGAGGATAACAGGTTCTTGATCAGGCAGGGTGTGAAAGGTTATAGGAAGAAGGCAGGAGAAAGGGTTTGAGAAGGAAAAAAGATCAGCCATGATGAAATGGTGGGCATGATGGGCCAAATGGCCCACCTGTTCCTATGTCTTATGATTTGCTACAGTGTCATTGCTATCACTGAAGAGAAGGGGGAAGGTGCTTGGGAAGCTGAAAAGCATGAAGGTGTACCAGATGGATTACACCACAGGGTTCTGAAAGAGGTAGCTGAAGAGATTGTGGAGGTATTATTAATGATCTTTCAAGTATCAATAGATTCTGGTGTGGCTCCTGAGGATGGAAAATTGCAAATGTCACGACATTCTTTAAGAAGGAAGAGCGGCAGAAGAAAGGAAATTATCGGCTCGTTCGCCTGACTTTAGAGTTTGGGAAGGTGTTGCAATCTCTTATTAAAGATGAAGTTTGGGTACTTGAAAGCACATGATAAAATGGGCCAAAGTCAGCATTGTTTCCTGGAGGGGAAATGTTTCCTGACAAATCTGTTGGAACGCTTTGAGGAAATATTAGGCAGGATAAACAAAGGAGAGTCAGTGTATGTTGTTTATTTGGATTTTCAGAAGGCCTTTGACAAGATGTTACACATGAGGCTGCTTAACAAGAGCCCTTGGTATTGCAGGAAAGATACTAACATGAATACAAGATTGGCTGATGAGCAGAAGGCAAAGAGTGGGAATAAAGGGGGTCTTTACTGATTGATTGCTGGTGACGAGTGATTTCCCACAGAGCCGTTGTTGAGACCGCTTCTTTACACGTTTATATCAATGATTTGGATGAAGGATTTGATGGCTTTGCGGCCAAGATTGCAGACAATATGAAGATAGGTGGAGGGGCTGCTAGTGTTGAGGAAACAGAGTGTCTGCAGAAGGACTTAGACAGATTAAGGGAATGGGCAAAGTGGCAGATGGAATATTACGGAGGGAAGAGCATGGTCATGCAATTTGGCAGAAGGAATAAAAGTGCAAACTGTTTTCTAAACAAGGAGAAAATCCAAATATCAGGGGTGCAGAGGGGCTTGGAAGTCCTTGTCTGGGATTCCCTAAAGGTTAACTTGCAAGTTGAGCCAGTGGTAAGGAAACCAAATAGAGCGTTCACATTCATTTCAAAAGGACTGGAATACAAAAGCAAGAATGCAATGCTGATGCTTTTTAAGGCACTGGTCAGACCACACTTGGAGCATTGTGAGCAGATTTTGGCCCCTTATCTACAAAAAATTGTGCTGGTGTTGAAGGGGGTACACAGGAGGTTTATGAGAATGACCCCAGGAATTAAAGAGTTAACATGTGAGAAGCAGTTGATGGCTCTGGGCCTGTGGTCCTTGGAATTTAGAAAAATGAGGGGGAGATCTCATTGCAACCTATTGAATGTTGAAAAGTCCAGATGTGGAGTGGATGTTTCCTATAGTGGAGGAGTCTAGGACCAGAGGGCACAGCCTCAGAATAGAGGGGCATCCGTTTAAAACAGAGAGGTGGAAAAATTTCTTTAGCCAGTGGTTGCTGAATCTGTGGAATTCATTGCCACAGACAGCTGTGCAAGCCATCACTGGGTATATTTGAGTCAGAAATTGACAGATTCTGGATTAATCATGGCATCAAAGGTTGTGGGGAGATGGCAGGAGAATGGAGTTAAGAGGGACAATAAATTAGCCATGATGGAATGGCAGAGTCTACCTGATGGGCTGAATGGTCTAATTCTGCTTCTATATCTCATGGTCTTTTGGTTTTATATCAAGGCATATTTGCTACCTTCCAGTCTGCCGGCACTTCACCTGTCACTAATGATGAATCTAATATCTCAGACAGTTTTCCTGCAAAAGGATACCGATCATAGACTCAGAGTTATACAGCTTG
Organism: Hemitrygon akajei; assembly: GCF_048418815.1. NCBI lineage: Eukaryota > Metazoa > Chordata > Chondrichthyes > Myliobatiformes > Dasyatidae > Hemitrygon > Hemitrygon akajei. Next base: position 67,849,121 of record NC_133141.1, read on the forward strand.
GAATCAGGCCCTTCAGCCCAAAAAACCTCCCTGAGCTAGTACCACCTGCCAGCTTTTTGCCCAGATTCCCCTGAATGTTTCCTATCCAAGTACCTGTTCAAATGGCATTTAAGTACTGTATTTGTAGTTGTACCCACAGCTACTACTTCCTCTACGATTGGTAGAGTTAAGAGCCTCTTTCCATCAGGAAAGCTAACCAACACCTCTACTTTCTGAGGAGGCTGAAGAGAGCTGGACTATGCACATCAGTACACACATCCTCCTACAGGTACACAGTAGAGAGCTTCCTAACATGCTGCATCCCTGATTGGGACTGAAACTGTACTGTGGCGTACTGGAGGACTCTGTAATGGGTAGTCAAAACTGCCTATAGCATCACTGGCACCAGCCTACCTGCCACCATGGACATAGATACAGATAGGTGCCAGAACAGGGCCAGTAATATCATGAAGGATCCCACCCACCCTGCTCATGGGCTAGTTGTCCCACTCCTATCAAGACCACCAGACTCAGAAACAGTTACTTTCCCCAAACAGTAAAGCCAGTCAACACCTCCACTGACTAACCCACCCTCCGCACCCCCAACCACCACTACTTTATCATTTCCTGTCTGAGTCACTGTGACGAAGGCCCGTCACTGATTACGGTCGGCACATGGCACATTCAGTAAAACACTCAAAGGGTCATCCACACACATTATTCCCCTCTGTCATTGTAGTGAGTGCACACATCACGATAAATCAACAGTCACAATTTTACACTCATCCCCAGCAGTAATAGGTATGAAAAAAAAGAAACACACTATGTCACAGTTTAATTATCTCAGGTCAATTTATTCATTTTCACCTTTCCAATAAGTGTTTTGCTGAAGTGTCATGATAATCTGACACTTCTCTCCTCCACAGTCACTGGGTCTGAAACAGAGCTCTCTCTCTCTCTCTGTCTTGTTTTACGGCGGTTGGCACCCAGCTTAATGGTGCATTACCGCCACCTTCTGCTCCGGAGTGTGCGATAGACTCCCATTCGAAATCCCTTCACCCAATCACACACATACACATACCCTAACCTACACTTTATCCTCCCATCTTTGGCCATCCTAGTACCCTATTCTTGTTTATCCATCATATCCTATAAAAATCCCCTGTACCCCTTAAGAAAGCTAAAAATACCCTAACCTGTGTTCTCTCACCCATGCCCAGCAACCCTTTTAATGTGAATTCCTGCACCCCCAATTCCCTTAGATTAATTCTCATCATCTCTCTCAGTATCCCATACTTCTGCAACTCAGAACTACATGTTCTACTGACTCCTCTTCCTGACATTCCTCACACAGTCCTGTCTGGTGTTTCCCTATCAATTTCAATGTTTGGTTTAGTGCACAGTGCCCCAGCCTTAACCTAGTCCACACAATTTCTTCTCTTCTGAATCTACTACCTACCCTAATACCTGCAACACTTTTTTGTATTTGATATAAATGCTTCCCTTTCTCCTCCCTGTCCCATCTTTCTTGCCACATTTGGTTGATTTTTTCCCAGATTACACACCTAACCTCTGCTTTACTGATACTAATGTGCATTTCTATATTTTCTTTCTTTAATGCCCTCTTTGCCAACTCATCCACCCCTTCATTCCCCTTCACCCCTACATGAGCTGGAACCCATAAAAATTTAACCTGACCTCCCTGATTTGCAACTCTTGTGACTGACTGAAGGACTTCATGAAGTACATCTTGCCAGCTGTTTGAGTGAGAAGACCTTAAACTTGCTAGAACTGAAGATGAATCTGAGCATATCAACGCTTTGACTAGTCTAGCTTTCTCCACCCAACGCAACGCAACCAACACTGCCATCACCTCCACTGTATACACCGCTAACTTATCAGATGTTCTTCTGCTGATTGCAATTTCTTTTGCTGGTATAATCACTATACTTTTCCATCACATGACAGTTAAATGCACTTACCAAATCAGTTTTATATTTTCCTTTCCTTTTTACCTCTAACAAATGCCAGTCTACATCAGGCCATACCAGCTTCCATGGAGCTACAACCAGATAAACTACTGAAGGACTTATCCTTAGATCAAACACTCCACATGATCTAGCAATATCATGCCCTACCCGACTAAAGTTTTCCCTCTGAAACCTCCCATTTTCCCAGGACTCCTGCAACACTCCTTTAGCAGGGTGAGAATCATTGTGTCCCTGCAAATTAGCCCAGTAGTTTGCCATCAATTGCATCCTTCTTAATTCCAAAGGCATTACTCCCATTTCTACCTGCAGGGCTGATACTGGTGATGTTTTAAAAGCCCCACTGCACACTCTCAAAACCTGAGCCTGAATCACATCCAGTTTCCTTATAAGAGACCTAGCTGCTGATCCATATGCTACACTTCCATAATCCAACACAGATCTTACTAAAGCCACATACATTCTCTTCAATGCTGAACAACTTGCGCCCCATTCCCTACCAGTCAGACATCTCATCACTTTTATTACTTTTTTACATTTCTCCTCAACTTTCTTGATATGGTCTGCCCATGTTAATCGTGAATCAAATATAACTCCCAGAAATTTAAATGATCCAACCCTTTCTAATTCAATCCCATACATCCTTAACTTCTTCCCTACCTCAATTCTTTTCCTAGTGAAAAATACAGTTTGAGTTTTCTCTACTGAAAATCTACATCCCCAATCATAACCCCACTCTATCACTTCATCAATTGCTCCTTGTAGTTTTCTGATTATATGCTCCATGTTCCTGCCTCTTTTCCACAAGGCCCCATCATCCGCAAACAGTACCTACCTATATCCACTGGTACCTTTGTGAAGACATCATTGATCATAATGATGAAAAGTAACAGGCTAATCACACTACCCTGAGGTGTGCCATTTCCCACTATGTACTATTTTGATCATTCTGATCCAATCCGAACTTGAATTTTTCTACCAAACAAAAAATCTTTAATCCAATTAAAAACTCTCCCCCAACCCCCATCTTGTGCAGTTTAATTAATAATCCTTCCTTCCACATCATATCACAGGCTTTTTCAATGTCAAAAAACACTGCAACTACTGACTCTTTATTTGCCTGGGCCTTTCTTATTTCAGTCTCTAACCTTATCACTGAGTCCATGGAATTCCTTCCCTTCCTAAAACCACTCTGATAACTTGCCAGCATTCCCCTCTTCTCAAGATCATACGATAACCTTTCAGTTATCATCCTTTCCATTACCTTACGTATATTTGATGTTAGTGCTATTGGCCTGTAGCTAGTGGGTTTTGACTGATCCTTGCCAGGTTTCCTTATTGAAATTACTACTGCTTCTTTCCATGCACTTGGTAATCTTCCCTCCTCCCACACTCTGTTATAAAAATGCAGTAACTTCAAGAGTGCTCCTTCTCCTAGATTTTTTAGCATAACATAGCATATTAGATCTTTCCCTGGGGAGGTTGGTCTCGATCTCTTTATTGTTCTCACCATTTCTGCCAAAGTAAATGGATCATCAATTATATCATCTGTTTCTTCCCTCCTGTTTAACACACATAACATTGTTATTTCCCTTCTCCTTCTCCCTTCTTCAGACAAATTTTCTGAACTGTGTATCTTTACAAATGACTTGGCCACGATCTCAGCCTTATCCCTGCTGGAGACTGCTATTTCCTCCTCAAATATCATTACTGGATATTCCCAATCCCTTCTATCTCCCCCCATCCTCTTAATCATTCCCCATACCTCTCCCACAGGCGTTGTTCTTCCTATTTTGTTGCAAAAACTCCTCCAACTTGCCCTTTTAGCTTGACGTATAGTTCTTCTCACCACTGCCTGTGCCTTCTTATATTGAATCAAATGCTGCATATTATGGGTTCTTTTAACTAGCCTGAATGCTCTATTTCTGTTTTTTACAGCATGACAACTTTCCTCTGTCCACCATGGTACTAGTTTTCTATTCATCCTATTTTTACTCCTAGGTATAGATCCTTCTGCTGCCATAATAATTGCTGAAGTCACCTGACTGTTTAATTCATCTATATCTCCAGAAATGTCAATCTTTGTCAATGCTTCTTCACTTAACTTCTGGAACTTACCCCAATCTGCTTTTCCAAACACCCACTTTGGGATTCCACCACCTGGTCTTACTTCAACTCTTTCACCCACTGAACATAAAACTGGGTAGTGATCACTGCCTACTGTTGAAGCAGTCCAAACTCCACAGTTACTAATGCCAGCCAAGATGTTAGACACTAACGTAATATCTAATACCGTCTCAGTTCCTGTTGTTATGTTTATCCTTGTTCCTCTACCATCATTCATATAAACTAAATCCCTTTCTTCCATCAAATCTTCAATAACCTTTCCATTTGAATCTGTAATCGGATCCCCCCCCCCCCCCCATATTGTGCTGTGAGCATTGAAATCTGCACACCACACTACTTTATGTCTGTTTTGTCCTTGTATCCTTAATAGGCTGTCCAAATCCAACCTTTTACATGGATTGTAGTACCGGTAGTTAATTATAACCACTCCCTCCCCTCTCTCCCACATTTCCACCACTATGTATTCCTGATCGTCTCCTTTTTCCAGTACCATATACAGTATACCTTGCTTGATTAACATAGCACAACCCCCTCCTCCCCCGAGATTTCTATCTTTACTTATCATTATATACCCATATACCACAAAGTCTAAAGCTAGTTTCAACCAAGTTTCCTGAATACACACTACATCCGGTTTTACAACCATTTCCTTAATAAAGTTCTTAAATTCCTGGCCATTGGCCAGTAAACTCCTTGCATTCCATTGCAAAAGAATCACCAAAATGAGTATTAACCAACCTATGACACTTCCTGGCTTGACTGATTAGTGAGGTTCTCCCTCACTTCTTCCCACATCAGTCCTACTAACCCCTAAATGGTTTACTGCTGCTTTGACCACCAGCTGAATTTTGTCACTTTTTGACTTTACCTCAGCCGTACTATTAATCACTCCTGCAATGAATGTTACTAGAGCCTTTTTGTCTACATGAATCCTGTCATTTGTTCTTTGCTGCATCTCTCGCATCCCTATTGCTCCGTTCATTAGGAGCATTATTCTGTTCTCTTGACATTCTTACAGCTTCTGCATAAGTGATCTTTCTTTTCGCTCTTATTTCTTGAATTTTATTCTCCCGTCTCATAACCTCACACCCACTATATGCCACATTATGAGCTCCTCCACAATTACAGCATTTTGGTTGCACTCCTGTTCCGCACTTTCCATATTCATGATCACCCCCACGTCTAGCACATCTCCTCTGCCTATTACAGTTTTTAGCTATGTGTCCAAACCTTCGACAATTATAGCACCTCAATGGCTTTGGCACATATACCCTTACCAGGTAACTCATGAAACCCAGGAACACTTTCCTTGGCACTCTTTCTTCTTCAAATTCA